>NW_024070208.1:47744661-47927212 GCF_014754425.2 Oryx dammah | reverse complement strand
TATTCAAAAGCAGAGACATTACTTTGCCAACAAAGGTCCATCTAGTCAAGGCTATGGTTTTTCCAGTGGTCATGTATAGGTGTGAGAGTTGGACTGTGAAGAAAGCTGAGTGCCAAAAAATTGATGCTTTTGAACTGTGGTGTTGGAGAAGACTCTTGAGAGTACCTTGGACTTCAAGGAGATCCAACCAGTCCATTCTGAAGGAGATCAACCTGGGATTTCTTTGGAAGGAATGATGCTAAAGCTGAAACTCCAGTACTTTGGCCACCTCATGTGAAGAGTTGACTCATTGGAAAAGCCTGGAGTGATTGGGGGCAGGAGGTGAAAGGGATGATAGAGGATGAGATGGCTGGGTGGCATCACTGACTTGATGGACATGAGTCTGAGTGAACTCCGGGAGTTGGTGATGGACATGGAGGCCTGGCGTGCTGCCATTCATGGGGTTGCAAAGAGTCGGACACAACTGAGTGACTGAACTGAACACCTCTTAATATTACATACATAATTTATTGCTAGTACAATTGGGTTTAAATCATTTTCATTTACATTACTTGGACTAGGTGTATATATATTTGAAAGGAGAGAACAGAAAAGAGAGTGTGTGTACAAAAACTGATCTATTGAAACAGTATATAAATCTAATTAAATAGAAAATGGTTTTTGGAGAAAAGAGCAGTTGAATCTAGTAAATTAACAGTAGAAATGTTTAAAAAGGGACACTTTTTCCTGAATATAATTTCTAGTCATGAATTAAAACACTAGTACTCAAAAACAAACAGACCTATAGTCACAGTTTTTTTTATACACAATGATTCTCTGTTCAAACTTCCCTTTATAACTGTACCACCCTTTCAAAAAACATTTATAAAAATGTGACTAAACAATATAGAAAATACATATAGTAATATCTTAAAAGAGTTTACACTTTACCCAGGTTAGAAACTCTTGCCACACTTAGAGATGTGGAAAGATGTGCCTTTAAAAAAACTTGAATATGTGCCCTGTGAATGAATGAAACAAAATCCAGCAATCAAAATCAACAGATGATATTTAACTTTCAGGGCCCACATGCAAACCTAAACAAGGAAAGAATCTTCACTTAGAGAATTTGACTATCCCTAGCCCTAGGAAATCTTATAGCCTATCTCAGCATTGTTAATTGCAGGCTCTGCTATTATACAGTTCAGTGTAAGTTTTCTTAGTTTTTTATAAATCCCATAGTTGCCTATGGCAATGATCTCTAGGATGGGTTGGGCGTACAGTAGTTTTATAGCAATAAAGAACTGTCTTGTTGAAATCTTCTGGTTCTATATTTGCTTTTTTACTTCTGGCCAACACTGACTCAAATTTACAAGCATTCACTTAGACCTCTCTTAAACCTGTTTGGGAAAAGATTAACTTCAATCACAGACATTATACTATATGTGTAATATACAAGTTCACTGGTAGTCATTTTGTGTATTTCTTACAGAGTCAGAGGCATCATATTTATATCATGAGGAAGGAGATGTATTTTAATGTGTTAAAAATTCCTCAGGTATTTATAAAATAAACTTGGAAAAAAAGACTGTTTAATATGACTGCTGAATAGTACTAGGCTATGTGCTGAAAGTATGATTATGTTTTCCAAAAGTAGTATTTGCCCTTTGTGAAGGAAAAAATAGAAATAAAATGTGTCATATCATTTTAATAATTAATTTGCTATGATCATTATATAGAAAAGCAAAAAATATATATCCTTCTAACCCCAGAAAAGATCACATTTAAACTATTCAAAATAGAATAAATTCTCTTCTGGGGACATTATTTGAGCATCTAGTATATAATAACACTAAGCTAGATGAGTGAACTCCGGGAGTTGGTGATGGACAGGGAGACCTGGCGTGCTGTGATTCATGGGGTCAAAAAGAGTCGGACACGACTGAGCGACTGAACTGAACTGAACTGAGATGCCGTAAAGCAGTACTTCTCAAGTTGCACCTAAATTCTTAATAGCAAAATAGAGAGAATTATCTCATGAAGTTGGAGAGCATAGATCCATTGTCTCAGACAGAATAGGCTAGATTATGCTGCTGTAACTAACATCCCCAATATTTGCTTGAAACAGAGGTTTTCTTCTCACTCCCACTTCAGATTCATCACAAGCTGACTGGGGAAACTCTTTAGTGTCATTTTCCTTTCAAGATCCAAGCTGTTGAAGAAGTCACTATCTGAAATATTGCAAATCACTTTATCAAAAGAAAAGAAAGCTCTGGAAGGCCTCACACCAGCAATTAAATGGTCTGCTCACAAATCATTAGCCAGAACCAGGCATTCAACTTTAGGGTTCAAGAAGGATAATCCATCCATGTTCCCAGAAAGAAATAAGAGTCAGATCTCACTGAGTGCCACACATATACCCTAATTATTTTCTCTTAAAATTATTCAAACTTTGCATTCTGCTTCATGCTAAATTCACTACTATAAAAATAAAGTTTTTTATTTACCACTGTTAGCTGAAATAGTAAAGAATCTGCCTGCAGTGCAGATGACATGGGTTTGATCTCTGGGTCAGGAAGATCCCTTGGAGAAGGGAATGACTGCCCACTCCAGTATTCTTGCCTGGGGAATCCCATGGATAGAGGAGCCTGGTGGGCTACCGTCCATGGGGTTGCAAAGAGTCGTGCACAACTGAGTGACTAACACTAAGTAACTAAGCAAAATTTACAATGAAACTAAGTTTTATTCTATGGCACTGGAATATACAATGGTCAGACCAGGAAGGACCTTTTCAATCATGCAGAGTTTTGCACTTTATCTTGAGGGTAATGAAATCTGTTGAAGTAATTTAAATGGGCTATAAAATGATCAGAATTTTTGTTTGAAAAGGTTACTCTGTTTTCCAAAGAGGAACCTGTTTAGATTACAGAACACTGCTTCAGACTAAAGACAGGGAGACTAATTAGGAGGCTTATAGAAATCCAGAGATAACAGTGAACCTGAACAAAGATTATATCTTCAGATTGAACAGAAGCAGACAGATTTGAGAAATATCAAAGTCCAGCTGAAAAAAACCTGGTGATTTGTTATGGAGGTTAAAGAAAAGGGAGAGTCCAGGGTGTTTCCAAGTTTGACCAACTAGGCAAGAGCTAACGCAACTGCTCTCTGAGGAGAAAACAGAGATGGAAGAGCTGATTTAAGTTAGAGAAATGAAGAGTTCTGTTTTGGCTGAGTAAGACATATGTAGTAAATATATATGTGCTTATATACCAAACAATTCTTGGGAAACAACCCTGCACCTTCTAAAATCCATACAGTTCAAGTGGGATTGACCACAGCCCTTAGTGTCAGAGACTGGCCAGAGTAATCCATCACTATGTTCAAAAGAGGACATGTGACCCCAACTGGCTCTGAGTTGCCTTTTTTCCTCACATTCTTTTAAGAAGGAAGCCTGCACTTTTCACTACAAACCCTGGCTGAAAGGATGATACAAGCCTATCACTGCCATAACATGAGAAGAGAATGCTTGATACTGAACTCACACAAGGAAAGAGGACACAAGATAATTAATGCATGTCTATAAATTCCTGAGTTTAGCTATGTCTATTGACTTACACAGAGCTATAGGTTCCAATTTTTGTTTAAGCTACACTGACTCAGCTTTCTGTCACTTGCAACTGAGAACACCTGACTAATCCTTGATAAGAGCTGGACACCCACAAGGAGTCACCTAGAAATCATCTGAGGCACCGGAAACCTTCTTGAGCACCTAATAGGGAGTGGAAAGAGGGCATTTCCTATTGGAAGGATCTTCAACTCAATCTCTAAGCTTCCTCCTAAGTCTAAGAAAATATATTTAATGTCCCCTTAAAAAAATTCTTCCCTTTTCCCTTATCCTTCATGGTGAAAATACTTTAACACCACTCTTTCATTATTGCTTCCTCTGATTCAAGATAATTTTTCTTAAGGAGTTACTTAGTAGCTTTATGACTAAGGCAGGGGCTAACAGAGAAAAGAGGAGCTAGGAAGATATTGTTCAGAATAGAAAATACATTGAGTTAGTACTAATCCTAAAAAACAAAATAGCTTTAAGTTGTTATAGAAATTGTTTCCCCCTCTTCTTCATATTTTCCATAAGTTCCAGTTAATTTGGATAATATCAATCCAGCATGGGAGGATTAATTAAGTATGATGTTTGCATGAATGTTTGGAATCAAAAGATCTGAAAAGATATTGCTAGGACTAGAGGAACTAGCAGCCACAATTCCAATCTTAGGGTCTCAGTTTGAAAATGAGATTTCCTATCATATTTAGAGCACATAAGGGACCAAGCACTTTCCACCCTTGAAATGTGTGTATGTAATGTTTCCTCCTCCAGTCCTTTGAGGGCTGAACTTCTGTTACAATCATTTTGCTATCTTTTTCCTCTTTTCTTCTAATAACCTCCTTCCTCAGTATCTAGTACAGAGCTTTGCACACAATCAAGACTGAATAAATATCTACCAAGGGTATTAAAATGTAAAAAGCAGAATCTTCTGGAATACCCACAATCAAATGTACTTATCAGAAAAAGAAATCTCACAGATGTTTTCGTAACAAGCAGAACCCAAATTAGTCATTCATGATTTCTGCTGATCATATTAGAATCACCTCGACTTAAAAAATAATGCATACACACTCAAAATATCACTGGCTTTTTTCCATATAAGCAATATTTAAACATGAAACAAGCTGGGAAGGGGAATAAAAGCCTTTGGCTACAGATGACTCTTTATCACAAACCATTTCCTTTGAGTGAGTTCCTGCTTGCATTCCCTGGAAATTAACCTTTGCTTGTGCTTGTTACCTGATGCATTGCATGAATAAAGAGTATACGTGACAGAGCCTCATATAGTCACTCAGGCAAAGGAAACTTGAGCATACAGCATACTCTGACTTAGCAAAGACAGGTACCGGGTCACCCATCTACCGCAGAGGGACACAATAGCTGATTCAGAAAACTCAGGCTCACCACAGGAAAAAGAAGCAAGACAGCACCAAGTGAGCCAGGCCTCTCCGAAATTAATCATCGTCTTTTTAAATTTAAATTTGTGTGTATTTGAGTCACAGCCTTATGATAATAATACGAGTTTCAGAGCCTTTGAGATCTTTAGAAGAAAGATACATTGTAAATGTGAATGATGATAAAGCAAAGTATGGGAATCTTAGGGCAGTTGAAGTATCTCTGGGTTCACTAGTTATTCCTTTCCATATGATCACATCAGACTCTGCAATAGGGCAATATTCCTCCACTCTTTCATGGAAAGGTTAAAGAAGAAGATGAAGATAGATGAAGATGAAGACAAAGACAAAGAAGCAGAACTGGAAGAGGAAGGAGAGGAGAAGAATGAAAAGGAGAAATTCATATTCTTTGCAGTCACCAAAATAAAGGATTCTTTGGAAAGCTCTTTGTGTTGTTAATGCATATTTGTATTCCATAGATAAACATATACTTGTGCCCATTTATAACATTTTTATTGCATAAAATATAACTCCAAGAAAATGCAGTCCCTTCAACAAGTGGTGCTGGGAAAACTGGTCAACTGTGTGTAAAAGAAGGAAAACATCATACACAGAAATAAACTCAAAATGGATTAAGGACCTAAATGTAAGACCAGAAACTATAAAACTCTTAGAGGAAAACATAGGCAGAACATTCTTTTATATAAATCACAGCAAGATCCTCTATGACTCATCTCCCAGAGTACTGGAAATAAAAAAATAATAAACAAACAAATGGAACCTAATTAAACTTAAAAGCTTTTTCATAGTAAAGGAAACTGTAAGCAAGGTGAAAAGACAGCCCTCAGAATGGGAGAAAATAATAGCCAATGAAACAACTGACAAAGAATGAATCTCCAAAATACACAAGCAGCTCGAGCAGTTCAGTACTAGAAAAACGAACAACCCAATCAAAAAGTAAGCAGAAAACATTTCTCCAAAGACATTCAGATGGCTAATAAACACATGAAAAGATGCTCAAGATTGCTCATTATAAGAGAAATGCAAATCAAATACACAATTAGGTATTATCCCACACTGGTCAGAACAGTCATTATCAAAAAGTCTACAAAGTATGTTGGAAGGGTGTGGAGAAAAGGGAACCTTCTTACACTGCTGGTGGGGATGCAATCTGACACTATCACTATGGAGAATAGTACGGAGATTCTTTAAAAAACTAAGAATAAAACTACCATACAAGCCAGCAATCCCACCACTGGGTGTATACCCTGAGGAAACCATAACTGAAAAAAGACACATGTACCCCAGTGTTCACTGCAGCACTGCTTACAATAGCTAGGACACGGAAGCAACATAAATGTCCATCAACAGATGAGTGGATAATGAAGTTGTGGTACATATACACAATGGAATATTACTCAGCCATAGAAAGGAATGCATCTGAGTCATTTCTAATAAGGTGGATGAACCTAGAGCCTATTATACAGAGTGAAGTAAGTCAGAAAGAGAAAGACAAATACTATATACTAATTCATACATGTGGAATTTAGAAAGATGGTACCAATGATCCTACATGCAGGGCAGCAAAGGAGACACAGATACAATGAACAGACTTCTGTACTCATTGGCAGAGGCAAGGGTGGGATGATTTGAGAGAACAGTATTGAAACAAATGCATTACCACATGTAAAAGAGATATTCAGAGTGAGTTTGATGTGTGACTCCGGGCACCCAAAGCCAGTGCTCTGTGACAAGCCAGGGGGATATTGTGGGGAGGGAGGTGGGAGAGGGGTTCAGGATTGAGGCGACACGTATACCTGTAGCCAATTCATATTGATGTATGGCAAAAAAAATCACAGTATTGTAAAATAATTACCTTCAATTAAAATAAATAAATTTTAAAATATATATATGTAACTCCAAGTGTAGCCCATCAGCAATAAACTAAAGAAGCTGTCTAAATGCAATAAGAATACTAAGACCAAGGGAGCTTGTTCAGTGAGGTGGTTAAGAAGTCTTTAGTACAGATACTCTAGGTGCCTTCAAATAGAACCCGCACCACATTCTAGACATTTGAATTTAGACATGTGATGCAAACCTTAAAATGCTCAGTTTCCTCCTTTGTTTATCAGAAATAATCATGCCTATCTTACTGAGTTTCATTAAAGGTCAAGTGAGATGAAGTCTATAAAAAGATTAGGAGGGGTCTTAACACTTGGTAAGTAATTAATAAACAATCAGTTCAGTTCACTCAGTCGTGTCTGACTCTGCAACCCCACAGACTGCAGCATGCCAGGCTTCCCTGTCCATCACCAACTCCTGGAGCTTGCTCAAACTCATGTCCATCTCATCCTCTGTCGTTCCCTTCTCCTCCTGCCTTCAGTCTTTCCCAGCATCAAGGTCTTTCCCAGTGAGTCAGTTCTTCGCATCAGATGGCCAAAGTATTGGAGTTTCAGCTTCAGCATCAGTCCTTCTAATGAATATTCAGGACTGATTTCCTTTAGGATTGGCTGGTTGGATCTCCTTGCAGTCCAAGAGACACTCAAGAGTCTTCTCCAACACCACAGTTCAAAAGCATCAGTTCTTCAGCGCTCAGCCTTCTTTATAGTCCAACTCTCATGTCCACACGTGACTACTGGAAAAAACATAGCTTTGACAAGACAGACCTTTTTTGGCAAAGTAATGTCTCTGCCTTTTAATATGCTGTCTAGGTTGGTCATAGCTTTTCTTCCAAAGAGCAAGCGTCTTTTAATTTCATGGCTGCAGTCACCCTCTGCAGCGATTTTGGAGCCCCCCAAATAAAGTCTCACTCTTTCTATTGTTTCCCCATTTATTTGCCATGAAGTGACGGGACCAGATGCCATGATCTTAGTTTTTTGAATGTTGAGTTTTAAGCCAACTTTTTCACTCTCCTCTTTTACTTTCATCAAGAGGCTCTTTTAGTTCTTAGTAGTCATCGTTATTAACTATATTGACCCTGACTTCAGGTAATCAAGATTAGTGAAATTCTGTAAACTTGGAAATAGATTATTCTCTTTTGTTTTGTTTTACTAACTCATTAGAGCCAAGTTCTGGAAACCCAAATGCCCTGTAAGTCCTAGTTAGTGGGTAAAATTTCCTTCTTTATTGTAATTATTCAGAGTACTGGTAGCTTCACATTTGCATTGCTAATAAACATTTCAAATTATACTGACCCTTAGGTTGGTTTAAAATGTTCCAAATCTTATGTCCATAATGAACTCCAAATATTCAGAAATGATGAATTACTTTTTAAAAATATTATAGAAACATACACACTGATATTCTGAAAAAAACTAATTATCAGTCACAACACTAACATTAATTCAGAAATACTCCCTTAGGTAGGGACTGCTGAGTCACTTCAGTCGTGTCTGACTCTGTGCGACCCCATAGACGGCAGCCCACCAGGCTCCGCTGTCCCTGGGACTCTCCAGGCAAGAACACTGGAGTGGGGTGCCATTAGGTAGGGAAAACAGCTGATAATTGGTGTTTAGAGAGAATCATTGTAGGGTATGGCCAAACCACACCCACCCCAACATCCCTATGGAAACCTTGGAATAATAATACTTAATTGAGCCCTTCCTATTCACTCATCCCTAGTCTAAAAGCTTTACATGTGTTATCTCATTTTATTCTCATAACCATCCTATGAGGTACTATTTTTATTCCCATTTCATGGATAAGAAAATGGAGGAACTGAGAGATTGCTATGCTTGTTCAGGGTCAGGGCTAGCAAGTGGAGCAGTCAACTTTCAAATATAGACAGTGTTAAATACTTTGTCTCTGGGATGTGTTTTCCTCTATAACCACTGGTGGAAGTGATAAATGTTAAGCATAACTTGAATTTACTGTAGTGTATTGTTTAAAATGTACTGTTGGTATGAATTGCTTGACAAATACATGCTAATGTTGGGAGAAAATTTTTTCTCTACTAACTTTGGTCTAGTGTTTGGGGGGCCCCACAGATTAACTGATTAACAGGAGAGAAGAGAAGATTTATTTACATATTCCTCTGCGAGTTGCTTAGTAATGAATAAGGTTTATATATATCCACTTAACAAAGGTGGGGGAAGTGAGGGTTTCAGTGAGAAAGTATGGAAGATGCTATTGGACTTTTCAATGCTTGTAGAATGGGCAGTCTGTCTCCATGGCAGCTGAATTTTCTGGAAACTCCTTCTGAGAGGTTACTGTTAGATGTACTTTTAGGAGGCTCTACTTTAGTCTGCTAAAGGGAAATTTCGACAAGATTCCTGCAGCGGCTTCTGTAGCTCAAGTATTTTCACTTTAAAATCTCTGTATCAACACTGAGGGTTCAAGTAGATCCACACACTAATATCATCATCTCTCAAGTAAGGAACAAGGATAACAGAAATAGGTTGCTTTCTAAACTAATTCAGATTAGTACTGGTAGCTTCACATTTGCATTGTTAATAAACCTTTCAAATTGTACTGACCCTTAGATCTACAAGCAATGTATAGTAACGTAATGTTCATGAGTGCTTGATCCAAAGGAGGTGTCAAATAAATATTTATTGAATCATTGTAGGACTTCCTTGGTGGTCCAGAGGTTGAGAATCTGCCTGCCAATGCAGGGGACACGATCCCAGGTCTAGGAAGATTCCACATGCCGTGGGTCAGCTAAGCTCAAGCTCTACAACTACTGAGCCCATGCACTCTAGAGCCTGTGCTCCACAACAAGAGAAGGAACCATCTAGAAAAGCCTGTGCAGTGCAAACAGAGAGTAGCTCCCACCTGCTGCAACTAGAAAAAGCCCATGTGCAGCATCAAAGACCCAGTGTAGCCAAATATAAATAAATAAAATAAAATAATCATTATAAATATTTAATTGTCCTACACTCATCTGAGTACATAGTAGCTTTCCATACCCTTGTTGCTATCACTTACTTGAAATATTGCTTCATTTATAAATAAACATAACAAATATGGTGAGAATTACCACTTGAATATGCAAAAACTCCATTTTCTCTTACATTGAGTAGATCAGTATTGGTCAATCGTTTTTCAGACACCCAGAGTTTAAAGCTCACTGGTGTGTTGTCTAATTCAATGAAACTAAGCAATGCCCGCCGGGCAACCCAAGATGGGCGGGTCATGGTGGAGAGGTCTGACACAATGTGGTCCACTGGAGAAGGGAATGGCAAACCACTTCAGTATTCTTGCCTTGAGAACCCCATGAACAGTATGAAAAGGCAAAATGATAGGATACTGAAAGAGGTACTCCCCAGGTCAGTAGGTGCCCAGTATGCTACTGGAGGTCAGTGGAGAAATAACTCCAGAAAGAATGAAGGGATGGAGCCAAAGCAAAAACAATACCCAGCTGTGGATGTGACTGGTGATAGAAGCAAGGTCCAATGCCGTAAACAGCAATATTGCGTAGGAACCTGGAATGTCAGGTCCATGAATCAAGGCAAATTGGAAGTGATCAAACAGGAGATGGCAAGAGTGAACGTTGACATTCTAGGAATCTTTAGGAGTGAACTAAAATGGACTGGAATGGGTGAACTTAACTCAGATGACCATTATATATACTACTGCAGGCAGGAATCCCTCAGAAGCAATGGAGTAGCCATCATGGTCAATGAAAGAGTCTGAAATGCAGTACTTGGATGCAATCTCAAAAACGACAGAATGATCTCTCTTCGTTTCCAAGGCAAACCATTCAATATCACAGTAATCCAAGTCTATGCCCCAACCAGTAATGCTGAAGAAGCTGAAGTTGAATGGTTCTATGAAGACCTACAAGACCTTTTAGAACTAACACCCAAAAAAGATATCCTTTTCATTATAGGGGACTGGAATGCAAAAGTAGGAAGTCAAGAAACACTTGAAGTAACAGGCAAATTTGGCCTTGGAATGCAGAAGGAAGCAAGGCAAAGACTAATAGAGTTTTGCCAAGAAAATGCACTGGTCATAGCAAACACCCTCTTCCAACAGCACAAGAGAAGACTCTACACATGGACATCACCAGATGGTCAACACTGAAATCAGATTGATTATATTCTCTGCAGCAAAAGATGGAGAAGTTCTATACAGTCAACAAAAACAAGACCAGGAGCTGACTGTGGCTCAGATCATGAACTCCTTATTCCCAAATTCAGACTTAAATTGAAGAAAGCAAGGAAAACCACTAGACCATTCAGGTATGACCTAAATCAAATCCCTTATGATTATACAGTGGAAGTGAGAAATAGATTTAAGGGACTAGATCTAATAGATAGAGTGCCTGATGAATAATGGGATGAGGTTCATGACATTGTACAGGAGACAAGGATCAAGACCATCCCCATGGAAAAGAAATGCAAAAAAGCAAAATGGCTGTCTGGGGAAGCCTTACAAATAGCTGTGAAAAGAAGAGAAGTGAAAAACCAAGGAGAAAAGGAAAGATATAAGCATCTGAATGCAGAGTTCCACAGAATAGCAAGAAGAGATGAGAAAGCCTTCTTCAGCGATCAAAGCAAAGAAATAGAGGAAAAGAACAGAATGGGAAATACTAGAGATCTCTTCAAGAAAATTAGAGATACCGAGGGAACATTTCATGCAAAGATGGGCTCAATAAAGGACAGAAATGGTATGGACCTAACAGAAGCAGAAGATATTAAGAAGAGGTGGCAAGAATACACAGAAGAACTGTACAAAAAAGATCGCCACGAACCAGATAATCATGATGGTGTGATCACTCATTTAGAGCCAGACATCCTGGAATGTGAAGTCAAGTGGGCCTTAGAAAGCATCACTATGAACAAAGCTAGTGGAGGTGATGGAATTCAGCTGAGCTATTTCAAATCCTGAAAGATGATGCTGTGAAAGTGCTGCACTCAATATGCCAGCAAATTTGGAAAACTCAGCAGTGGCCACAGGACAGGAAAAGGGCAGTTTTCATTCCAATCCCAAAGAAAGGCAATGCCAAAGAATGTTCAAACTACTGCACAATTGCACTCATCTCACATGCTAGTAAAGTAATGCTCAAAATTCTCCAAGCCAGGCTTCAGCAATACGTGAACCGTGAACTTCCTGATGTTCAAGCTGGTTTTAGAAAAGGCAGAGGAACCAGAGATCAAATTGCCAACATCCACTGGATCATGGAAAAAGCAAGAGAGTTCCAGAAAAACATCTATTTCTGCTTTTTTGACTGTCAAAGACTTTGATCATGTGGATCACAAGAAACTGTGGAAAATTCTGAAAGAGATGGGAATACCAGACCACCTGACCTGCCTCTTGAGAAATCTGTATGCAGGTCAGGAAGCAACAGTTAGAACTGGACATGAACAACACACTGGTTCCAAATTGGAAAAGGAGTACGTCAAGGCTGTATATTGTCACCCTGCTTATTTAACTTATATGCAGAGTACATCATGAGAAATGCTGGACTGGAAAAAACACAAGCTGGAATCAAGATTGCCGGGAGAAATATCAATAACCTCAGATATGCAGATGACACCACCCTTATGGCAAAAAGTGAAGAGGATCTAAAAAGCCTCTTGATGAAAGTGAAAGAGGAGAGTGAAAAACTTGGCTTAAAGCTCAACATTCAGAAAACGAAGATCATGGCATCCAGTCCCATCACTTCACGGGAAATAGATGGGGAAACAGTGGAAACAGTGTCAGACTTTATTTTTGGGAGCTCCAAAATCACTGCAGATGGTGATTGCAGCCATGAAATTAAAAGACGCTTACACCTTGGAAGAAAAGTTATGACCAACCTGGATAGCATATTCAAAAGCAGAGACATTACTTTGCCAACTAAGGTCCGTCTAGTCAAAGCTATGGTTTTTCCAGTGGTCATGTATGGATGCGAGAGTTGGACTGTGAAGAAAGTTGAGTGCTGTAGAATTGATGCTTTTGAACTGTGGTGTTGGAGAAGACTCTTGAGAGGCTCTTGGACTGCAAGGAGATCCAACCAGTCCACTCTGAAGGAGATCAACCCTGGGATTTCTTTGGAAGGAATGATGCTAAAGCTGAAACTCCAGTACTTTGGATACCTCATGTGAAGAGTTGACTCTTTGAAGGGGACTTTGATGCTGGGAGGGATTGGGGGCAGGAGGAGAAGGGGACGACCAAGGATGAGATGGCTGGATGGCATCACTGACTCGATGGATGCGAGTCTGAGTGAACTCCGGGAGATGGTGATGGACAGGGAGGCCTGGCGTGCTGCCTTTCATGGGGTCGCAAAGAATCGGACATGACTGAGCAACTGAACTGAACTGAACTCGTGTGGTTAGTGATGAACAGACGCAAAGATGGTCCCTTTGTGGCAGGCCTCAGCCAAATGGCAGAGGAGAGAAACTCAACTAAACCATGCACATTCATGGACCCATTTTCCTGAGGCCCTCCACTCAAAGCTTTCTTTGCCACCTACCTTGACATCCTTCCTTTATTCAGTAAATAGCAAGAGTTGGAACTGGTACCTCCCCTAGAAATATCCTTTAGCAAACCTCAAAGACATAACTTAGAAGGAAGAAGCACCCCCAGAAGTATTTTATTTATATGTTCACCAATTCAACAAATATTTGTTAAGCACATACCATGCCCCAGACACCATTCCAGCTGCTGGAAATATATTATAGGGAACAAAACTGACCCCCCTCAAAAAAAAAAAAATCTGCCTGCCCTCATGGAGTTTACATCCTAGAGAGCATTCCAGGCAATAGTCAGTCTTCCAAAAACTACTTCAAAACAGTCAAAAAAAAAAACATAAAAAAGTCTAGAAACAATTGAAAATGATGAATCCTCAGAGCACCTATGAGACACAGTAAGCATGGTCTTTGGAAGCTGACTGAGCTGGGTTCAAATCCTGCCTCTACCAGTCCTGTGATTGTTGCAGACAAGCTGTTGTTTTTCTCATGAGTGAAACTGCAGTAGAACATCTTCAGCACACAGTTCTTGAAGGTATTAGACAAAAAGACAAAATAACCTAGGTATATTCTGTGAGTGTATGTCTGACTCTTTGCTTCCCCATGGAGTATAGTCCACCAGGCTCCTATGTCCATGGGATTCTCTAGACAAGAATACTGAAGTGGGTAGCCATGCCCTGCTCCAGGGGATGTTCTCCCACTCAGGGATCGAATGAATCCATGTCTTATGCCTCCTGCACTGACAGGCAGGTTCTTCACCATTAGCACCACTTGAGAAGCCTCAGGTATATTGTGGGGGACTCAATTTCAGCTGCCAAGTTTGAATTACAGTCTGTGCTCTTACTCTGGATAAAGATAACCACTTAAAGTTGTACTGTGATTTACTTTTTGTTTATTATAATTTTTGTTGCAATGTCTAATCCAATATTTTGAACTCTCCTCAGTTCAGTTCAGTTCAGTTCAGTCACTTAGTCATGTCTGACTCTTTGCAACTCCATGAACAGCAGCACGCCAGGCCTCCCTGTCCATCACCAACTCCCAGAGTTTACCCAAACCCATGTCCATTGACTTGGTGATGCCATCCAACCATCTCATCCTCTGTCGTCCCCTTCTCCTCCTGCCCTCAATCTTTCCCAGCATCAGGGTCTTTTCCAATGAGTCAGCCCTTCACATCAGGTGGCCAAAATACTGGAGTTTCAGCTTCAACATCAGTCCTTCCGATGAACACCCAGGGCTGATCTCCTTTAGGATGGACTGGTTGGATCTCCTTGCAGTCCAAGGGACTTTCAAGTCTTCTCCAACATGACAGTTCAAAAGTATCAATTCTTCAGTGCTCAGCTTTCTTTTTAGTCCAACTCACATCCACACATGACCACTGGAAAAACCATAGCCTTGAATAGATGGACCTTTGTTGGCAAAGTAATGTCTCTGCTTTTGAATATGCTATCTAGGTTGGTCATAACTTTCCTTCCAAGGAGTAAGTATCTTTTAATTTCATGGCTGCAGTCGCCATCTGCAGTGATTTTGGAGCCCAGAAAAATAAAAGGCAGCCACTGTTACCACTGTTTCCCCATCTATTTGATATGAAGTGATGGGACCGGATGCCATGATCTTCATTTTCTGAATGTTGAACTTTAAGCCAACTTTTTCAGTCTCCTCTTTCACTTTCATCAAGAGGCTCTTTAGTTCTTCTTCACTTTCTACCATAATGGTGGTGTCATCTGCATATCTGAGGTTACTGATATTTCTCCTGGCAATTCCAGCTTGTGCTTCCTCCAGCCGTGTTTCTCATGATGTACTCTGCATAGATGTTAAATAAGCAGGGTGATAATATACAGCCTTGATGTACTCCTTTTCCTATTTGGAACCAGTCTGTTGTTCCATGTCCAGTTCTAACTGTTGTTTCCTGACCTGCATACAGGTTTCTCAAGAGGCAGGTTAGGTCATCTGGTATTCCCATCTCTTTCAGAATTGTCCACAATTTATTGCCATCCACACAGTCAAAGGCTTTAGCATAGTCAACAAAGCAGAAATAGATGTTTTCCTGGAATTCTCTTGCTTTTTCCATGATCCAGCGGATGTTGGCAATTTGATCTCTGGTTCCTCTGCCTTTTCTAAAAGCAGCTTGAACATCTGGAAGTTCACGGTTCACATATTGCTGAAGCCTGGCTTGGAGAATTTTGAGCGTCACTTTACTAGCATGTGAGATGAGTGCAACTGTTTGGTAGTTTGAACATTCTCTGACATTGCCTTTCTTTGGGATTGGAATGAAAACTGCCCTTTTCCAGTCCTGTGGCCACTGCTGAGTTTTCCAAATTTGCTGGCATATTTTGGAAGGACTGATGCTAAAGCTGAAACTCCAATACTTTGGCCACCTCATCCGAAGAGTTGAGTCACTGGAAAAGACTCTGATGCTGGGAGAGATTGGGGTCAGGAGGAGAAGGGGATGACAGAGGATGAGATGGCTGGATGGCAACATCGATTCGATGGACATGATTTTGAGTGAACTCCGGGAGTTGGTGATAGATAGGGAGGCCTAGCGTGCTGCAATTTATGGGGTCGCAAAGAGTCAGACACAACTGAGCGACTGAACTGAACTGAGTGCAGCACTTTCACAGCATCATCTTTCAGGATTTGAAATAGCTCAACTGGAATTCCATCACCTCCACTAGCTTTGTTCATGTGATGCTTCTTAAGATCCACTTGACTTCACATTCCAGGATGTCTGGCTCTAGGTGAGTGATCACAGCATCGTGATTTATCTGGGTCGTGAAGATCCTTTTTGTACAGTTCTTCTATGTATTCTTGCCACCTCTTCTTAATATCTTCTGCTTCTGTTAGGTCCCTACTAGGTACACAGGATTAAATAAAGCAGAAATAGTACCTGCCTTCAAGGACTGACTCACTAATTGGTGACAAGGACAATAAATAAGTAAACAAACTCTAACTGCAAAATGTAATGTCATCAAGTTCAAGGAGAAGCTGTTTGCCCCTCCTCATCTGTCATCCCTTCTTCTGGTCTTTTTCTGGGGGAGAGGGCTTCCTTTAGGACTTCCCCAATGGCTCAGCTGGTAGTCTGCCTGCCAGTACAGGAGATGCAAGAGACATGGGTTCGATCCCTGAGTAGATTCCTTTGAGAAGGAAATGGCAACCCACTCCAGTATTCTTGTCTGGAGAATCCCTTGGTTAGAAGAGCCTGGCGGTCGCAAAGCGTTGGACACAACTGAGCACACACGCCTTCCTTTAACATCTCCTCTGTTTCTTGATGGAGAAGCCAATGGCAACCCACTCCTTGGCTACAGTCCCTGTGGTCTCGAAGAGTTGGACACGACTGAGCGACTTCCCTTTCACTTTTCAGTTTCATGCATTGGAGAAGGAAATGGCAACTCACTCCAGTGTTCTTGCCTGGAGAATCCCAGGGACAGAGGAGCCTGATGTTGCTGCCAGCTATGGGGTCGCCCAGAGTCGGACACGACTGATGCGACTTAGCAGCAGCAACAGCAATTTCTTGAACCTATTTCTATGGAATCTTTTCCTTCAACTTAAAAGCAGATACAAGTTTCTCTCATTCTTTTAAACAAAGCCAATGGCATCACCCCAGGATCATGTGCCCCTTTCTGATGAATATTTTATTTTCTCCTTATCTTTTGCAGCCAAGTTCTGCAGTCTGTTTCTACATCTGTGTATCGTAAGCCATCTTCTACTCTTTGAGGATAAGGATGTCCCCAGCCACACAAAGACCTCCACCACCAGTGCTTCCACCATGTCCCATGGCCTCCAAGCCCCCAGGCTCTCCCTGACCAAATCTACCATTCCTGGCCTTCTCTTGCAGTTGACTCTTTGGGCCACTCTCTCACATTCAAATACTTTTTTTTTTTTTTCCTAGCTTTGATGATCCTGTGCTCTTCTAACCTTGACTTTCTCATGTTGTCTAGGTGATTCTTTTCTTCTCCCCATTTCATTTCTCAGGAGTCTTTCACTGATCCATCTCTGCTTCTCTACATACATCCTCCCTAGATGTCTGCATCTGTTCTTAGAGTTTCACTTCCTTTAACACATCTTCATTGTGTTGGTCCTTCCACTGTGATGACACATACTCAGACCTTCCTCAAATAACTGCTATGCTAGTCAAAACTGGTTCAGTGATAGTCTCTCCCAGAAGAGTTGTAAGTCTGCATCAGAAGTCTTTTACCCCAAATGCTGTAACATTCCAGGCATTCCCTAGTCTCTTTCACCTTAAAAACCAGCAACAAACACACTCTTTTGACCTTATACCTCCTTCTACCTATAGTCCCATGACTTTGCTAAAGTGACCGCATATGTGCGTTTCCCTGGTTTATGTTTGTTTTCCTGGTATTTTTATGCAAAGTAACTGAATTGCTAAATAATTGAATATAAAAACCATGCCAGCATAGCAGTAAATTCTTTCTCTCTTTACTGTCTGTCAAACTCTCTGAAAGATGAAAACTGTATCTCTTTCATTCACTACTTTACCCTACCCACTGCAGGCAATTAATAAAGGTCCTTAGGGTATATGCCCTGAATGTGTTTGGAACACCTACTCTGTATATACAACTCCC
The DNA here is from genome assembly GCF_014754425.2 of Oryx dammah. Classification (NCBI taxonomy): domain Eukaryota; kingdom Metazoa; phylum Chordata; class Mammalia; order Artiodactyla; family Bovidae; genus Oryx; species Oryx dammah. The sequence goes on along the minus strand of NW_024070208.1, from coordinate 47,909,259 downwards.
TAAGCTAAGGCTGAAACTCCAGTACTCTGGCCACCTCATGCGAAGAGCTGACTCATTGGAAAAGACTCTGATGCTGGGAAGGATTGGGGGCAGGAGGAGAAGGGGATGACCGAGGATGAAATGGCTGGATGGCATCACCGACTCGATGGACGTGAGTTTGGATGAACTCCGGGAGTTGGTGATGGACAGGGAGGCCTGGCGTGCTGCGATTCATGGGGTCGCAAAGAGTCGGACACGACTGAGCAACTGAATTGAACTGAAGCACATTATGTTATTTACTTCTTAGAATAATACCTCAATTTATATACTACTATCTCCATTATGGGCTTCCCAGGTGGTGCAGTGGTAAAGAAACCTCCTGGCAATGCAAGAGATTCAGGAGACACAGGTTCAATCCCTGGGTTGGGAAGATCCCCTGGAGAAGGGAGTGGCTGCCACTCCAGTATTCTTGCCTGGGAAATCCCACGGACAGAGGAGCCTGGTGGGCTACAGTCCATGGGGTTGCAGAGTCGGACATGAATAAGCATGCACTGGAGAAAGATGAGGTCTCCATTATAAAACTGAGCAAAGTGAACCTAAGAACAGTTACGAGATCACCAAATTAATAAGTAATGGAATCAGGATTTAAACTCAAGACTGTTTTCACATGCCAAGCCTGTTCCACTGACCTAGCCTTCTTAGCAATGAAAATTCCTGGGCAAAATAAAAGTTAAAAGCTAAATTAATATGTTAAAGATATAGTATTTTAAAAATTACCTCTGTTACTCAATTCCAAATGCTCAATATCCCACAAAGAGACTATTCTTCCTCCGTCTTAAAACACGGAGAAGCTTTCTCAATATCACTGATGAACATTCCTACTAAACCACATCTGTCATCCACACATCAGAAGACCGGGTGTGTCAGGCAGAAGAAGAATGTAACTTTTGGGAGACTGGAGTGATTGTTAGCTAAGTGGTTTTCAAAGCTAAGTATGTAGAGTATCATGGGGTGAGATGGGGGATGCATCTAAAAGTGCAGATTCCTGGGCTGTGCCCAGAGATACTTTGATTCGGTCGGAACAACTTGGCACCAAGAAATCTGTTTACTTAACAATCAATGGCATGTGCCCTACTGCGGTTCAGTTCAGTTCAGTCACTCAGTCGTGTCTGACTTTTTGTGACCCCATGGACTGCAGCATGCCAGGCCTCCCTGTCCATCACCACCTCCCGGAGTTCATCCAAACTCATGTCCATCGAGTTGGTGATGCCATCTAGCCATCTCATCCTCTGTCGTCCCCTTCTCCTCCTGCCCCCAATCCCTCCCAGCATCAGAGTCTTTTCCAATGAGTCAACTCTTCGCATGAGGTGGCCAAAGTACTGGAGTTCCAGCTTTGGCATCAGTCCTTCCAAAGAAATCCCAGGGCTGATCTCCTTTAGAATGGACTGGTTGGATTTCCTTGCAGTCCAAGGGACTCTCAGGAGTCTTCTCCAACACCACAGTTCAAAAGCATCCTACTGCAGGGGGTCCTCAAATCACCTTTGGGGAAACATGAGAGCAATTAAACTATTTATTACCAAGATAAAGTTATTGTTCTAAATCCTTTCATGAGAAAAAACTTTTTAATTGTATACAATGTTGGGTTTTTTTTTTTAAAGACAATTCTCTAATACAGTACAAAATTAAACATCACAAAAAGAAATATAGGTAAAAGTACGTCTCTCTCCCTTTTCCCGAATCAGCACATGACCTTTCCAGGGCAACCACAACCACTGTTGCCCTCAAATAAAAATTTTTTTCTTTGGTTAAATCTATCAAGAAGGTTGGAGACTATCGCAATTCTGAAGTTAGGAGGGTCACGTAGCTTAGGATGGAGTGATGCTAGTGGATGTGGTGATAAATGATAGGTTTAAGAATACAGATATTGTGAAACTAGAGTTTTAACAAAAAAGAAAAGGGGCACAGCCAGAGAAGGCCAGAGATGCCAAAGTCAACCTCCAGCAGCTTCCCAGCTGTGCCAAAAGTTGGCCTTTGGTGGGGAGGCATAATTAGTGTGGTTAAAGGGATTTCATATCTTTGGGTGGAAATTCATCTAAGCATGCCAAATATCAATATTGTGTTTCATCTGAGCTTCTCTGTTTAATTTCTCCTGCCACACCTTTCAAACTGTGGTGATGGGAACAATAACAAGCCTGTGTTATTTGGTTCCATCAGATCTGTTTTTTCTATATCTCTTAAAAAATCATATTTCATTATCATACAAATTCAAATTTATTACCTGATGTGAGTGGAAGAAGTAGTGGTAGAGATTCACTTTTCTGGTTTTCTCTTCATGATTGTCTTTTTCTTTTTAACCTCAAAAATACACCTAAAATGACAAATTTCTGCTAAGTAGCTTGCAGTGCCTCACATTTTGATCTAACTCTCCACATTAAATTCCATGAGTTGCACGTGGAAATTGGAAATATTTTCATTAGAAGGGCCATCTTCATTTTATAAAGCAACCGAGGTGAATCAGAAAAGGAAGAGGTTATGTTTGTCTCTGTATCTGGGGTAATCCTATTATTTATCAAAGACAAGTGATGAATCAAGATAGAAGGGGAGTGAGGCAAAGGATTAAGTCCTGCTTGCGCCTCTGGCTGGCTGCTTGCCTTATAAACCACTTGTACTCTGGGCCTTCCTCTTGTGTGAAACAGCAGCTGGATCAGATGAATACTAACAGACTAACCTGGATAAGTCTGTGTGATCGAATCATCCCCTTAAAAAAAATATTCAACACTAAACAGAAAAATAGAAATGCTGCCAGTTCTTTTTTTCTATGAAAGTATCATTGATTAGCAATATTATTTGTGTTAATTTCTGCCATATAGCAAGATGATTCAGTTATATACATATATGCATTCTTTTTATGTTATTGTTTTCCATTGTGGTTTATCCCAAGATATTGAATATAATTCCATGTTAAATAGTAAGACTTTGTTGTTTTATTCATTCTATAGGTATTAGTTTGCATTAACTACTCCCAAATTCCCAGTCTTCCCTCTTCTTGATTATCTCTTCTAAGAGAGGGAAGTATTTTTTTTTTCTAAACCATCCAAAAGCTATGTCTATCTGCCTTCCAGTTTAATGAGTGTTAATGAAACTACAGTTGACAGATCCAGTACAGAAAGTTCTGAAAACCTGCTTAATCCTTCCTTAATTCAAAACATTAGGCTGGGCTCTGCTGTTTACTTTTTACAGTTCATACCTAATCAAGAGGAAAGGGGGTAGTGAAATAAGCAACTCTTTTGCTTTGGAAATTCTTTTCTGATAGCTGAATTGAGAGTACAGAGCCTCAAGCCTCTGTTTAATTTTCTACTGGATTAGATTGAACTAACAGATTATCAAGAAAGAAATGGACAAGTACAGTATTTATGGAACAGCTGCAAAGGGACCAGAAATTGAAATAAGGCCCATGTGTAGTGATTAGTCACTAAGTTGTTTCTGACTCTTGCAACACCATGGACTGTAGGCCACCAGGCTCTTCTGTCCATGGGGTTTCCCAGGCAAGAATACTGGAGTGGTAGCCATTTCTTTCTCCAGGGAATCTTCCCAACCCAGGATTCAAACCCCAGTCTCCCACATTGCAGCCAGATTTTCCACCAACTGAACCACCAGAGAAGCTCCAAGACTCATAGGGAATTTCAAAGAATAAGATACAGACTACTCCAGCCTCATAGAATTTACACTTTATTTGCTAAGGGAAAACACTGACACATGCAAGCTCTGCAAAGAAAAATTTTTATTTGTACAATCTATGACAAATAAAAACATTTAGATGGAGGAAAGGAAATGATCGTCATAAAGAGAATCTACATTGCAAGCTATATGGTGAACTGAGATAAAAGATGCAAAAATTAGTAAAATCTCCAAATTGAATACACTGACCAGCTCTCACCTCCAAGATCACACTGCTTGAAAGCTAGGTCAAGCACCCTTTGATAAGAAGACAACATAATGCTATTCAAGATTAAATTTCAGGGACAACTTAGAAAAACGTTTGAAAAATCTGATTTCCAAGTCCCGTGGGGAGTCATCTTTTTAAAGAAGAATCCTCTAACATGTTTTGGAAATCTTTTGTAACTTCTAAAGAAATATTTTTTAATTGGACTGGATAAGGCATAGCAATTCTTAATGGCAGTTTTACATCATGCTTGAAAATTAGTTAGGAAAATGGACAGTTCCTTTGGGGTTTGTCTTAGGGATTTCTTTTTTTCATAAACAAAAGAGAAGTTCCTTATAATGGAAAACTAGTTCCAAGATATACAACTTAACAGAAATATGGGAAAGGAATTATTTTTCTCCAAAATGCTTTCCTTCTTTCTTCTTGTTCTAAATGGTCATTTCAGTGGGTTTTTTTTCCTGATAGAACAATAGACGCTTATTTCCACAAAAGAAATGGTGTAAGCAATCAAAAAAACATTTCCCTAATGGAAGACAGATAAAAGAGAAAGAGAGAGAGAGAAAGAGAGAACACACTTTAACAAAAAAACAAAGGAAATCTCCAGCACTGTGGTTCATATTCAAATGGAAAAAAATAAAATGAGCTTCTAACATAATGAGTTTACTGTTTAGTGTATCATCCCCATTTTCACATTTCAAAACATGTGCCATACAACTCAGAGGTATGGGAGGATGCGTGAGGAAGCTCAGAGAACAAGTACTTTTTGGCATCCCAGCAAAGTGAGCCACAGGCATAGAAGATTATGAAATAAAAAGTTGTCCCTCAAGTGGAAAGGTGTGTCTGTCTGTCCCTTAAATACCAAGACTTCTGTTTGAGTTTCATTTTCAACTGGATGGTCAGAACAATTAATTGCAGATGTTGCTGTGAGTAAAAATGGCAGAGTAATAGGTCTTAGTTCTATGTAGCGAGTACCTGCTGCATACCAGGCACTTTGCATACTATGCACTCACTTTTCAGCCCTGCAGCTCTGCACGGGAAGATACTACAACCTTGCTCTTGTGGTTCAGTTACTACGTCGTGTCTGACTCTTTGTGACCACATGAACTGAAGGACACCAGGCTTCTCTGTCTTTCACCATCTCCAGGAGTTTGCTCAAACTAGTGTCCATTGAGTCGGTGATGCCACCCAACCATCTCATCTTGTCATCACCTACTCCTTTGTCCTTCAATCTTTCCCAGCATCAGGGTCTTTTCTAGTGAGTTGGCTCTTTGCATCAGGTGGCCAAAGTATAGGTTGACTGTTTTGATCATCTTTCTGTCCAAAGGACTCTCAATAGTCAATTAACCAGTGATCACTGGATGGATCCGAGATTTGAATTCAGTTATTTTTGGCTCAAAAGCCTTCATTCAACTCCTTCTTCCTCACCACCACCTCCTCTCCACCACCTCAAAATGTGCTACTTTGGAATTTCTATTATTTTGAGCTAAAGACACTTGAGAAACAGCAGATGAGGAAAGATTCTCTAATCTCCCTTTTTATACCTAAAAGCAGGTGATAAGATTTCCTATGAGAAAGGTGTCTTTGTTGTGCCAGGAAGAAGAATATTCTTATCATGCAGACTGGGAGTCGATGCCAAAATGGCCTTGTACAAACCAACCTACTAAAATAACCCTTATTGGGAATTCTCCTGTAGTTCTTGTGGTTCATGCTTTCACTTCCAGGGCTCCAGGTTCAATCCCTAGTCAGGGAACTAAAATCTCATAAGCCATGCAGCGTGGCTTTAAAAAAAAAAAAAAACTTTTAAGAAAATGAAATAACCTTATCTTCTGTTAGTTTTCCCTACATATTTCTTAGTCACTGTCCCACAATTTATGGCCCATAGCCCAAGCCCCTTTGTCTTGTCCCACCACACAATTTATCAATCTTTGTTTAAAAAAGTATGTAAGCTTTGGGGCCTAATGATTTCTTTGGGTCTTCATTTTCCTTTTGAAGATTCCTGTGTGAGTCTTCAAAATATTAAATAAAATATTAAATATAAATAAAAATGTTAAAAATGTAAAATAAAATGTTTATACAATAAAATATTTTATAAATATTTATGATATTTATTATTAAAATATTATAAAAATATTTAAATAAAATGTTTTTAATACTTAATATTAAGTAAAATGTGTATTTTTTTTCCTGTTAGTCAGTCTTATGTTAGCTTAACTCTCAAGCTGGGCCAGAGAATACAACAGGGTAGAAGGAAGTGCTTCTTTCCCTATGCATCTATCCAGCGCTCTCAGACGTCTCTAAGGTTTTCTTGCCATGGAGGAAATAAAAGCAAGTCACATAATTTTGTTAATGATTTTATGTGTTATCTGTCCAAGACTCACACTGGAGAGAATAATATTTAAGCGTGGGTCTCCCGTGGCAACATTTCAAAGTATCTGGAAAGGAAGGATGTTTTAAGGCTGAGGCGAAACTTGGTTACACCTTTCAAGTCTCCCTGCATGGGGCCACCATGTTGCACAACTCCAGGGTCAGGTTCACGGGATCTGAGAGGACAGTGGGCTGCAGACTTACACAGGGCTCTGCTGACATGGCTGTATGGCTATGGGAGATCAGACTCCACCTAATCAACAATTGTCAGCAACTAAGAAGGCCTTATTGATTAGCTCCATCCAGCATCTGTTTATTTTACAGAACAGAAAATGGAACCCTAAGAGGCTAAGTTACTGCCCTATCAGAGTTAGAACCGGGGAGAGGGCAGAAGTGGTGGAAGGTTGGGGGACGGGGATTAGGCACAGGGGGAGGGAGAGGAAACCAACGCATGAAAAAGAAGCTTGCTGGACTCCAACTGGGTCCCACAGTTGATGCTTAAAAAATATCAACCCCATCAACTCTCCCCACACCCACTTTGCAATTAATTTGGCAACTCAGAAGGATAAGAATTGACCCAGTAAATCAAACGAAGTCTATCTCAAAGACATGGAACAGAATCACAATGCAAGTACAAGTTTTCCTTCTCAGGAAAGGTCATGGTTACTTAAATCCCAAACTCTTCACCTCTAAAATCCAAGCTTCATAGGTTCAATGTTTCATCTAGATTAGGAGAGATTTGTATCTTTTAGAAGAAAAGTGAACAGTTTTTGGAAATCACTTTCTCTTAATTACATAGTTCTGGTTAGCAAGCTCAAGCTTTGCTGTAGTGGCTTTCAAACTGTGATTCCCTGGATTTCCAAGGAATAGCTTCAAGAGTTCTAGAAAACACATGATTTGGTGATCACAGATTACCCACCTCAAGACAGAGAAGACCAATCACCAGGGATGCTAACATGATGGAAAAGGGCCTGGGAACTGGTTGCCTTGCCTACTTACCATCAATTTCTTGATCTCCTCCACCCAAACCATGACCCAACTCTAAGATTTTCCTTTGAAGTAGGGTTCCACCACTCTCGGAGAAGGCAGTGGCACCCCACTCCAGTACTCTTGCCTGGAAAACCCCATGGACAGAGGAGCCTGGTAGGCTGCAGTCCGTGGGGTCACGAAGAGTCGGACCCTAGAAAAAAGTCTGTTGAATATCAAGTTATACAGAGAGTTCTGTAACCTCCCCTAAAGTTACAGAAATCCCTCTGAGAAAAGTTTCAGTGTTGGGGATGTTTCTGTTCAATGGACTCATCAGAACAGCAGTCACAGTCATCATGGCTGTGAATACCCAAAACTGCTGTGCATACTCACAATGGTTAAGGCACTGAAGTAGCCTAAGTGTCTATCAACAGCTGAGTGAATAAAGATGTGCTGATATACACAATGGAATATTACTGAGCCATGAAAAATAATGAAACAATGTTATTTGCAGCAACATGGGCAGACATGGAGATTATCATACTGAGTGAAATAAGCCAGCTAGAGAAAGATATATCACTTATGTGTGGTATCTAAAAACGAATACAAACAGATTTATTTACAAACCAAAACAGACCTACAGACATAGTAAACAATCATATTGTTACCAAAGGGGAGGGAGGAGAGGGATAAATTAGGAGTTGGGGATTAAAATATAGATACTACTGTATGCAAATTTGGACTTCCCAGGTGGTGCTAGTGGCAAAGAACCTGCCTGTCAATACACAAGACTTTTGAAACACATGATCTTAATCTTCCTGTGTCTGGAAGATTCTCGTGTGTGTGTGCATGTGTGTGTGTGTGTGTGTGTGTGTACACGCTCAGTTGTGTCCAACTCCTTGCAACCCCTTGGACTGTGGCCCTCCAGGCTCCTCTGTCCATGGAATTTTCCAGGCAAGAATATTACTCCCTGGAAGAAATGGCAACCCACTTCAGTGCTCTTGCCTGGAAAATCCCATGGACAGAGGAACCTGGCAGATGGCAGTCCATGGGGCCACAAAGAGTGGGACCCAACAGCTGAGCACATGCTACAGATATAAAATAGATGACCAACCAGGATACAGTACAGCACAAGGAACTATACTCAATCTCGCAATACCCTATAATGGATGAGAAAGTTTAAAAAAAAAAAGAACAAATATATATCTATATAACTGGATCACTTTGCTGTACACCTGAAACTAACTCAGCATTGTAAATCAACATTATTTCAATTTAAAATTTTTAATTGCTATGCAAAACATGGACAATTGAGGCACCGGCATTTTATCAAAACAATGTCATTTTGTTAAAGAATGAAACTGATGCTGGTGTAAGCACTACCAAGTGCAAAGTTCATGAGCTGAAGCTGAGGGAACTAGATTTAGATAAAGGATCTGCATTTCATTTTTAAAGCATTATCATTTTCCTGGGGAGTCACTGGCTGAGTTTCTTGCCTCCACAGAATAACGTAATGGTAGGTCCATATTATTACTGACTGGACTCCAGAACCACTTGTAATCCTCTCAGTTCTGCCTCTTCTATAGGACGTCAGCACCAACTTTCTCACTGAAAGAGAAAAGGCAAGAATGAACAAGACGTTTGAAAGATAAAAAGGTGTCTTATCTCTCTATCTTAAAAATCAGCATATAGGAGCCTACATGTTCTACTCAGGCATTTCTCAACAGTGGGTTCCAGTTATTCGGGAGTTGGATAAAGGTTTTAAGGGTTTATTCAGATTGAATTCCAGGAATCAACACTGCCTGGAGGAACACTAAGCAAGGGAAGAAATGGTGTCCGCGGACACTGCGTGTGTTCAACCAGAAAGGCAAGCTACCAGACAAGAGAAATGTCCACCCTTCCACTCAGCTCCACACCTTGTTGCCACAAAATCATTGAGTTGAGAAAATCCCTGCATTTGATTTCCCACAAAACCTGACTTCTGCCTGGTCTTTTAAGTCTATGCTTATGAATCGGACATAGAGAGTGGACAGAGTCTAAAAAGTCAGAAATGTTTGCCTGGACTGGAAAGAAATTTGAGGTGAACTTCATAAAGTCTTCCCCCAGCACACTTGACTAAAGATAACAGAGGTATAGTTGCACCAATGACCATTCCACCCTGGACACTCCCATGAAGGAAGACACCATCTTAGAATGCAGAAAGTACCAGTGCCATCTGTGACATCTCTTCCAGAGGCTGTACAGTTTGTTGCTGAGACATTCAGTTCAGTTCAGTTCAGTTGCACAGTCATGTCCGACTCTTTGCGAACCCCATGAATCGCAGCACGCCGGGCCTCCCTGTCCATCACCAACTCCCGGAGTTCACTCAGACTCACGTCCATCGAGTCCGTGATGCCATCCAGCCATCTCATCCTCTGTCATCCCCTTCTCCTCTGCCCCCAATCCCTCCCAGCATCAGAGTCTTTTCCAATGAGTCAACTCTTCGCATGAGGTGGCCAAAGTACTGGAGTTTCACCTTCAGCATCATTCCTTCCAAATAAAAGATGTCAAATTCTTCATACAAGGCTCGCTGAGAATACCTGCCATTCCATTTCAATATAGGGCCCTAGAATTAGACAATCTCTTCTTATAGTTCTGAAATTTAAGCCATCTTCCTTTCAATTTTTTTGTGAAAGATTTCTCTAGGTAATATTTTTCAATTCAACAGTCCCCATGGTGTGACAGCACTCAACACTTTCCCTTGCTCCAGAAGGGAAAGTAAAGTTAACAAATACACTTAAACAAGTGACAAGTGTTACGAGAAAAGTAAAACTAAGGTGTTAGAGGTGAGGTGGGGACAGAACTGCTGAGTAATTTTTTAAACCAGTTTTCTAAGTAAAATTCCTTTCCTAAAAAAATTCTCTTTTACCCATTGATATCAGTTACTAATAGAATTCCTGACTAAGATTCTAATTTCCTACATAAGCTCACTCCTTTAAACTTTCAGATTATAAATCAGTACATCATTCAGTCTTTCAATAATTACTCAACACCTACATGTGGGCAGTAATTCATCTTTTGATTTCTAAATCATGAATCAATGGTTTATTGAGCCTCAAGCTATCCAGCAAATTTCAATCCTTGAACAGAAATTTCAGTCTTTTGCTTGTTATTCTTTGCTTCACTCTCTGGAAAGAATTTGACAAGAGTCTGGGTGAGATATCTAAAAGAAATAAAAACCACCTCACTGATCCAGAGAAATTTTTACACCGGTATATCAAATTATATCCAAATAGCCAATATGATAATTGCTTTCCAGATTTCATAGCATAATCAAACAATAATAAGAAAAAAAGTCCTTCCAAATATGATCTAGGTAAGATAACCAACAATGTTTATCTTCCCCTGAGCTATTGTGATGATTAATAAGATAATGTTCACAAAGCCCTTTGAAGGAGTAATGTAATGTACTTTGAAGCATTATCGTTTTTTTATTAATGAGTTTTGATTCTGACAGTTGCCAGTTGCACTACAGCCATGGTAAACTCTTGGTTGTCTCCACAAGGAAAGAACACATGATTCAATAGAGAAAACAGTGTTCAGTGGCAGATAATATTTGTTCCAGGAGAAACCCAAGTCCTGCTAGAGACAACAGTTATGAGGCAAAGGAACTTGAAAACAATCAGAAGGGACAGGTTAGGATGCTAGAATGGGACCAAAGCTATTATAGAAAGAAACACTCCAAATATACCTGGAGAAAATTTAGAGAGGTAAATTAGAATTTCCACACCAATGCAAAGTTAATTGTATTGCATTCATTCATTCACTTGTACTCATACCAAATATTAATTACCTCTATGCATCAGGCAATGTTCTAAGTGCTCAGAATGTAAAAACAAATAAAACAGCCTCTGTTTTCAAGGGGCTTACTGGAGAAGGAAATGGCAATCCACTCCAGTACTGTTGCCTGGAAAATCCCATGGACAGAGGAGCCTGTTGGGCTACAGTCCATGGGGTTGCAAAGAGTCGGACACAACTGAGTGACTTTACTCACTCTTACTAGGGGACAGAGGCTCGGGCAGTAGAGAAGTTATGTAGAAAAATAGGAATTACTGAATTGTTGTAGACTATATAAAAGAAGGGCTTCCTTGGTGGCCCAGATGGTAAAGAATTTGCCTGCAATGTGGGAGACCTGGGTTCGATCCCTGGATTGGGAAGATCCTTGGAGGAGGGCATGGTAACCCACTCCAATATTCTTGCCTGGAGAATCCCCATGCACAGAGGAGCCTGGTAGGCTATGGTCCATAGCGTCACAAAGAATAGGACACGAGTGATCAACTAAGTACATATGAAAGAAATCCATACTGGGTAGAGGTGACACAGGAAGAGGAAGTACTTAGAGACACTCAAGAAAGAGCGTGTATTAAAGGAAGGGAAAGCCCAAGGAAAGGCATTTCAGGCAGAAGGAGCATCATGCACAAAGATAACCTGTGAACAGTGCCTCCTAGAGTTGTACCCGTGACTACTCCAAACTCAATGATGTAAGTAGAGGTTTAACAGGAGTTTAAGGACCAGCTCTAAGAACTAAAGATTTATCTAAAGGAAGTGAGAATCCTCAAATTTTTTAAGGCAGATATAGGCAATGGAGAAGGAAATGGCAACCCACTCCAGTATTCTTGCCTGGAGAATCCCATGGATGGAGGAACCTGGTGGGCTACAGTCCATGAGGTCGCAAAGAGTCAGACATGACTGAGCGACTTCACTCACACTAGGCAATGCCAAAGAATGCTCAAACTACCGCACAATTGCACTCATCTCACACGCTAGCAAAGTAATGCTCAAAATTCTCCAAGCCAGGCTTCAGCAATATGTGAACCATGAACTTCCAGATGTTCAAGCTTGTTTGAGAAAAGGCAGAGGAAACAGAGATCAAAATGCTAACATCCGCTGGATCATCAAAAAAGCAAAACAGTTCCAGAAAAACATCTATTTCTGCTTTGTTGACTATGCTAAAGCCTTTGACTGTGTGGATCACAATAAACTGGAAAATTCTGAAAGAGATGGGAATACCAGACCACTTAGCAGGTCAGGAAGCAACAGTTAGAACTGGACATGGAACAACACACTGGTTCCAAATAGGAAAAGGAGTACATCAAGGCTGTATATTGTCACCCTGCTTATTTAACTTCTATGCAGAGTACATCATGAGAAACGCTGGGCTGGAAGAAGCACAAGCTGGAATCAAGATTGCCGGGAGAAATATCAATAACCTCAGATATGCAGATGACACCACCCTTATGGCAGAAACTGAAGAGGAACTAAAAAGCCTCTTGATGAAAGTGAAAGAGGAGAGTGAAAAACTTGGCTTAAAGCTCAACATTCAGAAAACGAAGATCATGGCATCTGGTCCCATCACTTTATGGGAAATAGATGGGGAAACAGTGGAAACAGTGTCAGACTTTAATTTTGGGGGCTCCAAAATCACTGCAGATGGTGATTGCAGCCATGAAATTAAAAGATGCTTACTCCTTGGAAGAAAAGTTATGACCAACCTAGGCAGCATATTCAAAAGCAGAGTCATTACTTTGCCAACTAAGGTCCGTCTAGTCAAGACTATGGTTTTTCCAGTGGTCATGTATGGATGTGAGAGTTGGACTGTGAAGAAAGCTGAGCACCAAAGAATTTATGCTTTTGAACAGTGGTGTTGGAGAAGACTCTTGAGAGTCCTTTGGACTGCAAGGAGATCCAACCAGTCCATTCTGAAGGAGATCAACCCTGGGTGTTCTTTGGAAGGAATGATGCTAAAGCTGAAACTCCAATACTTTGGTCACCTCATGTGAAGAGTTGATTCATTGGAAAAGACTCTGATACCGGGAGGGATTGGGGGCAGGAGGAGAAGGAAACGACAGAGGATGAGATGGCTGGATGGCATCACTGACTCGATGGACGTGAGTCTGAGTGAACTCCGGGAGTTGCTGATGGACAGGGAGGCCTGGCGTGCTGCAATTCATGCGGTCGCAAAGAGTCGGACACGACTGAGTGACTGAACTGAACTGAACTGAACATAGTCTTATTTGTGGTTTAGAGTGATTTCTTTAATAATGGCATGAAATGTAGATTGGAATCAAGGCCTGGATGGAGAGCATGTTGTCATCTTTTTGTGAACAATTCCAAGGGACAGAGAGGAAGGGACAAATTTCCTGCAAAAGAGGTAAATCAGACTTGGATACTGATAACAGGATATGGATAACTGGGGAGAAGGGGATGTCATAAAAATTATGCCGAGCATCATGAGTTGGTGACAGAGTGAGTAACCAAGAGAGGAAAAGAGATGAAAAGAAAAGCCAGGGACACAAAACTCTCTTGTGTCTTCTCTTCATTACCAGTCTCACCACCCATCCTGTTCCCAAGATACCTGTTGTTGTCGTCATTCTCATCTCTTTTTAAACCCCATGGACTGTGGCCCACCAGGCTTCTCTGTCCATGGGATCTTCCAGGCAAAAATACTGAAGTGGGTTGCCATTTCCTCCTTCAAGGGAATCTTCCCGACCCAGAGATCAAACTCCTGTCTCCTGCATTGCAAATGTGTTCTTTACAACTGAGCCAATGAAAATGGGCCCTCTCTCACGAGGCAGGAAAAGAAGAAATGCCAGAGGGGCAGGGGTTCCAGAAATAATTATCTTTCCTAACTCTCTCTTGGCCACCTGATATGAAGAACTGATTAATTGGAAAAGACCCTGATGCTGGGAAAGATTGAAGGCAGGAGGAGAAGAGGACAACAGAGGATGAGATGGTTGGATGGCATCACCGACTGGATGGACATGAGTTTGAGTGAGCTCCAGGAGTTGGTGATGGACAGGGAGGCCTGGCGTGCTGCAGTCCATGAGGTCACAAAGAGTCGGAAAAGACTGAGCCACTGAACTGAACTGAACTCTCTCTTGAGTTTATTGTTTCTTAGCTCTGTCTGGGGCATCCATTCAAAGGGTTAAAGTGGTTGAGTTGTTATAGAGGCAAATTTCAAACAATGTTTCTTGCACTCCCCTTTCAGATTCTTTAATGGCACCTAAATGAAAATAAAGGTTCAAATTAAGTTCAGAAAACTTTAAAGCACTTTTTAATGGTGAAACTTCAGCATTAAGGGTTTCTTTATTTCTTACTTTGTTTCATGTGTTAAATATTAACTTGAATTTTGTAAGAATTCAGTTTTAACAAGTAGTTTTATGCTTTCCAATTAAAAATGTGTCTACAGTAATAAATATCTCAAACATCCTCCAAATGACAAATATATTTCCATGGCATAGACTTTAGAATATGAAGAAATATCCTAATATAATTAGTGTGCCATAATTATATAAGTATTCCACTTTTAAACAAGTCAAATGTCCACATTAAAAAAATTTTAAGCCAACAATCTGCAGGGTCATTATATAAGAATTCATCAAATCATTCCTATTTTTAAAAAATACCAATTGTCAGAGAACTCACTCACAATGTGATTTGCTAAAATTTGATTTAGTATTTTTTGAAGTAAAAAAAAAAAAAGTGAGTAAACCATAGTAAACTCAAAACTGACAAATTCTATTGTGTTAAAAAATGATCTAAAATGTTTAGGAAAAATTATAAACTTGTGTAAGAAGTGGGAGGCAAGTTACAAAATAACTGAAAGAGGTAAGCTAGGAAACTTCAAATAAAATAAAATATGTAGCACAGATACTCTGTGAAAACCCTGAATCCTCTGTAAGCATTAGCTTCTTACCTACCCTCCCTACTCATCCAGATACACAAGTATGGTGACTTGTTAATGAGATAGGAGAATAGATGATAACCACGCCCACAACAGCCAACTGTCTTATTAATAGAATAAGAACATCATGGGCAACTGAGCTGCCTTAACTTTTCCTCATGTACAATTTTGCAATAAGAGTAAAAACATCAATGGTTTCAAGCCTGTGAAAAGAAAATTTTCTGCTTCTTGGAAAAAGAGAGAGGAATAGACAAGAGACAGAGTTAAAGATATCCTCACTCAGGTAGTGTTAAGAAAGTTCAAGAAGCAGTGAATGCGTTTTCTCTAATCAGCTCTGTGTTCCTAATTAAAAATGCTAAACAACCAAAAACAAAAACACCATATAATCTCGAAGCAAGAACAGCTTAATGAGTTTCTGTCTTAGGAAAAAATTCAAGGCAATTGAAGGATATTTTCTATTTAGCCCCAAGTAAGGAGGAAGACATTAAATAGTCAGTGACAATATTAGCTAGATTGGATAGCTTTTATGTTTTCACATGTATACATAGACTCTCTTCAGCCTTGTCAGTATGCATTACTGAACTTCATGAACTGGCTTTGAAATGTTACCACAACATTTTGTTGCACCAATTTCATAAACTTTCACAGTGCAATACATGTTTGTTTGTTTGTTTTTTTTTTCAGAGACAAACTGAAGTTGCATTTCTCAAGATTTATACCGCTTGCTTTAGTAACATTCAGTGGAGGCTCCTTTATATACATTTTTAATAGATGAAAAATAAATAAGATTGCAAATCCTTTTTCCTTCTTTTTTAAAGCAAACCATGTACCAAGTTTTTTGGTCCAAATTGTGTGGTTAAATTAAATTGAATTCTATTAACTGGTATGAATATATTTCTGCAAGCACAGTTCAGTTCAGATCAGTCACTCAGTAATGTTAAACACTTTGCAACCCCATGGAATGCAGCATGCCAGGCTTCCCTGTCTATCACCAACTCCCAGAGCTTGTTCAAACTCATGTCCATCAAGTCAGTGATGCCATCCAGCCATCTCATTCTTTGTTGTCCCCTTCTCCTCACACCTTCGATCTTTACCAGCATCAGGGTCTTTTCCAAGGAGTCAGTTCTTCGCATCAGGTGGCCAAAGTATTGGAGTTTCAGCTTCAGCATCAGGCCTTACAATGAATATTCAGGACTGATTTCCTTTAGGGTTGACAGGTTTGATCTCCTTGCAATCCAGGGGACACACAAGAGTCTTCTCCAACACTACAGTTCAAAAGCATCAATTCCTCTGTGCTCAGCTTTCTTTATAGTCCAACTCTCACATTCATACATGACTGCTGGAAAAACCATAGCTTTGACTAGATGGACCTTTGTTGGCAAAGTAATATCTCTGTTTTTTAATGTTCTGCCTTAGGTTGTTCATAGCTTTTCTTCCAAGGAGCAAGCATCTTTTAATTTCATGGCTGCAGTCACCATCTGCAATGATTTTGGAGCCCCCCAAAATAGTCTGTCACTTTTTCTATTGTTTCTCCATCTATTTGTGATGAAATGATGGGACTGGATGAAATGATTTTAGTTTTTTGAATGTTGAGTTTTAGGCCAACTTTTTTACTCTCCTCTTTCACTTTCATCAAAGACTCCTTAGTTCTTCTTAGCTTCCTGCCATAAGGGTGGTGTCATCTGTGTATCTGAGGTTACTGATATTTCTCCCAGCAATCTTGATTCCAATTTGTGCTTCATCCAGCCTGGTATTTCACATGATGTAATCTGCATGTAAGTTAAATAAGCAGGGTGACAATATACAGCCTTGACGTACTCCTTTCCCAATTTGGAACCAGTCTGTTGTTCCATGTCCAGTTCTAGCTATTGCTTCCTGACCTGCATACATATTTCTCAGGAGGCAGATCAGGTGGTCTGGTATTCCCATCTCTTTAAGAAATTTCCACAGTTTTGTTGTGATACACACAATCAAAGTCTTTGGCATAGTCAATAAAGCAGAAATAGATGTTTTTCTGGAACTCTCTTGCTTTTTCCATGATCCAGCAGATGTTGGCAATTTGATCTCTGGTTCCTCTGCCTTTTCTAAAACCAGCTTGAACATCTGGAAGTTCATGGTTCACGTATTGCTGAAGCCTGGCTTGGAGAATTTTGAGCATTACTTTGCTAGCATGTGAAATGAGTCCAATTGTGCAGTACTTTGAGTATTCTTTGGCATTGCCTTTCTTTGAGATTGAAATGAAAACTGCCCTTTTCCTGTCCTGTGGCCACTGCTGAGTTTTCCAGATTTGCTGGCATATTGAGTGCAGCACTTTCACAGCATCATCTTTCAGGATTTGAAACAGCTCAACTGGCATGCCATCACCTCCACTAGCTTTGTTCATAGTGATGCTTTCTAAGGCCCACTTGACCTCACATTCCAGGATGTCTGGCTCTAGTTGAGTGATCACACCATTGTGGTTATCTGGTTCATGGAGATCTTTATTGTATAGTTCTTCTGTGTATTCTTGCCACCTCTTCTTAATATCTTTTGCTTCTATTAAGTCCATACCTTTTCTGTCCTTAATTATGCCCATCTTTGCATGAAATATTCCCTTGGTATCTCTAATTTTCTTGAAGAGATTTCTATTGTTTTCCTCTGTTTCTTTGCATTGATCATGAGGAAGTTATGTTGAAGCACAGTTATGTTGACATTAAGTTTTAAAAAGAAAAAAAGTCAGTGACAAATCAACGTTGGTATGTAAAGTATTGGTTCTATAAGCATTCTCATGTCATTAGGAATGTACATGTAAACATCATTTCCCCTACTCTTTTGGCTGCTGTATTAGTTTCTTGGGGCCCCCCTGGTAGCTCAGACAGTAAAGAATCTGCCTGCAATACAGGAAACACAGGTTTGATCCCTGGGTTGGGAAGATCCCCTGGAGGAGGGCATGGCAACCCATTCCAGCATTCTTGCCTGGAGAATCCCATGGACACAGTGTTAGGATTGTTCACAAAGGGCTCAGTGAGCACTGGTTTTTCTCTAAAGCCAGCCACTTCCTTTCTTCCTTCCTATAATAAATCTTTCTCTGCCTGAATGCCCAGCTCACCCTTTTTTTCTCTGTGCTGGCCTTGCACAGAGGAGCCTGGAGGGTTCATGGGGTCACAAAGAATCGGACATGACGGGTGTTTGAGGGCTTCTATCACAAAGTGCCACAAACTGAGGTGGCTTAACACCACGAAATTTGTTCTCTCGTGATTTGGGAGGTTAGAAATCCAAAATCAAGGTGTTGGCAAGGCTATGTTCCCTCTAAGACTCTGGATAGAAACCTTCTTTGTCTCTTACTTACTAGCTTGTAATGGTGACTGTCAATCCTTGACTTTTTCTTCTTACACCTGAATCATTCCAGTCTCTACCTCCGTCTTAGCATAGCATTCTCCCTGTGTGTGTCTCTGGGTCCAGTTTTCCCTCTTCTTATAAGGATTTCAACCATATTGGATCAGGGTTCAACTTAATTCAGTATGATTTTAAACTTAATTGCATCTGCAAAGACCCCATTTCCAAATAAGGTGACATTCACAGGTACTAAACGTTAGGACAACATACATTTTATGGGGCCAAGTGGGAAACAATTCAGTTTATAACAGTTGCTATTGCTGTGATTTGTCCGACCCACCTCTTCTAGTGAGTACTAGTTCCCTTACAATATCTCAGCCTGATGCCATGATTATCAGGTATTCATATCTATAAATACAGTTTGATTTAGATTTACAAGATTCAGTCCAGATGCAACCCAAAGCTCACTTCTCTCACCTGGTCAGTGTCTTTTCTGCAGTCTAAGGGTGAAGAGTGTACTCTGCTTTCTCTCATACCTTCTCCCTTCCACAGAGCTTAACCCTCTAAAATTGGATTAATATGGAAGGAAAGGAAATGACCTCTGACCTCTCATATGACTGTATATGACACCGTGATGGTCTTGAATGGTCAAGCCTATGCATGGGCTTTTTCCCACAGGAGCTCCACGTGGGCTCCAGATGGACATTACCTCGCCATTCCCCTAGATGGAGGATGGTCTCTCTTGAGATTAAGTTACTGCTTCTAGGTGATGCCTGGTTGGCTGGAGTATTCATACTTCCAGCTGGCCTGCCTCTTTGTTCAATGCAACCTGGTAGCCCATTCTCATCAACTTGCTACAGCACCACTGGGCCAGTGAGCAAAGGAAAAATTCATTCTATGTAGATGTTGGAAACAAGGAATTTGAAGTCGATAACCTCTGTCCTCTAGGTGAGCTGTCTAACAATGCCTATTTTCCATTTCTTCCACAACAGAACCCCATTTTGTGTGAAGCAGCAATGTTGTGAATAAAATAACTTTCTTCCTAATCTTTCTGGCAGCTCAGGGTGCCAATTGACATAATTTGGCCACTGAGAAATAAGCAGACCTGGGGGTTCTGAGATAGCTTTTGATGTCACAAAAGGAAGCTCTTTGGCTGGGGCTGCCCTTTGTATTTTCCTACCTCAGAAGCAATCATGAAGAACCACAAAGTGCCCACCCCATATCATCTATTCTTTGAAGCAGATTACCTCCAGAAGTCTTATCACACGAGGAAACTAAACTCTTATTTGTTTAATCCACTATTGGATTCTCTGTTATTTGAAGTCAAAGTACCTCTAGATTGATTTCAGAGGCTGGTTTAGCATGTGTTCTTTTCCCCACTGCAGTGACTCTGCCAGACCAGGAAGAGCTGTGGCTGCAAACACATGAACCAAGGAAACAAATGATCAGTCTTCCTTCTTGCAAGTTGGAAAGTTGTCGCATATGGTAAACCAAGATCCCTTCTAGTCCCTGAATTTAATTTACATATCCATGTCCCCCTGTCAGTCCGCCTCTTCAAACCAACCTTCAATAATCTGTTACCATATTTTACTGAGAAGTTTCATAACTGTTTTGGTTGCTTGTAGCTATTTAATGATAATAATAATCCAGGCTCTCTTAAATCTCTATTGGAGTTCAGGGTCCCGAAGAGCACTTCCTTGGCCTGTCTGAACAGGAAATTAAACTGTATAGATAGGATGATCATGTCAAATTAAATAAGTAAACAAACAAAAAAACTACAGAAGAGAGGAAAGCTATCTTTAGGCCATGGAATTTTTTTTTACTTCTCTATTATTCTAGTGCTATCTATACTGTTCATGCTTTTCCACAATGCACACAAAGAAAATTAAAAAGTCTTTTTAGATAAGAAAATAATAATTAAAATCATAGAGATGTTCGTCACATCTCAACTACAAAGAGGTACAAAATGTGTACATTGGTGATACAAGCCCAGGAGACAGTGTTCCACCATACGACAGCAGTTTACTGCCTAACAAAATGGGGCTCTAAGCAACTCTGTGGGATGCTGGTGGGGGAAATCTAGGGATCACAAAAGCACCTGCAAAATTCCCTCATCCACCCACTGAATTCTAAAGGGCTTCATCCACCTAATTCCCAGCCATTCTAGGTTCTTCTGGAATTAAATCATCTTCTTCTCTCTTGATGATGTTTTATCACAAAAAAAATCTTTGAAAATTCATTTTTTGAGATTTGTATATTTCAAAACTTTCTGACTTGTTAAGCAGGGAACCTGAAAGTGATATTCCATTTTCTGAATTTCCACCATGCTATTCAAAAAATAAATACTTTGCAAAGTGTTTTTCAAATTTTGTGTTTATAAAAACGCTGGAGTTCTTCCATATTTTTAAATTTATATTTGAAAATACATTACAACTATGAAGAAAACATGAAATAGTACAAGAAAAATTTGAAGTGTGAGTCTGTCTTTCACTTCAGGTCCCCCAACCAACATCCCAGAAGTAACCTGTACCAGTAGTTTGCTGTGAAATTTTTCATATAGGTGTATTATATTTTATCTCTCAAACATAAAAAGAGAATTTTATACATTACTGTTTTCTGCTTTGTCCTGTTCCCTTAATAAAGTATCTTAGAAACATTTCCAATCAATACTTACAAATATATTCATTCTTTTAATCATTTACATATTAATCTACAGTATATGCATATTGTAAATTATTTTTAAATCCCTACAGTTTGGGACACTTAGTGAGTTTCTAATTTTTGTGAGTATATACAGTGCTATAATTAAAACCATTTTACAAATATATTTTTGCACATATTTGGGAAAAGTCCCAAGAAAAGTATTAAAACTGCCAAATTTCTCTCCATGATTTCTACAAGTGTATCTTCTCATAAACAATACAAGTCAGTGCTGATTTCCCCATGTCCTTGCCAAAACTTTGAGTTATCAACTTTATCATGTTTGCCAATCTAAGTGAGAAATGGGATTCTATTTTTTTAAGTGCATCTCTTTTAGATATTTTTAAACTATAATAAAAATGAATACACAGTAAAAATAACATGCTAAACTTCAACACATTCAACATCTCTGACATGTTGATTTATCCTGCACAAACCTACATATGAAGCTCCCTCTGACATTTTTGTGCACGTTCTTGAACTTGGATGTGTATGTATCACACATATTATCACTTATTTTTATAATTCTTACTTTCACATACCCATTCATGTACAAACATTGTTCCATAGCCTTTATGGTCCTGGATCAACCATGCTGGATAGGTATCAGGGTTGTCACCCATCAGCCCGTGTGCTTATCTCGACAGCATATTCCAAGATGCACCATCTCACACATCTCAAACATCTTAGCAAAGGTTTTAACTTGTATGGTAAATTTTTAAAGATATTTATTTATTTGGCCATGCTGGATCTTAGATGCAGCATGTAGGATCTAAATTCCTGACTAGGGATTGAAATTGCCCCTCTGCTGTGTTGGGACCATGGAGTCTTAGCCACAGGACCATCAGGGAAGTCCCTCTAATGGTAAGTTTGAACTGTTTTAATTTACCTGCCTTAGATTTGTAATAGGCTTACAGATTTCCTCTATTACTTGCTATATGAATGAGTTACCTATGAGATTTCATTTTATAAAATAGCATTCTTAGATTTTGCGATAGTAAAAAAATATGAAAACAACCTTAAATCCCTTAGTAGAGAATCAATTAAATTAACTTGATTAATCCACTAAACCTATTATTATGTTACGTTAAAATTAATGATATCAGTCCAAATAGGAGATAATAAATACATCTCTAACATCTATCGTTTAGTGATGAAGTTCTGGATAGTTTTATAGTATTCTTTCATTTGTGTTAAGTCATATATACACATATATGTATGCACACACACAAATACACAAATATATAACTTAAAGATTTATAATTTGGAAGCTTATATAAGATTGTCAAAACTGTAGTTAGCTCTGATGAGAAAGATGAGGACTAGGAACTAGAAAGGGAATAGGAACTAGAAATGCAAGAGAGATTTTCTTTTGCGCTATTTTTCCCCCATACATCTGTAATTTTTTAAAAAGCTCACGGTGTACAATTTTCAAACATATTTATGAATAATAAGTGGAGAAACAGGCCTCTGAGAAGCAAGAAGCTGTACCCAAAGCCCATGTCCTTGTGAGAGAGACAGAGCTACATTCACATGTTCACCCCAAACATTATTACTTAAGATGGAGGATTAGAAACTAGATACAACATGTAGGACATCCAGAAATAAGCATGGACAACACTAAGGAGAAACAAATTATACTTTAAAAGCTAAGAGAACTATAAAAATGCATCCGTAGAGTATTGCTAACTATATGTACATGGTTGTATAACAGATCTCTAGAGCTTTCTCATCTTGCATAACTGAATTCTAACCCATTGAACAACAGTGTACTATCTCCCTTTCTTCCAGCCAGCCCTTGACAATCACCATTCTACTTTCTATTTCTGAGAGTTTGATACCTACCTCATATAAATGAAGTCGTGTAATATTTGTCTTTCTGAGATTTGCTAATTTCACTTAGTATAATATCTTTCAGTTTCATCCACATTGTAGCATATGTCAGAATTTCCTTCTTTTTTAAGGAAGAAAAATATACCACTGGGCACATTTTTTTTTTCTTCTCTATCTATTCATTCATTAATGAACATTTAGGTTGCTTCTAAACCCTGGTTGCAGTGAATATGGTTTTGCAAATATCTCTTTGAGATCCTGTTTTCAATTCTTTTGGGTATATATCCAGACATAGGAGTGCTAGATCATATGGTGACTCTATTTTTAGTGTTTTTAGGAACCTCCATATGTTTTCCACAGAGTCTGCATTGTTTTATAATCCCACAACAATATGCAAGGGTTCCAATTTCTCCACATCCTTGTCAACCCTTGGTATTTTCTGGTTTTTGGAGAGTGGCTACCCTAACAGATGTGAGGTGATATCTCATTCTGGTCTGACTTGGATTTCCCTGATAATAAGTGATGCTGAATATATTTTCATATGCTTATTGGCCATTTGTGTATCTTCTTTGGATAAATGTTTATTCAAGTCTTTTGCTCACTTTTTAATTGGGTTATTTGTTTCTACTATTGATTGCAGTCGTTCTTTACACATTCTAGATATTAACCCCTTATCCAGTATATCATATACAAATATTTTCTCCCATTTTGTAGGTTGCCTATTCATTTTGTTGATTGTTTCTTTTTTTGAGCAGAAGTTTTAAAGTTTGACACAGTCTCATTTGTCTGTATATTTTGTTGTCTGCGCATTTGGTGGCATATCCAAGAAATCATTGCCCATTCTCACATCATAAAGATTTTCTCCAGTGTTTTTTCTAGGAGTTTATAATTTTGGATACTACCTTTAGGTCTTTCTTTAATCATTTTCAGTTAATTTTTTATATAGTGCAAGATAAGAGTCCACTGCATGTGGAGATCCAGTTTTCTCAATACCACTCACCATTGTATAGCCCTGGTACCCTTATGGAAGATTATTTAACCTTACACTCTAGAATTTATTTCTGGGTTTTCTGTTCTGTTGGTCTATCTTTATGGCAGTACCGTACTGTTTTGATTACTGTAACCTTGTAATATGTTTTGAAATCAAGACCTGTGAAGCCTCCGGCTTTGTTCTCTCTCAAGATTGTCTTGGATATTCCCAGTGTTTTGAGATTTTGAATTTTTTATTTTTTCCTATTTCTGAAGAAAATGCCTTTGGTAAGTGGCAATCATAGGCATCCTTGCCTTTTTTCACCTTAAGTATAATGTCAGCATCATATGTGACCTTCATTATATTGAAGCAATATCCTTCTACTAGTTGATTGAGTGTTTATCATGAGAATGCAGAATTTTATC
Source organism: Oryx dammah (assembly GCF_014754425.2). Lineage (NCBI taxonomy): Eukaryota > Metazoa > Chordata > Mammalia > Artiodactyla > Bovidae > Oryx > Oryx dammah. The sequence continues at coordinate 47,885,041 of NW_024070208.1, read as the reverse complement.
AAATGCTCTTTCTGCAACAATTGAGATGATCATGTGATTTTTCCCCCCTACATTCTGTTAATGTGGTGTATCACATTGATTGGTTTTCACACTGAATCATTCTTGCACCCTAAGGATAAATCCACTCGGTCATGGTGATAATCATTTTAATATGCTGTTAAATTTAATTCCAGCATTGTTAGAGCATTTTTGCATCAGTATATAAGTTTGTAGGGCTTTTTTGGTCTTGTGGTGGTTGTCTTTTTCATTTTGTTGCTGTATCTTTGTCTGCAGTAGTCAAGTGATTTTTAATGTAAGAGAAAACATACTTCAGCCCATGACAATATCAAGTTATTATACTGACCCTAAAATATCAAAAAGAAGTTAAAATGTGTTCAGTTGCCTCTTTAAGAAGGCAGGAAAGTGCACTATTGCCTCTAACAATAATAGTTAACTTTTTTAAGGATCAGCATTTAAAGATTTGTCAATGACCTGAAAAGGTCTTTTTAATGTTAGTTTAATAAAAGTATCTCTGGTTTCAACACCATAGAATTTGTCCGCTACATCACAACTATTCTACATCAAAGAATGCTACAGAAACTAAACTTACAGTGTTGTTTTAAGCCTAATTTACATAAGATTAAGAAAACTACAGATCTCAACACATCATCTTTCATTGTAGAAACATTCACAGTTCCTAAAACAGTGTAGAGCATAGGCAAATTTGTCCAAGAAAACCTACCTATTTGATCCCTGTCCCTTTGGAGCTAAGAGTGATTTTATACACTTGTTTAGAAAGCATTAAATAGAAATTACCCATTAGTACTTCCGTCCAAAACTGCAAAATCAATTTTGGAATACAAAGAGAAAGAAATTTTTCTTGGCTTCTGAAATGAATTCTTTTTTTCCCTCTTCATTTAATATTTGTTTTGCTAATTCTTCTGTGTCTCTGTTGATGGTATTTACTGTTCAGTTGCTAATGTAGTTTTGGGTCTTTAAAGCTTTTAACCTTTCATCTTTGGTAATTCAAGTGGCTTTAAGAAATCCCTTTCACTTTCCTCATGTCCAAAAATTGATCTTCAATCAAGTTCTCTTTCAAATGGCCCAAACGCTTTATTACCTGTGGTGTACTCAGAATCAGAGGGGCCTTTCTGAACTGCCTACTTAATGATTAAAACATGCTGGTTAGTGTTATTTTTTTCCTATCTTCTTTTTCTTCTGACTAGTGTTTGCTTCTTTCCTCCTTTCCTTCCTCCTTCCCTCTTTCTCCCTCTCTCTTTCTTTCTTCTCCTTCCCCTTCTGTTTGAGTGTTAGGAATAAGAGGGGAAGAGAATGCTGAATGGATACTGAATGTGTGATAGTCATTGGAAAAAGGCAGATCTCCTTAAGTCAAATGCTTTGTTTTTTCTTTGGTTTATTGCTTTTTAAAGAATTCATTCACAGCTAATTTTGAAAACTTGAAATGCTTGGGTTTTTCAAATGGTCATGCACATTTCTGAATCACCAAAGTAATCTTTGCTACAAATTGTGATAGAAATTTTAACTGTGAAGTTATTTCCCGTCATGGCAAACAACTTAATTGAGAAGCTTGATTATCCCCTCGGCCTTCAAAAAATCCCAGTGTACCAAGAGATTGAATCCAATTTAAATTCCTTTGTAGAATAAATTCTTCAGTGATGTAATAATATCATCCCATTTCCACTGATATAGAAAGTGTGGAAACACTTTTTTTTTTTTTTACCATGACTCCCCTTTAAAAAGAAAATCTTTTTTTCAAAATTTTGCAGCCCATTTGCTCAAATATAGAATCCTTGGGTGTTTCTTTGGGGTTTTAATTATATCAATCTTTTTATAAAAGGATTTTGAGGTAGAGCCTAGCACATTCCATTCACGCACTGCAGTGATTAATTCCTATTGCTGCTCAGTCACTTGTTACTTTATTTTTAGGGGCAAATTTATAGCAAGTCCTGGATCACATGTACAATGGTATTTGAAGTATCTGCAGCTGCTTACATAGCAGAAGTTCCAGGCTACATTCCTGTTGTGAATCATAGGTTTGTGAGGATGGTACCAGTAGCAAGAAAAAGAATTAGCCTTATGGAAGTGTATACACACTTACATGTACATACACAACTCTCCAGAGGATCTCTGTTATGCAAAATTAAGAGCTTCCTTAAGTGTCTTATCAGGAAGATGTCACCTCCAAAGAATGCCATTTACATCTAATCAAGTATATTCTTGAGTCAAGAATCCTTGATACTCCAGAATACATACATACCTATGTTTTGGTATCACAAAGAAATATGTCTGCATGTGTAGGTATGTCATATAGATGACCCAATCAATTCCTCCCAATTTTCGAATTCTATGGTACCTTATTCTTTAGCATATTTCATCATGGAACTGCCACTGGGTGATCTGTATTGAAGATGTCCCAGAAGGTGTTGCTGCCTGTCATATGGTAATAGGAGACTTATCAAGACCTTTTCGTCCAATTACCATAACCTGTTTACATTCACACAGAAATCACTGCAGGTCACAGTGTTCATAATGAAAGGTAAGCCTTCAGACCCGAAGTTAGACAGTCTGTGCTTGAATTTTGGCTCTATTGTGTTCTAGCTGGGTAGACTTGGCAAGTGCCTTCATCTCTCTAAGCCTCAGTTTTGTCTTCTGCCTACCCCACTGGGCTGCTGTGTGAATGAAACGGGATAATGTACATAAAAATGGTCATGACAGTTTGGGCTCTTCATAAACAAGATGCACACAAGCTATTTTTGTTATCCTGAAGAAGTAGGAAAGAGGGCCTGTGCTTAGGTGGTGCTCTCCACAGCTTTGAGAGGAGAGGAAGGCCACCATAGGGACAGGTGCACTCTGGAAATGAACATGTGTCTCTTCAAGTAGTCTCCAGAAGAACACTTAAAATTTCTTGGTGATGGTATGATCTTTGAGGTTGGAGACCTCATGAGCAAAAAATGGGCTTTATCCCAGGGAAAATGGAAAATTATCTCAGATGGAGGCTGGCTAAAATAAGGAAGAAAGTACTTTTCTAGACTTACTTGAGGCAGACTCCATGCTGTCTAAATTCACAAGTTATGTAGGGAAAAGTTTATGCCCCCAAAGAAAAATTATTCCATTTTTATTATTAAATTATTTACTGTTGCTGCTGCTGCTAAGTTGCTTCAGTCATGTACGACTCTGTGCAACCCCAGAGACAGCAGCCTACCAGGCTCCCCCATTCCTGGGATTCTCCAGGCAAGAACACTGGAGTGGGTTGCCATTTCCTTCTCCAATGCATGAAAGTGAAAAGTGAAATATTTATTATTTATTTATATTTATTATTAAATTATTACAAAATTATTACTCAAAATACAATTCTTTGGTTGAGTTTGATGAAAGGGAAGGCTCACAGGAGAGAAACTCCTATGCTGGGCTAAACATTTATCCTAGTTGAGAAAGGATTATGGGAAAGAGGAATCATAAAACATACCATGAGCAAAGCAACATGTGGGAAAGGAAAAAGAAAGAAGCAGAGTGATAAAAGAAAACAAAAGCGACATTATTAGAGAATGCAAAAAAAAAATTCTTTTTCTTTTCTTTTTTTTTTTTTATTGGGCTCAGAATTCAATAAGAATTTGACTCTTGCTCATAAGAAAGGGACCAAAGGAATAGGGATGAATTAGAAATATCCAAAGACTAAAAGAGCATACTTTGGGATCAATTTCAATAGATACAGTTGAGGCAGTGGAAAAGGATTCAGTCAATCCAAGGCTACATCTTAACTGTTACTCTCATAAACCTCTGTATAGATACTTGATTCAGTTCAGTTCAGTCACTCTCTGTGACCCCATGAATCGCAGCACACCAGGCCTTCCTGTCCATCACCATCTCCCGGAGTTCACTCAGACTCACATCCATCGAGTCCGTGATGCCATCCAGACATCTCATCCTCGGTCATCCCCTTCTTCTCCTGCCCCCAATCCCTCCCAGCATCAGAGTCTTTTCCAATGAGTCAACTCTTCACAAGAGGTGGCCAAAGTACTGGAGCTTCAGCTTTAGCATCATTCCTTCCAAAGAAATCCCAGGGTTGATCTCCTTTAGAATGGACTGGTTGGATCTCCTTGCAGTCCAAGGGACCCTCAAGAGTCTTCTCCAACACCACAGTTCAAAAGCATCAATTCTTTGGCGCTCAGCCTTCTTCACAGTCCAACTCTCACATCCATACATGACCACAGGAAAAACCATAGCTTTGACTAGCTGGACCTTAGTCGGCAAAGTAATGTCTCTGCTTTTGAATATACTATCTAGGTTGGTCATAACTTTTCTTCCAAGGAATAAGCGTCTTTTAATTTCATGGCTCCAGTCACCATCTGCAGTGACTGATTAAACTCTGTTATACTTTGGGTGCATTGGGTGTATTATTTTCTTCTAAATGAACACTCATTTTGAAACCCCTCAAATTATCACAGGTGAATTAAAAAGCAAAAGATGCAATATTTAGACATCAGAAAACACAAGCACTATGCTCCCTAGAAACCAGGGAAAAAGATAAAGCAGATATTTAAAATATGCAGAAAACACTGGACATTTATTCACCACTTATCTGAACACCCAGTTTCATCCAAACAGGATGCTTCATTAAAGAGAATCATAAGACTTTTTTTTACAGTAGAAAAGTAATATTCTAAAGAAAAATTCACAGAGAATAAGTGAAAAAAATGAAATATATAGGCTAACAGAGTGATATAATTTTTATTGCTTGGTGAACAGAATTTAAGAAATGAGATCTCATTAAAATAAGAAACCATGTTGAGGGTAAAAGCTAGGGTATATAATATCTTTGTGGTTGTTCAGTCACCAAGTCATGTTCAGCTCTTTGTGACCCTATGGACTGTACCCCACCAGACTCCTCTCTCCACAGAATTTCCCAGGCAAGAATACTGGTTGCCATTCCCTACTCCAATATAATGTCTACCACTCTCAATCCTATGAAGTAGTTTTCATTGCCAGCCAATCTCAAATAGTTTGGGGATTTTATGCTTTCCTGTCAGGCCAAGAAGCTTACATCAATTTCAGGGCCAGTTCAGTGTTTTTTGCAATAGATTGGTCCATGAGAGTTTAAGTCCATTTGATAAAACAATGGATTTGCATGAAGATTTGTTTCTTTCAAGACAAGAATCACCCAGTCCTGGACCATGGCACTAACTACAATTGTCACACCAATGTCATTGTGTTGATACTTTTTCCTCCCAGAGGCACAATAATCCTTTTCCAGGCTTCTACCCAGCCCTGGGGGAATACCCAGTGATGCCTTTCCATGTTTTTGTGAGAAAAATACTTTAACTACAATTGGGAAATATTGTTGTCACCTTTCCATGGCAACTTCTACTTTTCACGGTGTTCACTTGTTAGATAGTGTTGGAATGGCCACAGGTTTGGGGGAGAATTTGTCTAAAGTATTGGTTCCCAGTGACAAATGGGAGTGATTTTGCTCTTTGAGTGACATTTGGAAATGTCCAGAGACCTTTTTTGGTTATCATTACTGGGCTCATATTATTGCCATCTAGAGAATAAAGCCCAGGGAAACTGATAAACATCCTGTTGCACACAAGAGCTTACCAGAATCTCTATGTCTGTAGGCTACAGTTCTGTAGCAGTAAACTTATGAGTTTTATGCATTTCGTCAACAACAAAAGACGCATTTGCATCAAGTGTGCTAGAGGAAAGACCGGACTCTTATCCAGCCTCTCTCCAGAAAGAAATATTACAAAAATATTGTTCTGTGATGAGGTAATCAAAAAATATGAAGCCCAAAACATGTAGGAAAACAACTATTACAGAAGTGCCTAAGCAGTGAGCTAATAAAAATAATGTTATACCTGTAAATTTTATGGCATTTGTCAAATTAAAAATTTTTCTCATTCACAACAAATATGCAGCTTCATAATTAATTTTTTTCTTTTCAATTTTCTTTTCTTAAAGAAGGAGTCAATGTTATATCAGCTTTAGGTCTCACAAAGCCACTGAGGGTTGTCTAGTTAGTGTCGCCAAAGAATTAATGTTTGTGAAAAAATCCTGTGTGTGTGTTTATATGTGTGTGTAAAATATATGTATTTAACATTTCCTTTTCCACTAAGATCACCCAAAGCAGGTGCGCATTGACTTTCAGACTCTCTTGGTAGCCTCTGACTGGTGTTCCTGAACCCAGGCTCCACTCCCTCACATCTGGTCCATCATCTCATAATCCCAGTGTCTCCTGTGAACACACTACATGCCCATAAACAAAGAGAAATGGCTCCAAACTAGGAAATGGGGCTGTCCCCTTGGCAGCCAGTGTCCCTCTGTCCTGGCCTTATTGCAGGGCCATGTCACTTCCTTTGCCTCTACCTGCAGACTCCTTGAAGGACATGAGAGTGATCTTTGTCTTCAGCACTGATCACGGTGGTGGTCCTCAAGCTCTGACCACAGTTCGGTGTATCTGCTGCTGCTGCTGCTAAGTCACTTCAGTCATGTCTGACTCTATGTGACCCATAGACAGCAACCCACCAGGCTCCCTCATCCCTGGGATTCTCCAGGCAAGAACACTGGAGTGGGTCGCCATTTCCTTCTCCAATGCATGAAAGTGAAAAGTGAAAGGAAAGTCGCTCAGTCGTGTCCGATTCTTCACGACCCCATGGACTGCAGCCTACCAGGCTCCCCCGTCCATGGGATTTTCCAGGCAAGAGTGCTGGAGTGGGGTGCCATTGCCTTCTCCGTTGGTGTATCTACTTCATGTATTTTGTAGCCATAGAAAGCCATAACAATCAAATCTTGCTATCGATGGTGTCCTGCAACTTCATGGCTACTTTTTGAAGGGTCAGCTGAGTTTTGCATTTCAGCCTGTGCCAGGCACAGGTGGCTCAAGACTGGAATCTAGTCACAATGAAACATGGGGCCTCCTGCTGACTGGCTGACCTGGGTGATTGTTTCTCTGTCACCCACGGGAGGAATGCCCTTGTGACTCAGATGGTAAAGAATCTGCCCACAATGCGGGAGACCCGGGTTCAATCCCTGGGTTGGGAAGACCCCCTGGAGAAGGAAATTGCAACCCTCTCCAGTATTCTTGCCTGGGAAATCCCACGGCCTGGGGAGCCTGATGGGCTACAGTCCACGGGGTGGCAAAGAGTCAGATATCTGAGCTACTAACACTTTCACTTTACACCCATAGTACATCCCTAAAGCAGTTCTCTCCTGCCTGCTGGGGATCACCACCCCACCTCTGTTCATCAGGCTACAGCTGTCCTAACATTGTCTGTCACTCAGACATGGAGCTTGTCAGTACACGTAGGTTCAGGTGAGGAAACCAGCTCCCACACAGGCAGACAGGCCATGTGGGGAATGCCTGGGTGTTCAAGGTCATGTCAGAGAGAAGAGGAAATTAATGACTAAGAAGGAAGAAGGAAGAAGATTTTTCAAATAAGGGTGGGAAAGGGACTCTGTCTATGCAAATATTACAAGTAAAAAGAAAGCTGTTGACACATAATTCTTTTATACAACTGCTTAAAAGACTGAGTTTCCCTATAGGGGTAATTACCTACATGTGTACGTATGTGCATATGCACACACACACACATGCACATGGAGTCGCTCTTGCAGGAAAGAAACTATGCTGTGGGCCAAATTACAACTAACAGCTGTAACATGAAAGAGCAATTAGTATATCCCAGAATTCTTACATTTAACTTTTAATTCCAAAGGTTGCTCATTTGTTTTGCTAATACGTCCCCACCTTGATTACAAGTTATTGATGGACATTAAAAGATGCCTAGATTTTTACAAGTATGTTTAGATTTCACAAGTCTTGAGTATTTAGTTGAGGAAACTCAAGCAACCAATGCTTTCAGAGGCTAACCCTTCCAATAAAGGCCCAAGGCTTTTCTTAGATTAACCAACAACAATTAGCAATTACAGTTCAAGGGTAAATGGAAAGTGAGTTCATTAATTGGTTCATTGCGCTGCTCAACTACAGACATTCCTTTTTCAGGCATACTTCTAAGAAATGCATGATTTTAAAAGTCTGGAAATTCTCAAATATCTGTGGGAAAACACAAGCCCAGCATTTTTTTTTTCTTCCCCAGAAAAAGTCAGCTTTTGATTTTGCTAGCAAAATCCTATTTTTCATGACACATTTATTTGTAACATTGATTCTCTTCAAATCTTCTTGAGTTTCTGAAATTTATAGCAATGAGCATTTATTATCCAGCATCAATGAGACCGATAAAAATTGCAATAACTGGAGAGAATATAGTTTACTCTCTTTGAACTTTACTGTTGGTTTGCTTGCCCCTCTTTCAATGTGACATTTTAACAACTTTGAGAAATATAGATTATAGAGGCTTGGCCGAAACAGCAAATGTTTTCTCAACTAATCCCCTGAGAATTAAGCCATTTAATTTTAGTGTACAGAAAAAGTGATAAATGACTTGGGATTACACCTCAAAGGTGTAAACCCTATGCAGACGGGTTGCAAGATGATTGTAAGAGAGTAAATCTGAACTGCAAATATGAAAGATTGTTTGGGCATTGACCTTTCGTACAGGCTAAGAAGCCACATATGCCTAAACGTCCATTTCAAACCTTGAGTTGGAGGCAGTGAATCAATTCATGTCAAAGCAAAATGAAATCTGATTTTAAAAATCAAATTATTCCAGTGATTTGGTTAAAGGTTACTAGTCAGATACGTTGAATAGCTGTGTTAAATATTATTCATCTCATGATAGGAATCAACTTTAATCTCTGTTTATTATATATGAACTATCGTAGCCAAGGACCAATGGCATAAAAACCCCAAGGCCAAGAGCACTTCTTGTGAACAGGCATGGTTAGCTATTTTTTTAGACTTGGAACACCAGATACAATAAAACTCCAACATCCATTTGCATTCAACTTATACCAGGCAGCTCTCATGGAAATTCTATGGATGGTACAAATATCCTTAGCAAAATGTACTGTATGCATTATCACCTTTCATAAATCCACTCCAAAACCTAAGTTAATATCATCTTATTATTGGAATATATAGGTTTCTTTAAAAAAAAAAAAAAAAAGGAAACCCATCCAATTTCAGCTGTGCTCAAAGCTGAGTTTAGTTCAGTTCAGTCACTCAGTCGTGTCCAACTCTTTGCGACCCCATGAATTGTAGCACATCAGGCCTCCCTGTCCATCAGGGCCAGGTTTTAAGATTCTACTCACACGGAAAAAGTCACAAGTTTTATCCATGTAATATCTCATCGGCTGTCCCACCTGTATGCCATACCAGTGTTTACAGAAACACTTGTGGTTTCTTTAAAAGATTATGCTCATAGAATGTAAAATATAATTCACTTAAAGATAATTACATAATCGAAATCCTTTCATCTAAGGACACTCTGTCCAGTTTTTAAAATGCTGAGAAGTCTGATTGTAGGTTTCACAGAATGTGACATTAAACTACAAACTCTCCTTTTTTTTATCTCCCTTATAACGCACAGTCTGATAAATTTTTGAATTCGTTAAGCCACTCTATTCCTTTCATTTTCCCACAATTAAGTTGTAAAATAATTGCCAGGATCATTAAACGTTCATATAAGACTTTCTGTATTCAAAGGGTTTTGTAATCATTTATTTTACAAAGTACATTGTTCTGTAAATCAAGTTTTATCATGTCCAATGTTAGTCTAAGAACCATGTTCTACATGATCAGATTAACAGATGGTATATCAGTTTTAGAGGCAAAGGTTGCTCTTTATTTGATATGTGTACCCGTTATTTATGTGTGTCCTTTTGACCTTTGTGCAGCCTAAGCTATGTGTTCCCTTCATTTTATCAAGTGCCAGAAGAATCCTAGTGCAAACTGAGAGAGGTGTCTTGAGTGTCATGCAGATGGTGCATGGAGAACCTTCATGGGGTCTGAGATCTACAGACGTTCAGAGCACTCAAGTTTTAGTATTTGCCACACTCACTCCTCTCTGTTAGAAACTGGTCAGTCTTTATTAAGGTATGAACTCAACCCTAGTGACAATAGATGTGCTCTGTGCTGGACAAGTATCCACAGGGGAGATGTTGATATTTCCAGGTGACATATACTAAACTTATGAAAATGCCAGAACTTCTTCCTTTTTGGTCTAATGGTATAGCTCACTAACTCTTCCTGCAGAAAAGAGTATAATAAGATCAGCGAATTCCTTCTTATTGTCTCCTATACCTAGAGAGTCTTCTTACTCATTGCTGCCACACGGGTCTCTAAACATTTTCCTTTCAGGACTGACATTTGCTCTCCATTAGCTCCCCCAGAGAGAGTCAAGGCGGACCCAACCCTCACCTTTCCCAGACCCTGCCTAGCCTGGTAAGAATGTAGCTGCTGCAGAGTTGGGTCCATCTTGAACCCACTGCGAATGGTAGGAGAAATAAAAGCAAGAATGCGATCCAATGCCATTGTTCCCTTGAACCACAACAGAAGGCGCTGCTAGACTCTGGTCTTCACAACAAGGGTGTCCCCTGAAAATAAAATGCTCTTTTCCTTCTAGACAGCTGCTTCAGATCCCCCGACCCCCGATGTAGCTCATTCCTCAAGCCCATCTGTCCCTCCCTTGAGAAACCCAACACCCCTTCCTCCATCAGAAAGAGGAGAACTGCTCCTCAGTCCTTCTGGCACCCAGCAAAATCAAGCAGCACCTGCAGCCCTGGCTGAAACATCACAAGGTCTCTTTGATGAGATGGGGGTGAGGAGGGAGAGATGGACCTTCCTACTGTGGGCAAACGTGAACGTGGAGTATTTACATCCTGTTCAGTCTCCTCACCAGATTTTCTTACCGGAAACGTCAACTAAAAAGAGGTCAGCACACCTCAGCAAGGGGAATGATAATATTTTTCTTGGAAAAACACAGTCTAAGGTCACACTGAGGTAAGGCTATCTGTCTTATTAATCTGGCTTTGGTCTTCCCCTTTTCAGTAAAATGAGCCTGCACTGTTATGAAGTACTTAATCTCAAAAAAAAAAAAAAGTACTTAGGCACTTTCCTATCTCCTTCATCCCCCTAAATAGTTAATTATGCCAGATATATAGGTAGGCTAGTAAGTAGTTGGGCAGGTAGTAGACAGACAGAAAGCTCCTTTTTTTCTGCCTTTCTGGGAAACCATTCTTTGCCTATTCTGTCAGTAGATTTTTTTGGATAGACCAGTTGGATTACTCTTTCTTAACACAATGATTGACCCATTGCCTTCTTCCTCCTATCCCCTCCTTCCCCTCTCTGTTTCCCTCTCCACCTTCCCTTCTCTGCCCCTTCTTTCCCTCCTCCTACCCTCCTATCGCCTCCCCATTTCCTCCTCTTCTCCTTCTTCTTCTTTCTCTTCCCCTCCTCTCTACTGACATTTCAGGTACAAAGGATTATATAAGTCTGAGCTTCCGGGGTCTTTCTTTTCAGAATAAACAGAAAGTCGGCCTGGGAATGAAGCAAACACAGATGACAACACATACAAAAATCAGAGAGAAAGGGACAGACAGGTAGGCAGTTAATAATTGATTGACTCTCTTGATCCTGCCATTGAGAAGTCTAATTCTCCTTATTGCAATGCCTAATCTAAGTCTGAGTTCTGACTCTTGAGAGACTTGTTCCTGGAAAGGATCATATGCAGATGCCAATGGTGGCAACGGTGTGGTTTGTGTTTTCTACTCCATTGGTATTTTCTTCCTTCCTTTTTCTTTTCTCTTCTTTCTTCCTCTTTTTTACAATGACTGTCTTTCATTTGTGTCATAAAACAACTCATATACAAAAATAATTGAGACAGAGAGAATATAGAAACAAGCAATTCAATGAAATATCCATCCTTCTGAATCCACAAAACTTCCTAAATATGATTCCAGCAGTTGGGTACTTACCTGCCTTATCTCTAGACAGCAGGTTCCTGGGGCCACAGCTAGATCTTGTTCAATGTTGCAGTTCCCAAAGCCAGCACCGTACCAAATGGTATGTCATCATAATCATCTCCTCATTGTGGGTTTGTGAACTCTACAATTTAAAGCCACACAAGACATTTATAATATCATGGGAAAAACAAGAAGCATGTGGAAAAGGGCACATACACCTTTCAAAACAGCATAGCATCTTTGCCCAAATTGACAGTTTTAGAAGAAAAAGAGTGAAGGAAAAAATCGAATGAGATTTGCCCCTAGAGCTTTCCAATGCTGTCAAGACCAGCCCCGGAGAAGGCAATGGCACCCCACTCCAGTACTCTTGCCTGGAAAATCCCATGGACACAGGAGCCTGGTGGGCTGCATTCCATGGGGTCGCGAAGAGTCGGACACGACTGAGTGACTTCACTTTCACTTTACACTTTCATGCATTGGAGAAGGAAATGGCGACCCACTCCAGTGTTCTTGCCTGGAGAATCCCAGGGACGGGCGAGCCTGGGGGGCTGCCATCTTTGGGGTCACACAGAGTTGGACATGACTGAAGCGACTTAACAACAGCAGCGCAGCAAGACCAGCCCCATCCAACAGAAATATAATTCAAGCCACCCATGAATTTTTAAATGTTCCAATAGCCATGTTAAGAAAAGGAAAACAGGTGAAATTATGTTTAATGGTGTATTTTATTTAACTCAGTATATCTAAGATACTACCATTTCAATATGTAAACAACGAAAAACATCACTGAGTTACTATACATTCTTTATTTGTACTAAGTCTTCAAAATCATGGTGTGTATTTTACAATCTGGAGAAGGCAATGGCACCCCACTCCAGTATTCTTGCCTGGAGAATCCTCACTGAGCATCTCAGGTTAGACTAGTTCCCTTTCAAGTGTTCAGTAGCCGCCTAGGGCTGGAGAGCACAAATCTGGATGATTAAAACTCCCAGAATATGTGTAGTGGAGTAATCGGTCCTTTGATGGCCCAATGTGACCGCACCTGAGTGTCTGATGGCATCTTGGAGACCCATTTTCAACATGCTCACTGGTTCTTTCAGGTGGAGATAAGGAGTTTTAAGGTGAGTGACAAGACACAGCTACTGTTCCAACTTCCAGGAGCACAGACTAAGGGTTCAGGACATTTCACCTCAATGTTTCAACACTATTCTCTTTTCCTTCCCAAAGAATCTGGTCTCATCCAACCACCAAGAGTTCACCATTCTTCACTATCATTTCTCAAGAGGAAATTCTAAGAAATATAAACAAATGAGCTATTTCTGGAGCCCAAGTGAAACAAGAAATCAAAACTAGAAAGATGCAACAAGATTTTACTGTATAGCACAGGGAACTATATTCAGTATCCTGTGATAAACCATAATGGAAAAGAATATTAAAAAAAAAAAAAGAATATACATATATGGCTTCCCAGGTGGCGCTGGTGGTAAAGAACCCATCTGCCAATGCAGGAGACACAAGAGACACAGGTTCGATCCCTGGTTCAGGAAGATCCCCTGGTGGAGGGCTTGGCAACCCATTCCAGTATTCTTGCCTAGAGAATCCCATGAACAGAGGATCCTGGCAGGCTACAGTCCATAGGTTTGCAAAGGGTTGGACATGACCGATGGGACAGCACACACAAAGATGTATATATCACTTTGCTGTGCAACAGGAATTAACACAGCATTGTAAATCAACTACACATCAAGAAACAGAAAAAGCCTAGAAGGATGAACTTTCAGTGGTCCTTGACTGTCTTATTACAAAATTGTTTGAAAACTAGCTAGACTTAGGAGACAACATAATTTTAAGTGGAGAAACATGATGTCACTGTCAAATGGAAGAATTTGGTTCTCTTGTCAGAAATCCCATCATTTTCAGGACTTCCCTGGTGGTACAGTGGTTAAGAATCTGCCTTCTAATACAGATGACAGATTCAATCCTGGGTCAGGCAATTAAGACCCCACATGCTGCAAGGCAACTGAGCCCGCATACCACAATGGGAGAAATGGCAGGCTAGTTAGCAGAGAGAATTCCTTGCACTGCAATAAAGAGCCTGTGTGCCTGATGCAGCTAAAACTAAATAAATCCCTTCATTTTCACTTAGTGCCACAGGCTCGAATCAAGAAAGGGGGAGAAACTTTTCCTGGCCTCTATAAAGATGGCTGGTATTGGGGGCCAAAACCAGTGACAGAGATATTTTAGATACCTTAAAAAAAATCTTCAGGCCAAGGTTAGAGTCCCCATTTGAAAGATTTCCAGAAAATCACATATCCAAAAAACATTCACATCATTGCTTAGTCACTCAGTCATGTCCAACAATTCATGACCTCGTGGACTGTAGCCCACCAGGCTCCTCTGTCCATGGGATTCTCCAGGCAAGAATAATAGAGTGAGTTGCCATTCTCTTCTTCAGAGGATCTTCCTAACCCTGGGATCGAACCCAGGTCTCCTGAATTGCCAGCAGATGTGAGCCGCCATGGAAGCCCTCACATCATTAACAGCCTCAATTTTTTCCAGGTGCAGAAAGGGAAGCCGCCCTGTCATCTGATTTCTTCCAAAGTGCACCATCAACAGAGCAGGTAGAAACAGAGCCCTGCCAGGGCCTCAGATAAGGGCCAGACCTTGTGCCAGCATATAAGCCCAAACCCAGATCTCTCTTCCAGGTAAGAGGATATTTTCATGAAGGAACAAGATGCAGACATCTTACTCTGAATTCATCACTCTCAGGTGGAGTCAAACCTGGCTGACCAGGAAGTGGAAGGAGAGAGGGACTCAAAGGCAGAGAAGCTGAAGCTAATGTTTCCCATCACAGAGGCAGAGCTCTGAACTCTGGAAGGAACCCTGAGTGCCGGGTGCTCTCTCCCTCTGGCCACACGCAAGGCCACATTTAAATCATTACAAATTGATGAGAATGTGTTATTTAAAAAAGAAAAAAACCCTCTAGAGAAGGAGATAATATTCCTCAGTAAATTATTCCTTGATTTACTGTGTCCTTGAGAAGACAGTCCTCAACTCTGTGTGATTTAAATCCCTACCACTGTGGTTTCCAGCCTTCTGTGCTTTTAACACACGGTCACTGGGCTCCCATTAAATGCCAGGCCCGCATGGAGGGTCTCCAAAGATGAAAGAGGCAAACTCTGGGCTTGCAGTTTGCACGGGGCAGATAAGCCTCCCACATAAACAACCGCAATCCAAGGTAGAAAGTGCTAAGTGCAGTAAGATAATGTCCTGAGACCCATCAGAGAACAGAACTCTTTGTCCCCGGGAAGAATGGAGAACAGCTGACTTCCCTCGTTCTTGTTTGTCCTGGGTAATCGCTCTCTTCCCCACTTCTTATTTGCTCTTTTACATCATTTCTTCGGGCTGTCAATATTTTGAGACAGATGGGAGACACCGTGTGAGGTGGGCACAGGTCCGATCTGATAGTGGAATGCTCTATTTGGGGATGAGCGTGGCTACCAGACACTGGCCAGCTGCCCAGGCCGCCACCCCACCTGTTCCAGAACTTTCCTTCTCTCTCTTGCCAATTTTGTGTCCCACCTGCTACATTCAAACTGAGACCAGAGTTCAAAACAAGTACTAAATGAAGTGCTTTTGAGCTCAGTTGATGTTAAATAACATCTCTCTCCTCTCCCACCAACTCTGACCTCACAGGGGCACCATGAAGGGTCATTTGTCACACAACACACTGATGTTCTCACATTATCTGGCATGCTTTCTGGCCTCCCTAGTGGCTTATAGACCTTGAGAGCAGACTCTTCATTGTTTTTTATCCTTTTCTTTCTTGCTGCCAAACTATGTGGCTCTTAATTTAAAAATTTTTTTTTAAATTTAAAGCTGTTTTTATTAGAAGAAATCAGAAATAAGACTGAGAAATTAACTGACTTATTGCAGTTCATGTGGCAACCAGTGGTGGAACAGGGACCTGAACTCAGTATTTCTACATCCTCTTGTCTTTCTTCCAGGTAATGTTCCCTTTGGGCTCATCTGATCGCCCCCACAACACTGTGTGCTCCTGAGGGCAGAGACCGTGACTGATTTAGCTCAGGAAATCAATCTAATTCTTGTTAAGTGGTTGATTGCACTTCTCTGATGTAGATTTCAGGAGGCTAGTCTTTATATCATTTTATTGACCCTACCATGTCCCTCTGATTGAGCAGGGGAATGTGTGGGCATACATGCATGTGTGCATATGTGTGCATTTTAATCTGTGTGGAGAACAAAATCAAACAGACAGGGGAGCTGGAGGTGGTGGGGAGAAAAACAGAAAGGTAAATCTGGTGCAAATACCTGCTCCAGGTATAAATCCAGGAATACTTACTGTCATGTCCTAAACATGTGAATGTTATTTCTGTGACACAGAATTTCTGTGAGTCATTCAGTCATGTCTGACTGCGATCCCATGGACTCTGGCCTGTCAGGCTCCTCTCTCCATGGAATTCTCCAGGCAGGAATACTGGAGAATTCTTGTTGAAACTTGACACAATTTTTCTAAAACATGGAGGGGCAGGGGGGTGTCTTGAAATTGAAAGTACAAAATTAAAAAATTAACAATCTGGAACTAAAACTTCAGCAATTATTTCAGCAATTTCTGAGAACTGGAAAATGTGTTAAATTTCTCATTTAGCCAAGAATTTATATGGCTTCATTCTTATTGATAGACTACTGTTGATAGATAGGTTTGTATATACGTAACTTATATACACATATGTATATAAGTTGATTCTAACCAATAGCAACCCACTCCAGTACTGTTGCCTAGGGAACTCCATGGACAGAGGAGCCTGACAGGCTGCAGTCCATGGGGTCCCAAAGAGTTGGATACAACTGAGTGACTAACACACACAACCATAAAAACAGAAATAATAGAAATAGAATGACCATCTTTGAAACACTAGAAGGGAAAAAAGGAGTAAAATTTAATGCAACAGTGGAGGAAAACTTTTTGAAATAATTCATGTTAAATAATTTTTGTAAAACCAATCTGATATTTTCACTTTCACTTATTTTCACTTCTATTATATTTGACAACATATATGGCTTTCCTACTTTTTTCATTAGATCTTTCATTAGATATTTTTTAATGAAATGAGACAAGACACTTAAAATAATGAGAATACCAAAAGGTTTAGTCCAAAGATGGTATGGCTTCTTCTGGTTTAAATTCATGTAATTGAAAAGGAGAGAGGAGGGATGTGTGCCAGCAGGGACTGACAACAGGTGTCAAAATTCCTCACAGGGGGAAAAAAACGTCTTGGGAATGTGCCAAGATGAAACATTAGGTGTAAGTTGAGATCTTGAAGAGATGCCCTAGTAAATGGCAGGACTTAACAAGATAATTAAACTTTCAGTATAAGAAATAACATTACTTGAAAGGCTGGAGTCAAGACCAGAGGGAAGATGGAAAGCCAAGAGAGAAAGATTACAAATCAGTCAGCCTGCTGAAAATGGTGGGGTATGAAGTTCCCACGGACCAAAGATTTTTTGAGAACTGCAATATTATGTATTTAATTTTAAGGATCCTATAATTCTAACTTCTTTTACTGAAGCAACTCCATCAACCTGAACTTGAGGGAAGGCCTGCTATTCACAGGTTTGGAATGTGGAGGAGGAGGACCCGGGCTGTGACCTGTGCAGAGTACAGCACACAAAGGTGGGGAAGCAATGAGCTGGGCTCACCAGCTGAATCAGGCACGAAAAGTCAAGAAGTGTCAGGAGACATGGAGGTGCCTGTGCCCTCAATTCCCTAAGACATATGGAAGGACTGAGTCTCTCACAGCACATAGGACAAAAGATTTGAGTCAAATCTCCAAGGACAGGTTGATCTAGAGTGACAGTTTGGATACAGAATGTGTATTCTCTCATCAGGAAAACAGGAGGTTAAAACTCAGATGTTCAAAATTTGGACTTATTTTTGTAACAATAGCATAATTAAAGATACCAAATAAAACTTAATGGTCCAAAACACTTTTTCCAATAAAAAAGGACAGTGTAAGAAATGTTTATATGACCTTTTATAATAAGTTGATTTTTTTAAAAAAGCAAAGGAAAAACAAGATGGCAGAGGAACAGGCAGACATGGAGAACATCTCTCTCTGCGGATACATCAGGCATATACCTTCAGACACAGAAGTGCATGCAGAACACCAGCTAAGAGTGGCCAGGAGTACCTAACCAGTGGAAAAGAATATATAGAACCACACAAAACTCGGTAGGAGGAAGGAACGAGGGGGAAAAACAGGAGTGTTAGTAGAACTGGACCTGCCCTCAGCTGGTGGGAGAACTGAAGCAGGGGTCTGATCCCCACAGCCGGCCAATTGTCTGAGTCAGAGGAGAAACATTTAAGGCTGAGAGTGAAGAAGCTGATGTGTCAGCTTAAATGGAATGAGAATCAGACAGTTCTTGCCGCAGCCATACATACCCCAGATAGGAACACTGGCCTCCTGGAAGGTGCAGCACCTGAGAGCTGGAGTTTAGGGATTGCGGAGGGTGAGGGCCACTGCTGACTGCAGAGAGACAGATTGAGGGGATGTGAGGAAGGAGATCGTGGTGGGAAATGCCTGAGTAGGAAAGCCAGGCAGCCATGGAAGCAAGGTAATACTGCTGAGTCACTTGTAGGGGTTGGAGCCATCACTATAGCCTCTCTCTCCCCACACGTCAGCATCAGCAGCTGAACAACAGAGAGGCTGGTCCATCAAATGGCTGATGCAATGAATTACAGAGTAGGACTCCACCCAGGGTGCCCCTTTAAGAGCCTGCCGTGCTGATCTACAGAGTAGGACCCCAGCCGGGAGGCCCCTCTTTGTGTCTGATGTGCTGAACAGCAGAGAAGGACCCCAGGCAAGGGAGACATCTAAGTACCTGAAGGAGCAGAGTGATGGGGAAGACTGGCCAAAGAGGCCTTCTGATGGTCAGCTACAAGAGGCTCAAAAAGAAGACTCTGAGAGGGCCATAACTCCTATGGCAGAGGCAGTCCATGTTCCTGCACACTTGGTGCCACCAGGGTCCCCGCAAGCCAAGCAGCTGCACCACCTTCACACTCAACTCTCACTGGGGCAGAGCTGCCACAAGCAGAAAAAGTCTTGTGTGTATGCACGAAGGGTCGGTTCAGTTGTGTCCAACTCTTTGCGACCCCGTAGACAGTGGCCTGCCAGGCTTCTCTGTCAGAGAGTGGGTTCTCCAGGCAAGAATACTGGAGCCTATTGGCCAATACTGGTTGCCATATCCTTCTAGAGCACTATTTTTCCTGCTGCCCTAGCCGCCCACACCTCTGAGTACCTGGTGCTGCCAGAACCCCTGTGACCCAAGCAGCTGTACCACCTCCACACCTGGCCCTCACAGGGGCAAACCCAAGCCCTCCAGGGCAACCTGAGGAGCTAAATCCCCAGTGGACCACCCACATGTAGAGGTGGAAATAAAACCACACATGAAACCCAGGGGCAGTGTGGCTAAGGAAGAAGACCCAAAACCTTCCCACCAGCTGTACAAGCTGCAGATTAAATCCACCCTATCAACTAAGCAGATTCTGTGTCTATGGAATATATGAAAGACCATTGAGAGCACCCACAAAAGAAAACTCACTAGCTCTGATAGCTGTAGACATTAGAGACAAGAACACACAAGAGCAGGATCAGATTAGAATCTGAGCTGCCCCCACAGCAGGTCCAGAGATCAGCACAGAGTTGGAGGGTGTCCTAGGGAGGTGAGGTGGACTGTGACTCCCAGCAAGGGAAAGAACTCTGACAGCAGTGACACAAGAAAAACATTTATTATTCTTATTTGTTGACTTGTTCTGTAGATTCTTTTGGATTTTTTCTTCTTTTTTCCCCCACATTGTAGTTGTTGATTTTATTGGCACTAAAAAATCCAATTAAGTTTTTGAGCTTTTTTTTTTTCTTTTTCTCAGTCACATTTTTTAATATAAATTTATTTATTTTAATTAAAGGTTAATTACTTTACAATATTGTATTGGTTTTGCCATACATCAACATGAATCCACCACAGGTATACACGTGTTCCCCATCCTGAACCCGCCTCCCTCCTCCCTCCCTGTACCATCCCTCTGGGTCGTCTCAGTGCACCAGCCCCAAGCATCCAGTATCATGCATCGAACCTGGACTGGCGACTCGTTTCATATATGATATTATACATGTTTCAATGCCATTCTCCCAAATCATCCCACCCTCTCCCTCTCCCACAGAGTCCAAAAGACTGTTCTATACATCTATCTCTCTTTTGCTGCCTCGCATACAGGGTTATCGTTACATTTTATATTGTTGTCATAAACCTCTGCCTCTATGTTGGGCTTTTGCAGTTCTGTGGAATTTTCCTCTTTTTTATCTCTCTTTTTTAATTTTAACTTTTAATTTTAAACCTATTATTATTTTTTCTACATTCATCCTTTGTTTGCTTTTCCTGCTGTTCTTTTCCCCTTGCAGTTAATCTTTAATGTATGTAAATCTTCTTTATTTACCTCTATTTAACTTTGTATATCTGTATATGTGTATATTCTTTCTTTCTTTTCTTTCTTTCCTTTCCTCTCAACATTTTTGTTAGTTTTATTTTCATTGCCATTCCCCAATTGGCACCTTGCTTTAGTCTTGTTTTCCACTTTGTGCTTTAATTAGTTTTGTTCTGGTAGATATAATTTTTGGTTTCCTTTGTTCACCAGGTCAGTCTATTGTATTTTATTTTTGTTGGATTGTTTTGATTTTGCTTATGGGTGTATATGTATATGTGCAGATTCAGTCACACTTTCTATTGTCATATACCTCTGCCTCTATGTTGGGCTTTTGCAGTTCTGTGGAGTTTTCCTCTTTTCTCCTTTTTCTTTCTTCTTCCATTTTTTCTCTTTTTTAATTTTTTAAACCTCTTTTTTTTCTATATTTATTCCTTTGTTTGCCTTTCCTACTGTTTTTTCCCCTTACAGATAATCTTTAATGTATATAGATCTTCTTCATCTACCTCTATTTAACTTTGCATATCTATTCTTTCTTTCTTTTCTTTCTTTCCTTTCCTTTCAACATATTTGTTAGTTTTGTTTTCATTGCTTAATTCACCACTTGGCACCTCCCTTCAGTTTTGTTTTCCAGTTTGTGCTTAAGTTAGTTTTGTTCTTAACTGGTAAATATAATTTTTGACTTTCTTTGTTCTCTGGGTCAATCTACAGACCTTATTTTTCTTGGACTGTTTTCACTTTGCTCATGGGTGTATATGTATATGTGTATATTCCACTATTTTAATTATTATTTGTCTGATTTTGTAACTGCCATTTTTCTGGGGTTCATCTTTGGTTTTTCATTTTTGTATATTTGTTTTAATCTCACTTAATGCCATAACAAACCATTTGTGGAATCTTTGTTCCTGGCCAGAGATCAAGCCCTGAGCCTTTGAAGTGGGAGCACTAACTCCAGACCCTAGATGACCAGAGAAGTAACCCAAGCGAGTATCAAGTACTGAGAACTCACACAAAGGAAACCACCTGAATACAAGAACCAGCATCACCCAACCACCAGTAGCACCCTGTGCAGGATGCCTCATCTAAACAACAAACAAAACAAAAATACAAACCAAATTACCAGCAGACAGGATTACCACCTCACTCAGCCTTGCCAGTCCTGTTGCCACTGCTGAGTTTTCCAAATTTGCTAGCATATTGAGTGCAGCACTTTCACAGCATCATCTTTTAGGATTTGAAATAGCTCCACTGGAATTCCATCACCTCCACTAGCTTTGTTCATAGTGATGCTTTCTAAGGCCCACTTGACTTCACATTCCAGGATGTCTGGCTCTTGGTGAGTGATCACACAATTGTGATTATCTGGGTCATGAAGATCTTTTTTGTACAGTTCTTCTGTATATTCTTGCCACCTCTTCTTAACATCTTCTGCTTCTGTTAGGTCCATACCATTTCTGTCCTTTATTGATCCCATCTGTGCATGAAATGTTCCCTTGGTATCTCTAATTTTCTTGAAGAGATCTCTAGTCTTTCCCATTCTGTTGTTTTCCTCTATTTCTTTGCATTGATCACTGAGGAAGGCTTTCTTATCTCTCCTTGCTATTCTTTGGAACTCTGCATTCAGATGCTTATATCTTTCCTTTTCTCCTTTGCTTTTTGCTTTTCTTCTTTTCACAGCTATTTGTAAGGCCTCCACAGACAGCCATTTTGCTTTTTTGCATTTTTTTTCCATGGGGATGGTCTTGATCCCAGTCTCCTGTACAATGTCACAAACCTCTGTCCATAGTTCATCAGGCACTCTGTCTATCAGATCTAGTCCCTTAAATCTATTTCTCACTTTCACTGTATAGTCATAAGGGATTTGATTTAGGTCATATCTGAATGGTCTAGTGGTTTTCTTCACTTTCTTCAATTTCAGTCTGAACTTAGCAATAAGGAATTCATGATCTGAGCCACAGTCAGCTCCTGGTCTTGCTTTTGCCAACTGTATAGAGCTTCTCCATTTTTGGTTGCAAAGAATATAATCAATCTGATTTTGGTGTCAACCATCTGGTGATGTCCATGTGCAGAGTCTTCTCTTTGGTTGTTGCAAGAGGGTGTTTGCTATGACCAGTGCATACTCTTGGCAAAACTCTATTAGCCTTTGCCCTGCTTCATTCCGCATTCCAAGGCCAAATTTGCCTGTTACTCCAGGTGTTTCTTGACTTCCTACTTTTGCATTCTAGTCCCCTATAATGAAAAGGACATCTTTTTTGGGTGTTAGTTCTAAAAGGTCTTGTAGGTCTTCATAGAACCGTTCAACTTCAGCTTCTTCAGTGTTACTGGTTGGGGCATAGGCTTGGATTACTGTGATATTGAATTGTTTGCCTTGGAAATGAAGAGAGATCATTCTGTCGTTTTTGAGATTGCATCCAAGTACTGCATTTTGGACTCTTGTTGACCATGATGGCTACTCCATTTCTTCTAAGGGATTCCTGCCCACAGTAGTATATATAATGGTCATCTGAGTTAAATTCACCCATTCCAGTCCATTTTAGTTCATTGATTCCTGGAATGTCGATGTTCACTCTTGCCATCTCCTGTTTGACCACTTCCAATCTGCCTTGATTCATGGACCTAACATTCCAGGTTCCTATGAAATATTGCTCTTTACAGCATTGGACCTTGTTTCTATCACCAGTTTGGAAAACTCAGCAGTGGCCACAGAACTGGAAAAGGTCAGTTTTCATTCCAATACCTAAGAAAGGCAATGCCAAAGAATGCTCAAACTACCACACAATTGGATTCATCTCACATGCTAGTAAAGTGACGCTAAAAATTCTCCAAGCCAGGCTTCAGAAATACATGAACTGTGAACTTCCAGATGTTCAAGCTGGTTTTAGAAAAGGCAGAGGAACCAGAGATCAAATTGCCAATATCTGCTGGATCATCAAAAAAGCAAGAGAGTTCCAGAAAAACATCTATTTCTGCTTTATTGACTATGCCAAAGCTTTTGACTGTGTGGATCACAATAAACTGTGGAAAATTCTTCAAGAGATGGGAATACCGGACCACCTGACCTGCCTCTTAAGAAATGTGTATGCAGGTCAGGAAGCAACAGTTAGAACTGGACATGGAACAACAGACTGATTCCAAATAGAAAAAGGAGTACATCAAGGCTGTATATTGTCACCCTGCTTATTTAACTTACATGCAGAGTACATCATGAGAAATGCTGGGCTGGAGGAAGCACCAGCTGGAATCAAGATTGCTGGGAGAAATATCAATAACCTCAGATATGCAGATGACACCACCCTTATGGCAGAAAGGGAAGAGGAACTAAAAGCCTCTTGATGAAAGTGAAAGAGGAGAGTGAAAAAGTTGGCTTAAAGCTCAACATTCAGAAAAAGAAGATCATGGCATCCGGTCCCATCACTTCATGGTAAATAGATGTGGAAACAGTGTCAGACTTTATTTTGAGGGGCTCCAAAATCACTGCAGATGGTGACTGCAGCCATGAAATTAAAAGACGCTTACTCCTTGGAAGAAAAGTTATGACCAACCTAGACAGCATATTAAAAAGCAGAGACATTACTTTGTCAACAAAGGTCCATCTAGTCAAGGCTATGGTTTTTCCTGTGGTCATGTATGGATGTGAGAGTTGGACTGTGAAGAAATATGAGCACCGAAGAATTGATGCTTTTGAACTGTGGTGTTGGAGAAGACTCTTGAGAGTCCCTTGGACTGCAAGGAGATCCAACCAGTCCATTCTAAAGCAGATCAGTCCTGGGTTTTCATTGGAAGGACTTATGCTGAAGCTGAAACTCCAATACTTTGACCATCTCATGCGAAGAGTTGACTCATTGGAAAAGACTCTGATGCTGGGAGGGATTGGGGGCAGGAGGAGAAGGGGACAACAGAGGATGAGATGGCTCGATGGCATCACTGACTAGATGGACATGAGTTTAGGTAAACTCCAGGAGTTGGTGATGGACAGGGAAGCTTGGCGTGCTGTGATTCATGAAGTCACAAAGAGTCAGACATGACTGAGTGACTGAACTGAACAGTCTTGCCCATCAGAGGAAAAACAAACAAACAAACAAAAACTCAGCACAAATTTCACCCTATACAGCTGATCATTCAGCAGAAACTCTGCAGGCCAGAAAGGAATGGCAGGATATATGTAAAGTACACAAATGGAAAAACCTACAACCAAGATTACTGTACCCAGCAAGGAACTTATTCAAAATTGATGGAGAAATAAAAAGCTTTTAAGACAAGAAAAAGTTAAGAGAATTCAGTACCACCAAACCAGCTTTACAACAAATGTTAAAGGGACTTATATAGTCAAGAGATAGAACAGAAGAAAGAAAATCTACAAAATCAACCCCAAACAATTAAGAAAATGGCAATAGGAACATATAAATCAATAATTACTTTAAATGTAAATAGATTAAATGCTCAAACCAAAAGACACAGACTGACTGAATGGATACAAAGACAAGACCCATATATATATGCTCTTTACAAGAAATCCCTTCAGACGTAAAGACACATATCAGCTGGAGGTGAGAGGATGGAAAAATATATTCCATGCAAATGGAAGCAATACAAAGCTGGAGTAGCAATCCTCATATCAGACAAAATAGACCTTAAAATAAAGATTACAAGAGATAAGGAAGGACAGTGCATAATGATCAAGGCATCAATCCAAGAGGAAGACATGACAATTGTAAATATCTATGCACCCAACATAGGAGCACCTCAATACATAAGACAAACACTAACAGACATAAAAGGAGAAATTAACAGTAACACAATAATAGTAGGAGAGTTTAACACCCCACTCACACCAACGGACAGATCATCAAAACAGAAAAGTAATAAGGAAGCAAAAGTCTTAAATGATACATTACCTGAGATAAATCTCATTGATATCTTCAGGACATTCCATCCAAATGCAGAAGAATACACCTTCTTCTCAAGTGCACATGGAATGTTCTCCAGGACAGACCACATTTTGGGTCACAAATCAAAACTTAGTAAATTTAAGAAAATTGAAACTGTATCAAGCATCTTCTCTGATAACAACGCTATGAGACTAGATATCAATTACAAGAAAAAAAAAGTGTAGGAAACACAGACATATGGAGATTAAACAACACGTTTCTAAATAACCAACAGGTTATTGAAGAAATCAAAGGGGAAATCAAAAAATTTTAGAAACAAATGACAATGAAAACACAACAACTCAAAATCTATGGAATGCAGCAATAGCAGTTCTAAGAGGTAAGTTTATAGCAATACAATCCTACGTCAAGAAACAATAAAAACATTGAGTAGACAACCTAACTTTACACCTAAAACAACTGGATAAAGAAGAATTTAAAAAAAATTAGTAGAAGGAAAGAAATCATAATCTGAGCAGAAATAAATGAAAAAGAAATGAAGCAGTAATAAGGATTAATAAAATTAATAGCCAGTTCTTTGAAAAGATATCAAAATTGACAAACCTTTAGCCAGACTCATCAAGAAAAAAAGAGAGAAGAATCAAATCAACAAAATTAGAAATGAAAAAGGAGCGGTTTCAACAGACAATGCAGAAAGACAAAGGATTATAAGAGACTATTGTGAACAACTATATGGTAATAAAATAGATAACCTAGAAGAAATGGACAGATTCTTAGAAAAGTTTAGTCTCCCAAGACTGAGCTAGGAAGAAATAGAAATTATGAACAACCTAATTACAAGCCCTGAAATTGAAGCTGTGATCAAATATCTCCCAAAAAACAAAAGCCCAGGACCAGATGGCGTCACAGGAAAATTCCATCAAACATTTAGAGAAAAGCTAATGCCTATCCTTCTAAAACTCTTTCAAAAAATTGCAGAGGAAGAGACACTTTTGAATTCATTCTATGATGCCACCATCACCCTGATACCAAAACCAGACAAAGACAACACAAAAAAAGAAAACTACAGGCCACTATCACTGATGAACATAGATGCAAACATCCTCAAAAAAATTTTAGCAAACAGAATTCAGCAACACATCAAAGAGCTCATACACCATGATCAAGTTGGGTTTATTCCAGGGATGCAAGGATTCCTCAATGTATGCAAATCAAACAATGTGATACACCATATTAACAAACTGAAAGATAAAAAATATATGATAATCTCAATAGATGCAGAAAAAGCTTTTGACAAAATTCAGCACCCATTTATGATGAAATGTCTTCAAAAACTGGGCACAGAAGGAGCCTACCTCAACATACTAAAGGCCATATATGACAAGCCTACAGCAAACATTATTTTCAATGGTGAAAAACTGAAAGCATTCCCCCTAAGATCAGAAATAAGACAAGGGTGTCCACTTGCACCACTATTATTCAACATAGTTCTGGAAGTCCTAGCTACAGCAATCAGAGAAGAAAGAAATAAAAGGAATCCAGATTGGAAAAGAAGAAAGAAAGCTCTCACTGCTTGCAGATGACATCATACTGTACATGCTGCTGCTGCTGCTGCTAAGTCACTTCAGTCATGTCAGACTCTGTGCGACTCCATGGATGGGAGCCCACCAGGCTCCCCCGTCCCTGGGATTCTCCAGGCAAGAACACTGGAATGGGTTGCCATTTCCTTCTCCAATGCATGAAAGTAAAAAGTGAAAGTGAACTCAGTCGTGTCCGACTCTTCATGACCCCATGGACTGCAGCCTACCAGGCTCCCCCATCCATGGGATTTTCCAGGCAAGAGTACTGGAGTGGGTTGCCATTGCCTTCTCCTATACTGTACATAGAAAACCCTAAAGATAGCATCAGAAAATTACTAGAGCTAATCAGTGAATTTAGCAACATTGTAGGATACAAAATCAATACACAGAAATCACTTGCATTTCTATATACTAACAATGAAAAATCAGAAAGAGAAATTAAGGACTCAATCCCACTCACCATTGCAACAAAAAGACTTAGATATCTAGGAATAAACTTACCTAAGTCAGACACAACTGAGTGACTGAACTGAACTGAACTGAAGGAGACAAAAGAACTATACACAGAAAATTATAAGACACTAATGAAAGAAATCAAAGATGACATAAACAGATGGAGAGATATTCCATGTTCCTGGGTAGGAAGAATCAATATTGTGAAAATAACTATACTACCAAACACAATCTACAGATTTAATGCGATCCCTATCAAATTACCAATGGCATTTTTCACAGAACTAGAACAAAAAAATTCACAATTCGTATGGAAACACAAAAGACCCCAAATGCCAAAGCAGTTTTGAAAAAGAAAAATGGAGCTGGAAGAATCAACATTCCTGATTTCAGATTGTACCACAAAGCTATAGTCATCAAGACAGTATGGTACTGGAACAAAAACAGAAATATAGACCAATGGAACAAGATAGAAAGCCCATAAATAAATCCACACACCTAAGGGTACCTTATTTTTTATAAAGGAGGCAAGAATATACAATGGGGCAAAGAGAGCATCTTCAATAAATGGTGCTGGAAAAACTGAACAGCTACATGTAAAAGAAGGAAATTAGAACACCTCCTAACACCATACATAAAGATAAACTCAAAATGGATTAAAGACCTAAGTGTACGACCAGAAACTATAAAACTCTTAGAAGAAAACATAGGCAGAACACTCAATGACATAAATCAAAGCAAGATCCTCTATGACCCACCTCCTAGAATAATGGAAATAAAAACAAAAGTAAACAAGTAGAACCTGATTAAACCTAAAAGCTTTACACAGCAAAAGAAATTATAAGTAAGGTGAAAAGACAACCCTCAGAATGGGAGAAAATAATAGCAAATGAAACAACTGACAAAGGATAAATTTTCAAAATATACAAATAGCTTATACAACTCAATGCCAGAAAAACAAACATCCCAATCAAAAAGTGGGGGAAAAGACCTAAACAGACATTTCTCCAAAGAGGATATGCAGATGACTAACAAACACATGAAAAAATGCTCAACATTGCTCATTATTAGAGAAATGCAAATCAAAACTACAATGAGATATCACCTCACATCTGTCAGAATGGCCCTCATCAAAAAGTCTACAAACAATAAATGCTGGAGAGGGTGTAGAGAAAAGGGTACACTCTTGCACTATTGGTGGGAATGTAAATTGATACAGCCACTATGGAAGACAGTATTGAAATTTGTTAAAAAAAAAAACTAGGAATAAAACCACCATATGACCCAGCAATCCCACTCCTAGGCATTTACCCTGAGGAAACCAAAATTGAAAGAGACACAAGTATCCCATTGTTCACTGAAGCACTATTTACAATAGCTAGAATATGGAAGCAACCTAGAAGTCCATCAACAGATGAATGGATAAAGAATTTGTGGTACATTTACATAATGGAATATTATTCAGCAATAAAAAGGAATGCATTTGAGTCAGACCTAATGAGGTGAATGAACCTAGAACTTATTACACAGAGTGAAGTGAGTCAGAAAGAGAAAGATAAATACCATATTCTAACACATATATACAGAATCTAGAAAACCGATACTGAAGAATTTATTTATAGGGCAACAATGGAGAAACACACATAGGGAATAGAATTACGGACATGGGGAGAAGGGAGGAGTGGGTGACATGCATGGAAAGAGTAACATGGAAACTTACATTGCATATAAACTAGATAGCCAACGGGAATTTGCTGTATGGCTCAGGAAACTCAAACAGGGACTCTGTATCAACCTAGAGGAGTGGGATGGGGAGGGAGATGAGAGGGAGTTTCAAAAAGGAGGAGATATATGTGTACCTATGGCTGATTCATGTTGAGGTTTGACAGAAAGCAGTAAAATTCTGTAAAACAATTATCCTTCAATAGAAAATAAATTAATTTTAAAAAATACCATAGGAGAGGGAAAGTATTTTTTTAATGTCAAGTTGTATGGGACATTCAACTGTTTATTGAAGACTTTTTTTTAAAGACCTATTACTTTTTCCCACCATTTCATTATCCCCGGTTTCTATTACAGACATTTTAAAACACACACATAAAAGTCAAGGATATCAACCCCCACATAGTCATGACTTAGTTATCAACATTTTGCTAGTCTTGATAATATCTGCTTGCTTAAAGTAAATCCCCCAAATAAAGTCATTCTTCAATGGTAAAAAAGGAAAAAAAAAAGAAAAGAATTACAGATTTCTGGATAACTATAAAATGCTGAGTCCTCAAAAATACCAAGTTATGATATGACTGAAAAGATTTTACTAATATATAGATAAAATATCATCTTGCATTGGAAACAGATTTTAAACATGCCCTGTAAATCTAAAACATAGCAGAGAGCACCTTAAAGGTCAGATGAAAAGAAAACAGAAAATCATATAAGGATTAGGCCTGATAATGTAATGGTTCGTCCTGATATTTCCTGGTAAAGGAAATGAATGAGTCAAAAGAATAGGAATTTCTGGTTGGTGAGAGATCAGAGCTGAATGTGATCCAACCAGTAAAAACAGAAAAGAAAACATTGAGAAAGATCAAGTACAATAGATTCTGACATCAGAGCAGGTCTTTGAGAAAGCCTCGAGCCACACTGTGATGAAGAGAAGGCAAAAAAGGAAGAAGGAAGAAAGAATAAGCAGAGTTCTTCCTGGTGATTCAAGTCATGACTAGCACACACCTCAAGATTCCAAATCCTTCTGAACCCTCTGGAGTGGCTGAAGGGAGGAAATTCTCCTTCATCCGCAAACCAACAAATCCAGAGGATTTCCACTGGGTATGTGACAGCTCAACTCTCATCATGAACAAAGACTTGACAAGATTCCTGTAGGCATTCCATCCAAACTCTTAGCCCTGGAAGACTGGACAGAAAAACTCTTCTCCTTTCTCTGAATGGACAACCATCCATCACCTTCATATTGTGTCCATTTGTGTTCACCCTTGCTGATAACATCATCGAATGCCAGCTTTGTAGGTGTCAATTTTTTCTGTCCATGGAAGGTGTTCAGATCAACTTTCAGTTCCATGTCAGCTCATGGTCAGTTCAATGGAAGGTGCCCTCCTTTTCTCGTCACCGCTACATCAGGTTCAGAGTGTAATATACTGTACTTACCTAGTAAATACTAACAGACATCTCCTTAAATCTTCAACATATTTTTAATAATTATTTTCTCCTACTTAAAAAAACTAAAGATACTTGTTTGCCAATTATATCTCAATAGAAAAAAAAAAGCGGCGGGGACTTCCCTAGTGGTCTGATAGCTAAAAATCCACCTTCCAGTGCAGGGGACGTGGGTTTAATTCCTGGTCAGAGAACTAGGATCCCACGTGTTGTGGGGCAACTACACCCTCACACAGTAACTGAGCCCTCGCACCACAACTGGAGAGAAGCCTGCTCACCACAGCTAAGACCCGATGCAGAACTCAATAAATTAAGGAAATGCTGCCCTCCTGTAGCTTACATTCCAGTGAGGGGAGGAAGCAATAAAATAATATACATAAGTATGAAAAAATATTTGTTTGCTCTGGGTTATACTCAGAGATTTCCATTCATCCCCTTTACCTTTCTGGGCCTCTATTCTTCATCTATATTATAAGAAAGTATGATCTTTGTTGTATTGGGTGGAGAGATGCTTTGGGGAGAAAAGCCTTGCCTTCAGCATAATCAAAGTGAATATCTGCTTCTGTTTTTGAAGATCCAGAACCACGTTAACAGCAATATTAAGCAACTCAACACTGAAGACACAGGTGAAATGGAGAAAACTGAACAACTGAAGAAAGAACTTTTATCATTTATGAAGTATTCTGGTTTATGTGAGAATGTCCCAGGGAGTTTGGAAGGTGATCTTTTGTGCTGAAATTTTTTCAACCTAAAACTGCTACATATGGCAAAACAAATGGTAGCCTTCATTTGAAGACGTGAGTTCTTTTTGAACCAAATTGATGTGAAGCATAGGAGAAGGCGATGGCACCCCACTCCAGTACTCTTGCCTGGGAAATCCCATGGATGGAGGAGCCTGCTAGGCTGCAGTCCATGGGGTCACTAAGAGTCGGACACGACTGAGCAACTTCCCTTTCACTTTTCACATGCATTGGAGAAGAAAATGGCAACCCACTCCAGTGTTCTTGCCTGGAGAGTCCTGGGGACGGGGGAGCCTGATGGGCTGCTGTCTATGGGGTCGCACAGAGTCAGACACAACTCTTTTGGGAAAAAAGGGGGGGAGGGGGAGATTATTTCTGATTTAAAACAAACAAACAAATTTACCTTTCACCCCTAGCATTCTGGTACTCCCTCCTCCAAAACTTGCAATGGAATTTGCCCCAAGACATATTTCTTCAGCTCCTTAGTTTCCATCAGAAGCGAGGAAGAGGGAGGTCTGGATGTGCAATACACCAGAGAAACTGAATCTTAAAGAACAAGGATCCAACCCAGTTCTGCCCTTTTGCTTCCCAATTCTTTCCTTCTGCTTTCTTCCTCTTCTCTCTGAACCAGCATTTTTTTACATCTGTTTCTCTCTAGCTTAGGGCTTCCCTGGTGGCTCAGACAGTAAAGAATCCACCTGCAACGCAGGAGACCTGGGTTGTATACCTGAGTCGGGAAGATTCCCTAGAGGAAATGCCTACTCACTCCAGTATTCTTGCCTGGAGAATTCCATGGGCAGAGGAGCCTGGTGGGCTACAGTCCTTGGAGTCACAAGTCAGACACTAAGTGACTAAAACACACACCCACACCCACACACACCAGTCTTGCTCCTTCATATTCTTTGATTTATAGCTTCAATAGCAGCCTGAAACAGGCCATAGAAAGGTTTACTGAAAGAGAAATGGATTCCCTTAGATGTTCAAGAAAAAGGTTATTTTCTGCACCCTACAGGCCAGGCAAAGGATCCACCTGGGAAAGAAACTCTCTACATACGACCAGATCCTTTTATAGAGTTCCATAAGAAGACTGCCCTATTCAGTCCCTATTTAGCTGTCAGTGTCCATGAGCATTTCCAAAGGTCTGTCATTAAAGAGGTTGGAAATTTCCCCCAAATCTTTCCCCCGACCCCTGCTTTGGGCAGGTTGTCTGTGGACAGAGGAAACAGAGAGGGTGGATTAAAACTCAAGCCAGCCTACAAACCTCCAGAAGCCCAGCTGTGACTCAAACTCTGAGTTAGAAGAAAGGTGAAGCTTCCCTTGAGTGAAATGCTTGCATTGTCTGTACACTCGGTTTTCACCTTAACTTCCATCATCAAAGCATCTACTACAGGCCCATTGGTGTTTAATCAAGAGTTAGACACTAAGGATTAACTAGAAATATTCCAAGTCAGAATTCCTTAGCCGTCCAGTGGTTAGGACTCCACACTTGCATTACAGGGGACAGGGGTTCAATCCCTGCTCAGAGAACTAAGATTCCACAAGAAGTGCAGTCCAGCCAAAACAAATAAATAAAGAATTCCCAGTTAGCTTTGTGCCTTACACATTCATGAGATCTGAGTCTTGAAATGACAGGACTGTAAGTGATACCAAAAGTCATACCATTTTTTAAATCATTCGAGTGGACACTATACATTACTAAGCTGCCACTCTATTGAATTGCAGTGAAACCAGTCCCAGAGCCCATTAGTTGATCCCAATGGACATCTATTAGCTTCTTAAAACAGAAAGAAAGAAAGAAAGTTAAGTTGCTCAGTCATGTCCGGACTCTTTGTGACCCCATGGACTGTAGCCTACCAGGTTCTTCCATCCATGGGATTTTCCAGGCAAGAATACTGGAGTGGGTTGCCATTTCCTTCTCCAAGAAGACTCTCCTGAAACAGAAACAGGAACATTGTTAATTACAGAGTTTGTTTATGCAAGTTGAGGTCTTTGGATTTG
Source organism: Oryx dammah (assembly GCF_014754425.2). Taxonomy (NCBI): domain Eukaryota; kingdom Metazoa; phylum Chordata; class Mammalia; order Artiodactyla; family Bovidae; genus Oryx; species Oryx dammah. The sequence continues at coordinate 47,851,851 of NW_024070208.1, read as the reverse complement.
GCCTGCTGATTCTAATTCCTTCTCTGCCATCTCTACTGAAAGGCTGTAAGAAGTAGACCTCCACTGTTCTTGCTTAGTTGCTAAGTAGTGTCCAACTCTTTGCAATTCCATGGGCTGTAGCCCACCAGGCTCCTCTGTCCATGGGATTTCCGGGGCAAGAATACTAGAGTGGGTTGCCATTCCTTCTCCAGGGGCTCTTCCCAAACCAGGGACAGAGCCCAAGTCTCCTGCATTGCAAGCAGATTCCTTATGGCTGAGCCACCAGGGAAGCCCTGGGCTGATACTTGGGAACCTTTTATTATTTATCTCAGGCATGAATATATATTTAGAGTTTTTATTTTGTGAACATCTATTAAAATAATATCTAAAGACACAGAAACGTCAGCAGAACAGACAAGTTTGTTTCTCAGATATACTAGACGTTCTATAAATATGATCATTTCCTTTCAAAATGAAACACAATAATTGCCTCTAAAGAATATCATTTTTTCTCAATGTCAATCTGCTGTGCAGCATCACCCCATCTAGTATGACTTTATGTCTAATAGGCAAGAATTTTAAGGTTGGCTGCAACAATGAAACAAAAAACGAGAACTACTGAAGACTCCAAAGAGCCTTCTTCTAAAATTGATCATATTATGCGCTTAATTATTTCTATTGTACCTTTAAACTAAAGAACTATAAGAAGGTTTTGCTTTGCTTTTGGCAATTTGCATTAGTGCTTTGATATATGGTCTCTGTTCCTTTTAATAAAACAATGCGACTCCATCTAAAAATATTTGCCATAAAATAAGTGTTTCACCATATTTTTGTTTTCTAAAATCTTTAAAGGTTTTACTCCATGATCTCCATTATTCATACCCTTGGAATAAATTACTCCAATCAGACCACATAGGGAGAAAAGTTCGCTCCTGATTACAAAAGGAATCGGTCCAAGAGGTAAAGTATTAATCAATGTTATTATACTTCTTAACAATTCCATTTTCCTTGTTAAAATGCATACTCCCATCAGGCCAAGTGAAAACAGGATTTCCATCAGTCACTCACTTCTGTACTCTTTGGTTTCTGCTGAAATCTAGGGTCCCCAGTGGTTAATATGAATGGCTAACATTACACCCATCTCCAATGTCCCCTTGATAGCTTTATCTAGCTATTATAATTTGTCATTGTCAAGCCATTAGGCCTTTGGCTTCGGTCTTATTTTTCCTACAGGTATCAAAAATGCAAAACCACAATTTATAAATACAAGATGACAGAATCCCATTTACACTGTTTCTAAAATGCCAAAAGGTAACTTTATTGAAAATATCACAAACTTCTCTCCAAACTAGTTGCACAAGTTCCAGGGTGGTCTGAAGAGTTGATTCAGAAAATAAATGCCACCACAGCAACTTAAAATTCTTAAGGCCAAACATCCAGATGTGTCAATAATCTGCGTAAATTAGAAACAGATGTAAGCCCTTGTTGAAAAATAAATATAATAGATTTCCTTTTGCCTCCTTATGCTTTCACACACTTGAATTTATTCCTTCCACATTTTTCTTGAGTAGGTTCAGATTTAAAAGCATTTAAAAGCATTTAAAATTCATTTCTATTCTTCACACGGGGGTGTAGTGATGTATTAAGTTCTCTAGAAAAAGAAAATAACATCAATTTGGTACCTTGTTTCATGCCCAGTGGAGCTAATCCAAGCACAGAGGCTCTCTGGATTTAGTTGGTGTTCCATACTCCAAATCTTCTGGGATATATTCTGGATGACTATAGACATGAAAAGTAATTGCCGTCATGAAACCTACTCTTTGTTCCCTTAAGGTTACCCTAGTTAGAAGACAAAATAAACATTTCAGACATGGTAGAATTATATTACCAACAGCTTCTACTTACCTTCATTTGATGTAATCATAGAGTTGTTGTTAGAGTTAAGAAAAGATTTTTGTTGTTTTAACATTTTTTTAAGGAGTGAACTTGCTCCTTAGGTCCCATCAGTATAAGCTAGGTGAGGGTGAGGGACACATGCTGACCAACAGGAAGTTTTGTGAGAAGAAATAGATGGTTGTTGGTGGACAGAGGGTTGCAAGACAGATATTAGAGACTTGCATTTCCTCAGAGGATAAAAACCACAACCAACTGCACAAAGTTGTTTTATTACACCACTGAGATCAATTAGAAAACTTCTAGTGTCTACAGGGCTCTCTTCTAGAACCCTGAGGCCATTTTGTCTCTATCATATGGAATCTAGGAAGGTAAATTCAGCTACTTACAAGCTCTCCAAAAAATAGCTTAAACAAAATGAGCCAATTCCCAATTCACCTCCTTATTCTCAAACACCATTCAATATAATAATAGTTATAATAATAATAACAAATTTCTTAGCATGCAGGAAGTATGCACGCTAAGTCACTTCAGTCGAGTCCAACTCTTTGTGACCCCATAGACTATAGCCCACCAGGCTCCTCTGTCCATGGGATTCTCCAGGCAGGAATTTGCCATGCACTCCTCCAGAATTCTGTAGTCAGTCAAGTGTCAATACTTAATTCTTCAGTGATTTCCGAAATTTCTGTAGTTATTGACCCCAATAATTCAGGCATACCTGGATGCATGAAATGTTATAGTATTGATCACATAGTGTCTAGGCCTAGACTGTATTAACAAAAAAACAGCATTTTCATTTTGGCTTCTGAAAAATTTGACCCTAGCTAAAAAAATAAAATGAACATGATTTACCTTCAAAGCTATTAATCTGTTGTGCTCCCTCTCACTCCAAAGGCAATGCCTACTAGATTCTACCCAGCCTCCCCTATTCCTTATTAGCAGAACTACTGGGGAAGGGAGGAGGTGCCCAGTTCAGAAAACTACCTTTCTTGGGTCTTTAGCAGATAGGCATGTTATTAGGTAGATTGTTGGGGAAAACTCTTTAAAGGGGACCATCTCAATGAGCAGATTCCCTTCTCTCAGTCCCTTTCTCCTCTTTTTTCCTACCTGAGTCAGGGATGGGATTTCCGGAGCTCTGACAACCATTCTGTGAGACTAAGAGCAGAAGCCTGGTCTCTAGCAACATCAGGGAGCTGCCATGTAACAGACCAGTTTGACTACCTCTGGACTTGTCACTAAATTAGATAAATATAAGCCCTCAGTTTGTAGAGGACACTATATCACAGTTCTTGTTAGCAGCTGTAGAATGTAATTTCTGATATATTCTTTGAGACGTTTCTGCCCTAAGGCCTGCCTGGGTTCCACCCAGCTTTATTACCCACCAAACAGTCTATCATTTACTTCTACCTTTGAGGAGGTTATTACATTTTCCATTTGTGTTTCAGATCTTGTCTCCACCAAACTCTTCTCTGTTAAAGAAAAAGAAATTGTTTTCAACCTCATGAAGATGACTTTGGTGCTTTCACTATTTTGTATTTATCTTGGAATGTATAACCCACCTCCTTTACAAAAGATTTACACAAATCAATTTATCACATAGCTAATCTAATTACTTAATATGGGTTGTTGAGCAGAAAGAAGTTGTGCTAGAAAATAAATACAAAAGAAAGATATCGAGACTGTTGTCTTATGCCAATAATCACTAAAGGGATATAAATAGAATTCTTTCCTATCTAAGTACCCTTATATAAACAAATAAGGAATTTTTTAGAGTTTTCAAAAAACATTTGGTGAAGATGATTTAACTAAAGTGGGATTAAATAACCACAGCAAAATTTTAAAATTGTTGATTTCTTCAGGGGCCAAAACACAGCCAAGTAAAAGAATTTTAGAATCCCTTTTCTCCAAAACATGGCTTTCTTCTTTGGAAAACTCATTCCCTGCTGAAGTGGCTTCTTCATTTGCCCTGTTTATTGTTATTATACTGTCAACGACTTGGATAAAAGGCACTTACAAGCGTGTGAAATTGTTTGGGTTAAGCCTCTGCCGCTCAGGGCTGTTCATACTGACCCCATCTGAAAAGCTGGCTGCTGGATACCAAAGCAGCCCTCTCTCTGGGACTCTTCCACCGTCTTCTTTTCAAAGACAATTTATACCTCTCTTCTGCACCTGACCCTGCTGAGAAGGAAACAGACATTGATCTACAATCTTCTTCCACAAAGCTCTTCTTTTCTTATCCTCTTGGCCAGATTAAAGCTTAAACCAACCAGAGGACTGGGCACCAATGCTTCTTTTTAGTTTCCCTTGCAACTCTGTGAACTGAGTTTCTGTCTTTAACAATCTATGTATTGACCCTTCAGCTTACCTCATTGGGAATTGATAATTTAGGGAAGAAATGGAGGAGAGAAGGTGAGTGGGAGAAAGTAAGGGGAAAAAAAACTGTGCCTGAAAAACAAATTTGTTGCTATTGAATCAGAAGAATTGCCTCCCGGAAGTTGTATCTCACTGAGCTAAGTGATTCTGTCTTCCTAGTAAGCAAAGGCAAGTAGCCAAAAACACACACCTGCCCACAGGTAAGAAATTTAATTATTCCCAGGACTATGGACATCATGAACTTCACGTGCAAGCCCATAGCCTTTGTTTTCCATACTTGCATGGCAGTGATCTCAAGCAGATTTCCTGCTCCCTCTCCACTATCATTTCACAAAGTATGTGAGGAAATGCTGAATGCTCAGAGAAGTCAGAGGTTGAAAGGCCAGAAGAATTAACTGCACCACTGTCTCCTCTCTGAAAACTTTCAGTTTTTCTTTGGGCAACTCTGATGCACAAATCTGTTGGTATCGCATCTTTAGTATCTCTTACAGAACATTTGCCTAAAATAGGTGTCTTCTGATATTTTGACATGTGTTCATGTATCCAGAGAAGGCAATGGCACCTCACTCCAGTACTCTTGCCTGGAAAATCCCATGGGCGGAGGAGCCTGGTGGGCTGCAGTCCATGGGGTCGCTAAGAGTCGGACACGACTGAGCGACTTCACTTTCAGCTTTCACTTTCACGCATTGGAGAAGGAAATGGCAATCCACTCCAGTGTTCTTGCCTGGAGAATCCTAGGGACGGGGGAGCCTGGTGGGCTGCCATCTATGGGGTCGCACAGAGTCGGACACGACTGAAGTGACTTAGCAGTGGCAGTTCATGTATCACAAGAAGTATGTGTGTGCTTAGTTGTTTCAGTCATGTCTGACTCTTTGTGACCCTATGAACTGTAGCCCCACCAGGCTCCTCTGTCCATGGGATTCTCTAGGCAAGAATACTGGAGTGGGTTGTGTGCCCTTCTCCAGGGAATCTTCATGACCGAGGGATTGAACCCCCATTTCCTGTGTCTCCTGCATTGGCAGAATTCTTTACCACTGAACCACCAGCATAGCCCATCAAGAGAAGTATGGATTATAACTATCAATGCTATTTCTTTTTTATAAATCTCTTTGTTTTGTATTGGGGTATAGCCAACTAACCACCCTTATGGCAGAAACTGAAGAGGAACTAAAAAGCCTCTTGAGGAAAGTGAAAGAGGAGAGTGAAAAAGTTGGCTTAAAGCCCAACATTCAGAAAACGAAGGTCATGGCATCTGGTCCCATCACTTCATGGGAAATAGATGGGGAAACAGTTCAAACTTTATTTTGGGGGGCTCCAAAATCACTGCAGATGTTGACTGCAGCCATGAAATTAAAAGACACTTACTCCTTGGAAGAAAAGTTATGACCAACCTAGATAGCATATTCAAAAGCAGAGACATTACTTTGCCAACAAAGGTCCGTCTAGTCAAGGCTACGGTTTTTCCTGTGGTCATGTATGGATGTGAGAGTTGGACTATGAAGAAAGCTGAGTGCCGAAGAATTGATGCTTTTGAAATGTGGTGTTGGAGAAGACTCTTGAGAGTCTCTTGGACTGCAAGGAGATCCAACCAGTCCATTCTGAAGGAGATCAGCCCTGGGATTTCTTTGGAAGGAATGATGCTAAAGCTGAAACTCCAGTACTTTGGCCCCCTCATGTGAAGAGTCGACTTATTGGAAAAGACTCTGATGCTGGGAGGGATTGGGGGCAGGAGGAGAAGGGGACGACAGAGGATGAGATGGCTGGATGGCATCACCTACACAATGGACGTGAGTTTGAGTGAACTCCGGGGGTTGGTGATGGACAGGGAGGCCTGGAATACTGCAATTCATGGGGTCACAAAGAGTCAGACACAACTGAGCGACTGAACTGAACTGAATAGCCAACTAAAAACAATGTATGATAATTTCAGGTGAATAGTGAAGGGACTCAGCCATACATACACATATCCATTCTCTCCCAAACCCCTCTCCCATCCAGGCTGTCACATAACATTGAGCAGAGTTCCACATGCTATATAGTAGGTCCTGTTGGTTATCCATTTTAACTATAACGCGATTTCCTTTTTAACTTAAATGGCTTCATCACAAATTGATGATACCATACACACCACCTCCACTTTTGCCCTGTAGTAGAAACATCTGTATTGATGACTCTCAGATCGCAATCTCCATTCTGCTGAGATACATCTATATCAAGAAGTGACACAGCTCAGTGATCAAATGAACAATTTCTGGAGCCAGACTGCTTTGGGTTGAATGCAGCTCCTCTATTAAATAACATTGTGACTTTGCATAAATTATTTATTCTCTGCCCCAGTTTCTTTATCCATAAAATGGGGGTAATATCATATTTTATCAATTCTAGAAAGAACATTTTAACATCTTTAATATCAACATGGGTCTTAAGATAGATTTAATAGAAGAAACTGGCTGTCCTTGTTAGGATAGTTGTGAGAATTCAGTCAGTTAAAATATACAGTTTACCACAGTATTTGGCATGTAACAGTAGCCAATGCTATCATATTATTGGATATATCCTTTTCAAATTTTAGGCATCACAAATTCAAGTTCCCTTCAAACAAGCTTATTACCCTATATTCTTATCTTGTTTAATGCCAGTAACACAAGCCAGAAATATGGAACTCATCACTGATTTTTTTCTTCTCCTTCACCTTCTGCATCTAATCACTTTAAAAGTTCTCTTAATTTTCTAGTGTAAATATCCCTCACCTTCCCTCATTTTTTTTTTTTGCCTCACTTCCCAGCATTCAGGATCTTAGTTCCCCAGCCATGAATCGGACCTGTGCCCCTGCAGCGGAAGTGCAGAATTTTAACCCTGCACTGCCAAAGAAGTCCTTCATCGCCCCTCTTCTTGCCATGCCATCTTCTTGGGCCTAGAACATGGCAGCTTCCAAGCAAAACCAGGCTTTGTCTTTGCAGTTATCTTTCTAACATGGAAATCAGATCAGAGCCCTCTCTGATTTTCAAAGGCTCCCCACCCCTACAAGACGAAGTCCAAACCCCTCCAAGTCCTGAGTTGTGAGGCTGGCTTCTAGATCTCAATCAGTCTCCTGGTCTGCCACAATCCATCTCTTACCATCTTCACAGGTCATGTGCCACTCCCCAAATTTCCCATTGATTAATATCTCTGGGTTCTTACCTCTGCCCGCAACAGACTTTCCCCTTTGATCTGCTTACCCTCATCCTTTGAGACCCTTGAGACTCTAGGAGACCTATGGTGATCCTTCTCTCATCTCCTCATGTGAAAGTGAGTGTTAGTCATTCAGCCGTGTCTGACTCTTTGCAACCCCATGGACTGTAGCCCCTCAGGCTCCTCTGTCCATGGAATTCTCCTGGCAAGAATACTGGAGTGGGTAGCCATTCCCTTCTCCAGGGGATCTTCCAAACCCAGGGATCAAACCCGAGTCTCTGGCATTGCAGGCAGATTCTTTACCCTTTGAGCCACCAGGGAATCCCCCCTGCCCCATAGGTACTTATATGTACCCTTTTGTGGGGTCTCCTATCACCTTTCTATTTCTACTCTATTTCTCTAATGCTTAATCTATTTATCTCCCCTAGTGGACAGTGAATATTTTAAGATTATATTTCTTCATCCTGAACAGCCTTACCTGGCACATAGTAGATAATTGATACATAGTTGTTAAATGAATGAAAGAATAAATGTAACCAGGTGCTTACCATTGTATGTGACAGTATGTTGAGAAATACATATTGGGGAAAAAATCAAGACAGAGAATAACATAGAGCAATAAATCCAAAGAAATCTTTCTCATTAGCAGCAAAAATCAGCTCTTTCCCCCAAAATACACCTTTTTCTTATTTCCCTGTCTTAAAAAAGGCCATTGCCTTGGTAGACAATGTGTGTTCTAAAGCTCTCAGGTCAGGATACTGATGCTCTTTTTTCAAAGATTGACACTGGTACTCTGTTCGGGCACCTGAGAAATGGATATGGTTCTTATTCCTGCTGCAAGGAAACAACCTTTAATGCACTGCTCTGTTTTTATTAAAAAGGCAGCAAACTATCAAAATTGGGGCTGGTGCATGGGGATGATCCAGAGAGATGATATGGAGTGGGAGGTGGGAGGGGGATTCAGGATTGGGAGCTTGTATACACCCGTGGTGGATTCATGTCAATGTATGGCAAAACCAATACAGTATTGTAAAGTAAAATAAAGTAAAAATAAAATTTTTAAAAAATGCTATTAGGGGTAAAACTGCACATGTGGGATTTCCCTGGTGGCACAGTGAAAAAGAGTCTGCCTGCTTATGCAAGGGACACAGGTTCGATCCCTGATCCTGGCTGCCTCAGAGCAACTAAGCCCCTGCACCACAACTACTGAGCCTGTGCTCTAGAGCCTGTGTTCTGAAAAAAGAGAAGCCTGTGCATTTATAAAAGGGTAGTCCCTGCTCACCTGCCGCAACTAGAGAAAGCCCACCCACAGCAACGAAGATGCGGTGCAGCCACAAATAAAGCATTTGTTTTAAAATTCATATGTGGTAATAGTAAAACAATGGAAAATGTGGGCAAACACCAAACTTCAAGTGCATGCTCTGATTTAGATGGCTTCCTAAATGACTGGTGCTTACTGTGAAAGGCACATTGCAAAAACACTTTTGCAGACTTTGAATGAAAGGTCAACCCCACCATGACCCCTGTATAAGTTCGCCAGTCGAATCCTACATTAATATGATGGGGGGGGGGGGGGGGGGGGGGGGAAAGAAACACGGGAGTTCATGTTTTATTTACAAATAGGGATTCTTTTGTGATGTGGAAGAAACACAAAGGGCAAAAATTATTTGACCCCTTTCACTTATTTGTGTGTTTGTGGTTCTTTTTTTGGGGGGAAGGGAGTGTGTTGCTTGTTTGTTTGTTTAGCTGCACCACACAGCTTGAAGATTCTTAGTTTCCCAGCCATGGATTGAACTCTGGCCTGGTAGTGAAATCACAGAGTCTTAACCACTGGCCCTCCAGGGAATTCCCTGTTTGACCCCTTTCTACCCTATTTTACCATCATGCATTCCAGTTAAAAGGTTGGTCCAAGGGTTTACCACCAACATGCTGGACCATAGTCTCTTCATCAAAGGCTTGCTTGGCACTTACTGGCCAAGAGTCATTAGAGAAAGTGCCAAGAGATTCAAATTATTGACACTTTTCTTGCACAAGTCAAGACCTCAGACATAGCAATAGAAATCATACTCAACCTTTCAAAAGAGGTAAATGGATAACATACCTTGTTTGGTTTAGAGTTGGGGGAAAGGATTACAACTAACATATCTTGCCAACTGGGTCTTATCAGACCTTCCCCATGTGTATATATTCTTTTCATTGAGAACTGGGCATGGACTGATAGGGGACAGCAATGATTGCACACTGGGTTCTTAGGAGAAAAAACGGTGAATACTTACAACTACAAAGTAACTATGTCAATATAATAGTACTCTGTTTCCTAAGAGTATTTTCCAAACTATATGTCTTATTCTCAGGGTCCCAAGGAAGATTAAATGAGAGCCTCACTATGGTACTATTCTCCAGGCCCATGACTCAGAAATGCTTTCTCAGCAGAACAGTGCTATAACCCCGTCCCTCTGACATTTTCAGTGCTAAGTATCCCCCACCCCTTGGAAAGAATCCAAGCCAGAACAACCCCCCACCAAATCCCATTTTGCAGTAAATTACAATGTACTTTATTTTGGCTGTATTGATTACAGTAGAGACACAAGATTCCATTTATATTCAATGCAATCTTCAGCAAGTAGAGGAAGAAAACAGGTTTTGTCCTAAAAAAAGATATTGAATCAAATTCTGGAACATTACTAGGGCTCACCAATGTTCCCCATTCTCTTCCCATCCCTGAACACATAGGAGAATGATTCATTCTCACCTGGTGAAATTGAACATGACCACTTGACTTGTTTTGGCCAAGCAAGTGTGAAGCAAAAGTGAGGAGGATCACTTCTGAGTAAAGCATCAAGAGTTAAGACAAGATTTTCTGTGCTTATTTCCCTCACCACAAGGCTCTATCACACAAATACTGAGATGCAGATGGTCCAAGATCAAAGGGCCAGGAAGGCTGGGCCACTGTCTGTAGAGTTATCTGAACCTAAAGTGGAAAAGGCTCTGATGCTGGGAGGGACTGGGGGCAGGAGGAGAAGGGGACAACCGAGGATGAGATGGCTGGATGGCATCACGGACTCGATGGACGTGAGTCTGAGTGAACTCCAGGAGATGGTGATGGACAAGGAGGCCTGGCGTGCTGCGATTCATGGGGTCGCAAAGAGTCGGACATGACTGAGCGACTGAACTGAACTGAACTGAAAGTGGAAATAGTGTGACAGAGACAGTTTGTATTTGTTGTCACCATAGCATAACCTAATCTATGTAGATAACATAGGCTAACCTAACCTACATGGATAACTGGACCTTGGGTAGCAGAATTTGCTTTTGTAGACTCCAAGTTAGTCATCAATAAAATGCCAAAGCTTTCAAGGTTATCTAATTCCTAGAGAGGAGCTTTTATCATGTTTCATTCAATAAACATCAGAATCTAGTGTTTCCATTAATTGTATCATTAGAATACAGCAAAATCCCTCGTCATGGTTTATCATTTTCATTCTAATTAGTGTTCTGTGTTATGACAAGAAGATCAAGCCTCTGCCTCGTGTGACTGCAATTATGAAGTAAGTTTAAGGTTGTGTGTTACATGCATCACTCAGCCATGTCTGACTCTTTGTGACCCATTGGACTGTAGTCTGCCAGGCTCCTCTGACCATGGCACTTTTCAGGCAAGAATGCTGAAGTGGATTACCATTTCCTTCTGCAAGAGATTTTTCTGACACAGGGACCAAACCTGAGTCTCCTGTGTCTCCTGCATTGTAGACAGATTCTTCACCTGCTGAGCCATTGGTTAAGGTTACAATTAATTTAAGTCACTGTGCTTCCTCAACATAATCAATTTGGCCTCTGAATCATATAAACCAAAACTGTAAAAATTTCTACAAAAATGCATTGGGCTAATTACATAAGAACTTATTTCAGATCTATCATAATATTTCAAAGATCTGGAGAAGATATTCTACAAATAGAAAAGTGGATTATCTTAATATTGTGTGTGCTTCTGTGGTTCTAAATAAAATTAAGACATCTGAAAAGAGTTGTACTAGATATTAAAATTTTAGACTTCTGGGTTAATTTTTTCCAGAAAATTCCTTATCTTTGATGACTCTGAAAATAAGCAAATGATAAGGTGATCCTTTTGTGTCATCCAAAGGCTACCAAATAGGATTTTGTAGTAATTTACACAAATAGCACTTAGAGATCATTTTCTATGTGTTCAACAATGTTTGCTCTAGAGAGCCAATGATGAAAAAGATGTGGTCCCTGCCCTCTTCTAATTTATAGTCTAGCAACCTCTGCTTTAAGAGATGTATACTGCTACTTTCTCTCCAAGCTTTGGGTTGTGAAAATAACATTGCCTAATAGTAATATGCATGTATGCCTGCTAAGTCACTTCAGTCGTGTCTGACTCTTTGGGACCTTATGGACCATAGTCCACCAGGCTCCTCTGTTCATGGGATTCTCCAGGTAAAAATACTGGAATGGGTTGCCATGCCCTCTTCCAGGGGATCTTCCCCAGCCAGGGATCAAACCTGAGTCTCTTATGTCTCCTGCATTGGCAGGTGGGTTTTTACCACTAGTGTCTCCTGGGAAGCCCAACAGTAATTTAATAGAGTCTAATTTATCTGGGAAAGTTCAAGTATCTGGAATCCAGCTGAGAATCAGGAAGGCACTAAGAGGAGTCTTTAAGAAGTCATACATTTCACGCATTAAAAAAAAAAAAATTACTGAGTATTTGTACTGTGCTATTCACTTTGCTATATGGTATATATTGAATAGTTCATTATTATAAACCCCATGATGGGATACTAGTATTGTCTCCATTTTATGCAAAGAGGATTACAATTTCACCTTGGTTAGGGTGGAGCCAAGATTTGAATCCAGATCTGCCCAACCCCAGAGCTCAATGTCTTAACCACAACCCCACACAGTGCTTCTCAAAGACAGCACTAAAACTCTTGGTCTTCACTTATAGAATAATCCCCAGGGCTTTGTGTCCATTACTACTGCTGCGTAACAAACCACTCCAGTTTTCGTAATTCGGGATTAGGAGAGAACACAGCAGGAACTGTTTGACTCTGCTGCTTGGTGTTTGAGGCCTCAGTTGGGAAAATTCAACAGCAAGGGTGGGAAGGGGGTGGGGGAGTGAAGGAAGAGTGGGCTTTGGGAGGAGTATTCAGCAACTGAAGGCTAGAATCTTCTAGAGGTGTGTTCACTTATGTGCCAGGAAGTTAAGGCTTCTCAACTGGGACCTCTGTTGGAGCTGACAACTATGCCCCCTCCATGTGGTATTTCTAAGAAGCTTAGGTTTCCTCTTAGCAAGGAAGTCAGATCTCTTACTTAATGACTCAAGCCTTCAAAAGTGAGTGACAAGGCAAAACATGCTTTGCCTTTCATGACTTGGTCTTATAAGACACATAGTGCCGTGTCTGCCATATTCATCACAAACCTCACCAGATATATGGGAATACATGTAGGGGATAGAATTGGGGGTCGAGGTCATACTGCAGAAGGGAATGTGGAATGAAAGATAGTTGGCAGCCATCTTGGAGAAGTGCAATCTGCCACAAGCCCTCACCTAAAGGTTAATTGTTCCTCTGTCCTGTCCAAATCCACCTTGGGAATATCCAACCATATCCCAAGTCCACAGAATAAAGTAAGCAGTATGTAGACATTGCCCAGCTTCAATAATGACCAACAATTTGTCAATTCAAACAATAAATGTAAAAGATGGTAAATAAGGCAGGAATTAAAACTAGGAGCATCAGTTTTACCATAAGACAGAAATAGAAAAAGTATGGAGAGGAGATAAGAAAAAGTCAGTAACTACAGGCTGCAAAGCATTTAATTCAGGGCCTATATCTCCACAGAACTCAACAAGCCCATAGGCGCCTTGCGTTCTTACATTGAAAAATAACAAAGTTTTCTAATAATGACCCTACCCTAAGCATCTAGAGAAGCTTAAATTTTATCTAGTATATTACACAAAGGAAGGCTGCAAAATTTGGGTGATATATTTTACAAAGATTGCATTTTAAAGGGGCAGTTTGGGAGTAAACACACTTATCTCTTATGAAACAATTAATTCCTCAGTATTCATTTCTGGATTATTACTATTCTTGTGGAAAATACACAGTCCTGGATGGTTTTGTTCAGATGAGAGAAAAAAAAAAAACCCGCTGAAGTTTACATTTTCTAGAGCTAATGCCCAAATTCCACCCATAATTACCAAGCTGGCACATGCTGCAAATTCACAAGCTATGTGCCAATGCATGTACACATTTGCAGACAAGCACCTGTTCTGAATATTTAATTTTGATCCTTATCTCCTAAAACTATTTTAACAAAATAAATAAAGCTCTCCTATGGCCAGAGCTTCAAAACCAGCAAAACTGATGGAGTAATTGGAGACAGTTCCAAAGTCCATGTACTGTTCACCATAAGGAAGACAGGCATTCATCCCCATTGGGTTTTCCCCCAGCAAATTTGCCTGCCTTATAATAATCTGCTTAGATGCATATAAAATGCTGGTTTACATTTCTAAAGCACACACCAGCTGACATCTGAGAAGAGTCAAGGACAGGTTAAAAAGTCTGAACAGAGCACATGCAGTATTGGCATTAGACTGAAGACAATATCATATTATAGGATCCTTTATTTTTAAAGGGCATTTGGGGACTTTCCCGGTGGTCCAGTGGTCAAGACTCTGCCCTACCAATGCAGGGGGCACAGTTTTGATCTTCAGTCAGGGAAGTTCCATATGCCATGAGCCACGACTCAAATACATAAAATAAAAAATAAAAGGACTTTTTACATTACTTTTAAGTGCTGATTCTTTTAATTCTTGAACACTATAAAGAATATTTTAAAAGAAGTCTCTTTTCCCATGGCTCCAACATATCCACAGCTTCAAGTTTTAGTTCTCAATGATTTTTTTTAAACAATGTTTCTCATTAAGCAATGGAATTTGGAGCTATTTTATAATGTCACTGAACAGAGTAGCCTCTTGAATAAGCTGCAACATAAAATTCTTTAGACCAAGACTAAATGATGGGATGTGAAAACCAGATCAATAAACAGGAAATAAAAGAGCACAGAGAGACTGGCAAAGCAAACAAAACAGTAGTGGTGTTGGTTTCTTTGATTGTTTAAGAAAAGTTCCATGAACTTTAAAAATCTCTGTCTCTCTTACACTTTACCTCCATCCAAGCCTCTGAGCTTTGCTTTTCTTTGTTTATTAAATATCTCTAACATAAAAGTATAATTGCTTCTTTGTGTTAGTCACTAGAGCCTACAGGTTGTGAGTGGCTCTGGGCAACAGCATGGCTGCTGGTGGAGGCCAGCTAATGGTTAAGGAAGAGAGAGAAGGCTGCAGGTTTGTGCATGGGTTCCAGAATCTCTAGAAACCAGGCAGCCAGAGACACATTCAGACATAGGGAAAAAAATAAGAAGAGAAGGAAACCCTCATTAAATCAGTTTGTGATTAAAAAAAATAAAAGTTATGGTGTTTTCACAGCTTAACAGGCATATTGCAAGACAAAAACCATAAAAAAAGCTAAAGTGCAAGATTTCTTTCAACTATTAGACAGTTTTTATCAACAAATTATTGACATATTTTGGCAATGCTAAGAATCAGGCCATTAACTTCTGCATATCTTTGTTGTTGTTAAATTGCAACTATGCTTTGTCTTCATAAGCAGAATGGTACATTACACCTTATTAAAATGTGAAGATCATATCTTCTGAAAAGGTAGAAATTTTTCAAGTGTTAGCTTTATCATTAAGGAACAGAAATAGAATGAGACAAACAAGACAAAATGTAAGTTAAAGTAAGATAATAAAACAAGTCAGAATATATTCAAAATCACAATAATTGTAAATGAACTATCCAGTAGAAACACAAAAATTGAAAAGCTGTTTGCTTCTTTCTTTTAAAGGTATATATTCTTCACAAAAGATGCATCAATAAGATAAACACATGAGAAAAGATAAAAAGAAGAGAAACTGCATAGACAAATACTGACCAAAATAATAACAACAATGAGGGCCATGAAATTAACATAGGACAAAAGAGACTTCAAATTAGAAAGCATTATCAAAGATAAAGAGGGTCTTTACTACATAAAGATTTTTAAAATAGAGTATCAATAAGTCTATATTTGTGTATACTTTACAACTTATAAATTTTTAAAGTAAAATTAATAAATAGCAAAAATTGATCTACCCATCATCATGTTAATAGTAAGAGCTTTCAACATATCTATCTCATTTACTGACAGATCAAGCAGACAAAAACTTTTAAAGAAATAGATTTCAACAGCAAAATCGATGCACTTGAATTAATAGGCAGAATTCCAGAGAATAGAAAGGAGAGATAAGAAGGCCTTCTTAAATGAACAATGCAAAGAAATAGAGGGAAACAATAGAATGGAAAATACTAGAGATCACTTCAAGAAAATTGGGGAAATCAAGGAAATATTTCATGAAAGAATGGGCAAGATAAAGGATAGAAATGATAAGTACCTAACAGAAGCAGAAGAGATTAAGAAGAGGTGGCAAGAATACAGAGAGGAGGTATATAAAAAAGGTCTTTATGACCTGGATAACCATGATGGTGAGATCTCTCACCTAAAGCCAGACATCCTTGAGTGTGAAGTCAACTGGGCATTACAAAGCATTACTATGAAAAAAGCTAGTGGAGGTAATTGAATTCAGTCTGAGCTATTTCAAATCCTAAAGATGATGCTGTTAAAGTGCTGCTCTCAATATGAATCAGCAAATTAGAAAAACTCAGTAGTGGCCACAGGACCGGAAAAGGTCAATTTTCATTCCAATTCCAAAGAAAGGCAGTGTCATGTAATGCTCAAACTATTGTACAATTGTGCTCATTTCACATGCTAGCAAGGTTATGCTTAAAATTCTGCAAGCTAGGCTGTGGCAGTATGTGAACCAAGAACTTCCAGATGTACAAGCTGGGTTTTAAAGAGACAGAGGAACCAGAGATCAAGTTGCCAACATTTGTTGGAACATGGAGAAAGCAAGAGAATTCCAGAAAAATGTCTACTTCTGCTTCACTGACTACACTAAATCCTTTGACTGTGTGAATCACAACAAATTGTGGAAAATTCTTATGGAGATGGAAGTAGCAGACTACCCTACCTGTGTCTTGAAAAACCTAAATGCAGGTCAAGAAACAACAGTTAGAACCAGACTTGAAACAACTGACCAGTTCCAAATTAGGGAAGGACTACAACAAGGCTATATATTGTCACCCTGCTTATTTAACTTATATGCAGAGTACATCATGCAAAATGCCAGCTGGATGAATCACAAACTGGAATCAAGATTGCTGGGAGAAATATCAACAGATATGCAGATGATCCCACTGTAATGGCAGAAAATTAAGAGAAACTAAAATCCCTCTTGATAAGGGTGAAAAAGGAGAGTGAAAAAGCTGGCTTGAAACTCAACATTTAAAAAACAAATAAAATGGCATCCAGTCCCATCACTTCATGGCAAGTAGAAGAGGGAAAAGTGGAAGCAGTGATGGATTTTATTTTCTTGGGCTCCAAAATCATCATGGACGGTGACTGCAGCCACTAAAGGTGGCTTGCTTCTTGGAAGGAAAGTTATGACAAATCTAGACAACATATTAAAAAGCAGAGACATCACTTTGCTGACAAACATCTGTGTAGTCAAAGCCATGGTTTTTTCAGTAGTCATGTATGTGAGAGTTGGACCACAAAGAAGGCTGAGCACCAAAGAATGCTTTTGAATTGTGGTGCTGGAGAAGACTCTTGGATTGCAAGTAGATCAAATCAGTCAATCCTAAAGGAAATCAACCCTGAATATTCATTGGAAGGACTGCTGCTGAAGCTGAAGTTCCACTCTGGCCACCTGATGTGAAGAACCGGCTCACTGGAAAAGACCCTGATGCTGGGAGAGATTGAAGGACAAAGGAGAAGGGGGAGGCAGAGGATGAGATGGTTTGATAGTATCACCAACTCAATGGACATGAAATTGAGCAAACTCCTGGAGATAGTGGAGGATAGAGGAGTCTGGCCTGCTACAGTCTATGGAATCTCAGAGTCAGACACGATTTAATGACTAAACAGCAACACAGAACTCTGGACCTAGCCATCAGAGAATAAATATTTTTCTGAAACATACATGAGACATTTACAAAAACTGACCAAAACTATGTCATATAATCAGTTTCAGCATATTTCAGGAAATCGATATATACAAGCCATGCTTTCACATAAAATAAACACATTAAAGCTAAATGGATAAAGAAGATTTGCTGTGTAAATTAATATAAATATATAATAGAATAATGCACAGTCATACAAAAATAAACTTTTCCATTTGCAGCAACGTGGATGAACTTAGAAGATATTACTCTGTCAGAAGAAGAAAGCCAAATACTGTATGCTATTACTTATATGTGAATCTAAAAAATGCAACAAACTAGTGAATAAAACAAAAAGAAGCAGACTCACAGATATTGAGAACAAACTAGTGGTTATCAGTGGGGAGAGGGAAGTAGGGAGGGACAGTTGGAGGGGTAGGCGTTTTTTTTTTCTAAAAAAAGAGTTATTATGGAATTATACAAAATAATGTGTGTGAAACTTTTGACAGCTGCAAACACTACAGAATTTAAACAATCTCTTTCATTCAATAAAAAAAAAGGTAAATCAAAGCTATAATGAAATATCACCTCACAATGATTAGAATGGACATCATCAAAAAAGCTACAAACAATAAATGCTAGAGAGGGTATGAAGAGAAGGGAACCCTCCTTCACTATTGGTGGGAATATGAATTAGTACAGCCACTAAGGAGAGCAAAATATGGAGTTTCATTCAAAAAACTAAAAATAGAACTACCATATGATCTAGAATTCCACTCCTGGACATATATTTGGAAAGAGAGTAATTCAAAAGGATACATGCACCCCAGGGTTCATTGCAGCACTATTTACAATAATCAAGACATGGAAACAACCTAAATGTTCATCAATAGAAGAATGGATAAAGAAGATGTGGTACATATATACAGTGGAATATTATTCTGACATAAAAATGAACAAAATAATGCCATTTGCAGAGATGTGAATAGACCTAGAGATCATCAAACTGAGTGAGGTACATAAGACAGAAAGAATGAAAAATATTATATGATATTGCTTATAAGTGAAATCTAAAGAAATCATGCATGGATGTGAGAGTTGGACTATAAAGAAAGCTGAGCACCAAAGAATGGATGGTTTTGAACTGTGGTATTGGAGAAGACTCTTGAGAGTCCCTTGGACTGCAAGGAAATCCAACCAGTCCATCCTAAAGGAAATCAGTCCTGAATATTCATTGGAAGGACTGATGCTGAAGCTGAAACTCCAATACTTTGGCCACCTGATGCAAAGAACTGACTCCTTGGAAAAGATTCTGATGCTGGGAAAGATTGAAGGCAGGAGGAGAAGAGGATGACCGAAGATGAAATGATTGGATGGCATCACCAACTCACTGGACATGAGTTTGAGCAAGCTCCGGGAGTTGGTGATGGACAGGAAAGCCTGGTATGCTGTAGTCCATGGGGTTGCAAAGAGTCAAGACATGACTGAGCGACTGAACTGACTGAATTGACTGAAAGAGTGACAGAAAGTGAACCTCTTTATAAAATAGAAGTTGATTCACATATACAGAAACCAAACCTGTGGTTACCAGGGGAGAAAGGAGAGCAGCGATAAATGGAGAGACTGGGATTGACATATACACACTACTATTAATATATATAGAATAAATAATAAGAACGTACTGAACAGCATAGCAAACTCTATTCAGTACTCTGTAATGACCTATATGGGGAAAAAAATCTAAAAAGAGTAGATATAAATGTATGTATAACTGACTCACTCTGCTATGTAGCAGAAACTAATACAACATTGTAAATCAACTATGCTCCAATTTTAAAATTTTAATTAATAAAATAAATTTTAAAAATAAGAAAAATAAACAAGTTAAAAATCCATGCAACTAGAAATTCAGAAACATTCCCCTAAATAATTCATGGGATGCAAAAGAAATTATATTGAAAAAATTTCAAATACTTAGAATGAAGAACAAAAACACTATTTTCAAAGCAAAAACTGAAGGAGAAATGCTTAGCCTTAAAATACTTTCAATATACAGGAAGAACGGCAAAAAAATAAGTGAACTTCAAGAAGTTTTGCACCAACTTGATATAATACTCAGATCGTAAAGAATCTGCCTGCAATGCAAAAGACCCTGGTTCAGTCCCTGGGTTGGGAATATGCCCTGGAGAAGGGAATGGCAACCTACTCCAGTATTCTTACCTGGAAAATCCCATCGACAGAGGAAGCCGGTGGGCTACAGCCCATGGTGTTGCAAAGAGTTGGACACAACTGAGCCACCAACACAAGAAGTTTTGCACCAGCCTTATAGAGTACTACTAGCTTCATCAATGCCCTTGCTTCCCTTCCCTTGACCCAGACTTCTAGGAGGAGTGCTCTGTCACCCAAGGAGGTTCAGCAATAGCAATTGATGATATACAGAGTCACGTGGCAGTGAAACACAGCCCGGTCCTGAAGTCACACTCCAAAGCTTTCCTGGCCTGCACTTAACTCTAGGAAATAAGAAAAAAGAAGGAAAACTGGAAGGATTTTTTTTTTCAACAATGTGAATAGGTCAAGAATTGGGAAAATTATTTTTCTTTGATCCCTAACCAAAGTAACATCAATCTCCACCACAGTCAACCATGCATAACTATCCAGTTTATAATTTGGAATCTAGTAGAAAAAAATGTAATGAATTGAATGTCACATTGGCCACAACTAAACTCCTACCATCACCTTTACTGATTTAAAGTTTGGACTCGCTAAGTGTGTCTTTGGAAAAATCACTTAAATTATTCCCTTTCCTCATTTAATTTCCTCAAGATTAAAACTATGATATGTTTCTCTTAAAATATGCACACTACTATATAGAAAATAAATAACCAACAAGGACCTACTATATAACACAGGGAACCAAGCTTAATATCTTGTAGTAACCTAAAACAGAAAAGAATGTGAAAACAGAAAGTATGTGTGTGTGTATATATATATATATGGGCTTTCCTGATAGCTCAGTTGGTAAAGAATCCACCTGCAGTGCAGGAGACGCCAGTTTGATTCCTGGGTCAGGAAGATCCGCTGGAAAAGGGATAGGCTACCCACTCTAATATTCTTGGGCTTCCCTTGTGGCTCAGCTTGTAAAGAATCCGCCTGCAAAGTGGGAGACCTGGGTTCGATCTCTGGGTTGGGAAGATCCCCTGGAGAAGGGAAAAGCTACCCACTCCAGTATTCTGGCCTAGAGAATTCCATGGACTATACCCATGGGGTCGAAAAGAGTATGCCACAACTGAGAGACTTTCACTTTCATATATAATTGAAAAAAAGAGTTTTAAGCCAAACTTGTGTACTGGGTATATACCCCACTTGGTTGTAATATATTATCTATTTATATATTGTGAATTCAATTGACTAGTGCTTTGATAAGATATTAATATTAATAACCATAATAAATATTGGCCTATTAAAGAAGAACTATGATACTTTTCTCAGATGATTCCTGGTGAGGATGAGATGATAAAAATAATACAGCACAGGATCTTGTGGATGCCAATAGTTCCATTTCATAGTTTTTGTCTGCCTCAGAAAGACATCTGATCAACGAAATAGCTAAAATACATTTGACTTCAACCTGAATTGAAGGTCTTAGCATGTCAGAAGAGAAAATGGGGCAAAATGTTGGTCAGTATTGAAACTGAAAGGAAGATATGAGAGTCACCAAGGCCAACATCAACAGTGCCCAGAAGAGCCCCATCCAGGATCTGTCTTGTCCAGTAACAATAGCCACAAAAGTCCAGCATGGAGTGGACAAACAAGGCCAACCAACCACAGGCCTTTCCATCTGGGCAGTATTTTTGATAGAGAGTTGAGAGTCTCCACCCACCCCTCAACACTTGTCAAAGTCTGGGGAAATCTAACAGTAACAATCTTGCCGTTTGTCCTAGAAGACCCTACCGAGATAGAAATCATAAGAGAATATAAATCCTATGAGGTAAATAGCTGTGTTGCTGCTAATCAAAAAGAATGGGAATTCCACAATGAAGTTCCAATGTGGAGAACAGGGAGAATATCATCCAGTGTATGAGCTTGGACTTCAGACCTGGGTTAGAATTTCCACCTCTAGTTGTGTGACCTTAGACAAGTTATTTATGCTGTCTTGAAGCTGTTCCCTTATATACAAAATAGAGGTGAAAGATATCTACCTCACAGGGTAAGATGAGGTTTCATGAGAACTTGAGCATTGGTTGAGTGGCAGCAATTATTCATGAGAGGAAAAAGTAGGTCTGGCTTTTTCCTCAGCTTTCTGGCTGAAGACGACAGACCTGAACAGGGAGCCATTGCAGGGGCGACAGTGTCTACTAAAAACACCGTAAGCATTCAAGTCTCTACTGAGAAGTCATGAGGAAGTGGGGTACATGGACAAAGAAGTCGGACACAGAGGACTTGTTTCTCCCCTTTGGGGGTGGAGTCTCAGACTAGGCCTGAGAGAGAGAGAATGTTCTTTATTCCAAGCAAAGGCAGTTTAGTCCTAGGAAAATTTAACTACGTAGGGTCACTGGTGAAGTAACTGGTCAAATAGCCTGGGCCTGTTTTGAGTCTTGGCTGAGGGTGAAAAGCAAATTGCTTCCCATGACATACCTCCTATTTCCCAAGCGGGGCCTACCTACTGAACACTACACATAAATCCCAGATGAAAGCAGTGCACTGGTTTCCCAGTAATGTATCTTTCCCAAACGCTGCACACACAGATTTATAGTAACACTGGGCAGCCATGCAAAAGGTTGCATTGTGTTCAGTAGTATTGCTTCTAATTTCAGGAGGATTTCGAGTGAGGACCTTTGAAGTGGGTGCTTGACTCATGCATCTGTAAATTCCTCATTTTCCACAGTTATTAAAACACCCATCAGTGCCAGGTTATGCCATTGTTCATTCACTCCTTTGGCACGCCAGCATGGGGGTGGATGCCAACCACACAGCAGCCACAGAGGCACAGACAAACAGTAGGTGAGGCGGGCAGGCGTCATGGAGGCTAGGGACCGCATGCCAAAGGGACACACGCTTGGGGGCAGTCATACTGTCACCACTTAGAAGTCCTTTAACTCCTTGTGGCTGTTGAGAGATCCCCCTGGCCTTATGCAGCAACGTGGATGGACCTAGAGATTGTCATACTAAGTGAAGTAAGTCAGACAGAGAAAGACACGCATCATATAATATCATTTACATATGGAATTTTGCAGGAAATGGCAACCCACTCCAGTATGCTTGCTTGGAAAATTCCATGGGCAGAGGAGTCTGGGGGGCTACAGTCCACTGGGTCGCAAAACAGTTGGACATGACTGAGCTACTGAACAACAACAATCTGTGGAAGACACACAAAAAATGATACAAATAAACGTATTTACAAAATAGAAACAGACTCACAGTCACAGACAACAGAGCTACCAAAAGGAAACCATGGAGATGGGAGAAATTAGGGGTTTGATATTAACAGATTCACACTACTATGTATCACTTAAAAGAGATAACCAACAAGGACCTACTGTATAGCAGAGGGAACTATATGCAATATCTTGTAACAACATATAAAGGAAAAAATCTGAAAAAGAATATGTATATATATGTATAATTGAATTACGTTGCCATACACCTGAAATTAACACAATGTGGTAAATCAACTATACCTCAATTTAAAAAATCCCCTGAGATCTGGAAGAGAACATGAAAACAAGCTGAGTTCATCAAGAGATGACTTTCTTCACCTAGTAAGTCTTCAATTTTTAGAAATTGTCAAAGCATTCTGCACACTAAAATTGGCAAACATTTGACTGTTCCTCACCCAGTATTTCTGTCCTGGCCCCATTCCATGGGTCAGGGAGGGAGTATCTAGTAGGGTCTCCTTGGGTCATAGGCAGAAGGCATATTTCTATTTAAGGGATCAGCCCTGGCCACAGAAATAGGTGTTAGAACCAGAACGATGCTTGCCTTAATTAGTTCTTTTCTTTGGAATGTAACACACTGTATGTAAGCTACTCTATTCTTCCATACCCCAGAATGCCACTGCTAGTTATCATTATAATGTTTTAATAGCAATTTCCCCAGCAGAGAATTCAAAATTCTTTAGTACATTATCTCCTTTCTCTTCAAAATACCTTTATGAAATAATTGGAGGAAAGCTATTATTATCTCATTCTAACAAAATTTATTTGACTGAGGAGGCAAAACCCTAGATATTTGAATAGAGTATGGCCAGAAAGTAATCAAACTAATTTTTAGGTGAAGCTTGTGAAATCAGCTTCATTATGTCTGTAGTGATACCTGCTACCTCCCTCACCATCAAGTTTTCGATCATTTACCCAAGACTAACTGTCCTGGCCTGAACCACAGACGTAACTGAATAGAAACATCATCCATTCTAAGAATGGTTACCTGCCACCAAAAAGTACCTATTAATAGGCAGATGGTGTGCCCCTTTTAAAAAGTCAGTCAGAACACATCTGAATTGTCTAATACAGGGTTAATTAACAGCACTACAGGTATTTTTCTGCTAGTCTCTTAGCATGTGGAATCTTAGTTCCCCCACCAGGGATCGAATCCATGTCCCCTGTATTGGATGCACAGAACCCCTGGACTGCCAAGGAAGCCCCAGTAATGACACTTTTGATACTCTTTTGACGTGGGGGGGGTTGTCCAGTGCATTTTAGATGTTGAGCAGCACCTCTGGCTCTACCTACTAGATGCCAGTAGCATCTTCCCCAGTTGAGACAACTGAAAATATCCCCAGACATTCCCCAACGTTCCTTCAGGAGGGAAGAAGGGGAGACAAAACCATCCACCATTGAGAAATGCTGCCCTAATCAACCAAAAGCAAGTAATAATGGAGCACTACCCTCAGCCTGACATTATAGTAACCAAATGCTGGAGGCTAATAAATAACATGTTCTTGTTTTCATGAGACTGGAGGTAAAGACAGAGCTTACCTCCAGTATACTGGAGGTTGAGAATGAGAGTCTATGCAAAGGAGGGAAGGTGGGAGGGACAAATTAGGGGTATGGGATTAAAAGGTACAGACTACTATGTGTGAAATAGATAGGCAATGAGGATATACTGCATAGCACAGGAATTATAGCCATTAACTTAAAACAACCTATAATAGAGTATAATCTGCAAAAATGCTGAATTACTATGCTGCTGCTACTGCTGCTGCTGCTAAGTCTCTTCAGTCGTGTCCAACTCTATGCAACCCCATAGACGGCAGCCCACCAAGGCTCCCCCATCCCTGGGATTCTCCAGGCAAGAATACTGAAGTGGGTTGCCATTATGCTGTACACCTCAAACTAATATAATATTATAAATCAACTATACTTCCACAAATAAAAATAATAGTAATAAAGAGTCTATGCAAAGGGAATTCTGAGATGGGAAATCACAGTTGTTCAGAACAAATCCTGCACAGTGTAGGCTATGAGTTAGACTTGAAAATGTGCAGACCTTGAAACATTAAATGATGAAAGACTTTAGGCCATAGCTGAAGGGAAAAGATGATAAACAAGTATCTGAATGCCAAAAGGAACACAGGAAAGACAGACTGCCATCTGACAGGTGATAGGGACTGGTCTCCTTCTGCTGGATCAATGTCAAATAGAAGGGGAGTGTCAAACACTGGTCAGATCTCCGCCCCATCTTATTAGTTGTACTTGCTTAGAAGATATAGAGGGCAGGCTTTCAAATTGGCTGATGAAAGGAACCTAGAAGTAATTGTCAGTACAGTGGATGGTAAGATCAGTCTTCAAAAAGATCTACAACACCTGAAGCAATGGGTTGAATTCTATAAAATGCTATTTAACTGTGCCAAATGTAAGATCCATGGTTGCATCCAAAAAAACTGACTGCAGAAATAGGGTATGGAGGTAACAAAGTGTAGCAAAGCAAATGTAAAAAAAAAAAAAAAAGATTACAGATTTTGTTAGCAG
The DNA here is from genome assembly GCF_014754425.2 of Oryx dammah. Classification (NCBI taxonomy): domain Eukaryota; kingdom Metazoa; phylum Chordata; class Mammalia; order Artiodactyla; family Bovidae; genus Oryx; species Oryx dammah. The sequence goes on along the minus strand of NW_024070208.1, from coordinate 47,826,351 downwards.
TGTCTTCAATGGAAGTCAACTATAAAATATTAATGCCTCCTTCCTGATACACTAAAAAAAAAAAATGTAATGAAATTCTAGTTTCCATTAATAGAAGTATAATATCTAGAATGAGGGAGGTGACAGTCCCCTTTTGAATATGCATTTAGAAACCACAGGTGGATTACTATGTTCACCTTTTTAAAAGTTATAGACAGACTGGAACATATTCAAAGAATAGCAAGCCCAGTACAGAAGAAGCATGAAATCAGACCACATGAGGAATTTGAATTTTTAATCAGGAGACAAGATAAACCTGCAAACATGATAGCTATTTTTGCATATTTAGGGACAGAATTAGAATCAGTAGGCAGAAGTTATAAGGATTTAAATTTTGGATCAAATATAAAAAATAACTTTCCTATGCTTGAGGTTGCCCAAAGATGTTTTCTCAAGAGGAAGTGGGTTACCACGCGAGAAAGTTCGCCAACATAAGCAAGATGACCACTGAACATGAAACTTAGTATCTCTATAAACCTCCATTATCTGTCTATAATTAGAGGTAAGAACAAAGAGTTTTATGAGATAATGAATGGCAAGAGATTTACATCTAGAAAGTGCCTCAATAAATTGCATCTATTACTTTTCATTTATTTTAGACAATCAACTCCCCACCCTCATCTATCAGAAGGCAGCAGACAGACCAACTAATGAACGGAGTTTCCAGCACAACATCTTTAACTATCACTGGAAAGAGACAGGATCTAAAACATGTGGTTATAGAAATTATAAACCTAGAACTCCAGTTTCTTAATTGCAGAGGTTAGGAAAGCGGTGATGTGGCATTTCTGCTTTCACGATATTGCAACCATGCAATATAACCAACTTCTCACATTTCCCAGTTTAATGTTTTTATTAAGGGCCCTTGTAACCATTTATCTTCATCCTCAGTGCAAGTGACCAAGCTACTCTCAGACTAGAGTAACTGAGAACAGGACACGTCCCCTGCATCCCCAGGGCAACATTATAACCCCACCAATGTTGCACTACAAACCAGGACGTGTTCCCCACAGCTGACTCATGTGAGCATGCGCCCTGCAGCCCACACAGGGAGAATGCTGTCCTGTTGCCCCTCCCCCACTCTATCCTGGTTTTGTGTAGCTTTACAGCAGCTGTCAGCTATGTTAACATCCTAGCAGATGTCCTGAATATTTCCTTACTCAATATCTGATATAGGTCTAATCATAAAAAGAGTAAAATGCTATTCAGAATCTCAGAATATCCATGGCAAAATGAATGTAATTTGTCTTTGGTGTATGGTCTACAAGAAATTACACTGCTGGTTAACAGCAGAATTCTTCCTTTGGTTGAAGGATTGCCAGGCTGCAATGTAGAACTGGCCTGCGATGCTAGGCTTTCTTCTTGACATCTGTAGGAGCACTGTTCTGTTTCTTCACCTGACTTGGGTAAAGCCCATATCCCACCCTTGCTTGCTGCCTGCCTCCTTAATGTACATTCTATTCTAGTCCCGAAGTGGGACTAGGGTTAGGGCAGCGAGGCACCTAGGGCACAAAATTTCTGCACTCATATCTCAGGCTCTCTAGCTTGAATGTCCTACTTCCCTCTCACTCAAAGAATGAATTCATGCGCTACCTCCTTTCGAAAGTCTTCTGTGGTATACACTATCATATGTGAAATAGAAGTGGGAAGCTGCTAAAATAACACAAGTAGTCCAGGCTAGTGCTCAGTGATATCCTAGAGGGGTGGGATAGATGGAGGGAAGGGACACGTCTCTAAGCGTGACTGATTCACATTATTGTAGAGCAGAAGCCAACACAAAATTGTAAAGCAATTGTCTACCAATTAAAAAATAAGTACAATTTTTTAAAGTTAAAAAAAAAATAGTCTTCCTTGGTCCATCTAGTTGGAGACTACCTCTAATCTACCCCACCTCCACTCTGCTGGCCCAAATTCCCACTAAAATCTACTTGAGAATCACTTAAGGCACATAAAACTGTTTACCTTGACTTATAATTATTTAAATATGAAAGTTAGTTGTGACAGAGGCTGTTAATGTCCAACCCCTATATCCACATTCCCTTCACTTAGTAGCAGAACCATGATAAACAGCTGGATACATCAATCCAGCCTCTCCTGAAGCTTGTGAACTTTCTTTAAAGCTCATTATAACCATCAGTTACCATGTAGTATAGAGTATAGAATGTAGTATAGAATGCCCAGAAAAATCTCAAGGAAAGAGAATGGCTACACTCTTCTCCTTCTTCCTGTATCTTTGTGTGTGGAAAACAAACACGATGTCTGGAATTCCAGCCTCCAACTTGAACCACATGGTCAATGGTCTCATTCTAGGCAGTTGATGGGGAAAGGTCGAAGCTCCTGAAACACTAGTATACTGTGGAGTCTGTATATCAGCTCGGGACTGCCTCCCTCAGAACTTTTTTTACAAGGAAGAGAGAGAAACTTACACATCCTTTAAGCCAGTGACACATGCACCAAACTTAATTTTAACTAATAAAGATTTTTATACCAAAAGTGTCCTGCTGCTTTAGCTAAACTATAGGATTCATTTAAAGGACATGGTGGGATGACATGCAATGACAAAAGTATTGCAGACTGGAAAGTTGGCAATCCTGGTAAAACAGTAGCCAGCAGAACCCAGGAAGGGACAAACAAAGGGTTGTGACGTTCATGAAAATAATAGGACATTTTTAGAGTGTTAGTGTGTGTTGGCTAATTCTAAACACTGCCAGTAATATTCTACAAAAAAGACGAACCCAGATTAGAGCTAGCCAATCTGCCATCAAGGTGGGAAGGAAGATAACTTTGTTAAAAGCCTATAGCCAGCAGACTAAGTCTTACTTGGAGTCTTTTCAGACTGAAGAAGCCATGTACTTCTTACTTCAAAGTGAAGCTATTATAAGCCATGGCCAGAAGCAGAAGCAAAAGCAGCCTTCAGGGGAGATAAACCCATGGCCTCTTGCTTTTGTCAGGCACAGTGTACTTCCTTTAAGAGTTTTCTGTCAAATGTGGAAGCAGTTAATTAGCAAGACCCTTCATGCCTTTTATTCCAAATAGTCTCAGTTTGGGAGAGGGGTAGTTGGCAAAGAACAGAGGGCTGTATGTAATAAAAGAGAGTCTTCAGGCTCAAAAACCTTATTAAGACAAGGTATCTGATTCTGGGTTACCCACACACAGAACAGAAGAGCAGCAAGTAAACTGGAAGCCCTTTGGGTTTGTAGGATTTGTATTGCCCATAAAACCCTAGGCTAGCCAGCGGTATCATGATATTAATCTCTTAAATAATCCCTGAGTCCTCAAGCTTATCCCCAAAAAGAGGTGAAATAGGAATGCAGCCCCTAAGAAAAAGCCCACTCTCGAATGCCCACCTTAGAAAGACCATATAGAAGAGTCAACCAGTAAGAGAATCCCAGAGAGAGAGCCCGTGGCATTGAGGACAACAACCGTGGAAATCACTCAACTGCCTGGGCTAGGGTCTTCACTATTCTCAACCAACGTGATTAGAAATTGCTCTGGGGAATTCTCTGGTGGTCCAGTGCAGAGTGCCCAGATTCAATCCTGGTCTGGGTAACTAAGATCCCACAAGTCATGCATGTAGCCAAAAAAAAAAAGTGGGGGGGGGAATTGCTATAGCCCAGAGTCTTTGATTTTCTGCATGTAAGTTATACTGTAGTCTTTATGTTTCTAATCTACTGTTGAATATTGGGCATGGCAGATGGGTAGTAACTTTTTGTCAGACCATGATGATCCTCTTTGATATCTAAGGGAGCTGACTACACAGGCAGAAATCCTTAACCTTGAACTGGAGGCTCTAAGTGCATTGCATTTCAGAGTATCTCCCTTGAGGAAGAAAGGAAAGGAGTGATGCATACTTCAGGAGTCAGTGGGGTAGATGGGCAGACACTGACAGTTTCCTACTCACACTTTCCTCTTGTAACCGAACCCTGGGCTTTATTTAAGTAGACATGTTGCCTATTGAACAGACTGTGGGAAAACTCTCAAAGTTTTTTATTAGAATTATGCTTTGGGAAGATTATGACCAACCTAGACAGCATATTAAAAAGTAGAGACATTACTTTGCCAACAAAGGTCCATCTAGTCAAGGTTATGGTTTTTCCAGTGGCCATGTATGGATGTGAGAGTTGGACTATAAAGAAAGCTGAGCACAGAAGAATTGATGCTTTTGAACTGTGGTGTTGGAAAAGACTCTTGAGAGTCCCTTGTACTGCAAGGAAATTCAACCAGTCCACCCTAAATGAGATCAGTTCTGGGTGTTCATTGGAAGGACTGATGTTGAAGCTGAAACTCCAATACTTTGGCCATATGATGCAAAGATCTGACTCATTGGAAAAGACCCTGATGCTGGGAAAGATTGAGGGCAGGAGGAGAAGGAGATGACAGAGGATGAGATGGTTGGATGGCATCATTGACTTGATGGACATGGATTTGGGTGGATTCTGGGAGTTGGTGATAGACAGGGCCTGACATGCTGCGGTTCATGGGACACAAAGAGTTGGACACTGAACTTGGGAAGATTTATCTAGCAAGAGGAGATAATATTCATTAAAGGAGAGAAAGAATGAAAGAATAGATTTTGGCTAGAAGACTATTGCAATATTTAAAGAAGAATCAATGAAACCTACATAAACCTGGATGCAAGGGAAATAGAAGAGAAGGGCACAAAGAAATACAGAGGTAGTTATGGTTCAACTTGGTGATGAGACATGGGGAGCAGAGCAAGGTAAAATGTTAGATATGGCTTCACGGTCCCATTTTAGTGTCAAGGAAATGATCATACCAGGAACAGAAACACAGAAGGCAGGAGGAAGAGCAGATCGGTAACAAACAAGATAACCTCCAATCTGAATACATAAATGTGCATTGCTGAGAAGATACTCACATTGGTATCATTACCAAATTAGATGTGAGGCCCCCTCCTTCAGGGTCCTAGCTGAACCAAATACTCCTGGCTTAGTCGGGGAGTTCTTTCCCCCTTTAGATCCTTGGGTCAAGAAAATCCCCTGGAGAGGGAAATGGCAACCCACTCTAGCAGTCATGCTTGGAGAATCCCACAGACAGAGGAGCCTGGTGGGCCATAATCCATGGGATCACAAACAGTCGGACAGGACTGAGAGACTAACACTTCAGCCTGCTTTGCTTGCCATCTTGAATCTAGCCAGTTCAGTCTAGTTTTGGCTTTGTGGCATACATCCTGTAGCTTGTATGGTTAACGACAGTTTCTGCGCCTGGGGCTGGGCTGCATGGCATAGGTAACAGTATCTGACACTTGAAGCATCAGATTTGAAGTCAGTGAGGATGGAGAGAGGTAAACTACAAACTGGAAAATCCTCTGCCAAGGATAATAAATGAAACAGAGAAGAAGGAAAGATCATTGGGAGAAAGTTAGTTGGTAGAAAGAATAGGAAACCAAGAATTGTCTTACTTGACTGGAAAATGGCTTTTCAAAAGTCATTTGAATAGAATTTGTATCCTATTGTTGTATGAAAATTATATAAATCTTCATCATGTTGAACTGGTTCATAATGCTTTTCAGGTCTACTAGCTTCTTCTACTTCTCTATACATTCATTCTATTCATTTCTGAGAGTCCGATATTAAAGCTCCAACAAAAAATCTTAATTTATCTACTTAAAACAAACAATTGCAATATATAGTGGAACCATATGCATCCTTGTTCTGTATTTTCCAAGTCTCCCATAAGTGTGTTATCATATTTTCGTGATTTAAAAAATGAAAAAGAAAGATTAAAAGAAGAGAGATGATTAATTTAAAATGAGGCAGTTAGGGTGGGCCCTAATTCAGTCTGACTCATGTCCTTATAAGAAAAGGAAATTTGAACACGAGGAGACACCAAGGCTGCACAGGTGTAGAGGAAAGAGTGTGACAAGAGGCAGCAAGGGGGCAGCCATCTGCAAGCCAACAAGAAGCCTCTGAGAACTCAACCCTTGGTCTTCAACTTCTGGCTTCCATGCTGGTGGGGAAAATAAATTTCTTTTGTTCAGGGTACCCAGTCCGTTGTGTTTTGTGACATCTACCCTAGAAGACAAATACATTTGGAAACTTAAAAGAAAGCTCTTAAGGTCCACCCTAGACCTGCAGAACCAGAAACACTGAGGAGGAGGGCAGCAATCTGTGTTCTAACAGATTCAGAATCTCCAGGTGATTCTGATACACAGCTAAACTTGAGAACCACTGGTCTAGAATATTCTAAGCTCAAGAAGAGAGGAGGCTAAAATCAGTGATATTTTTCTCTTTTATTCTGAGGTATCACATTCTTTATAAAGAATTATTTGGAACTAGAGATTATCATACCAAGGGAAGTAAGTCAGACAGAAAGATAAAGATCATATGATATCAGTTATTTATGTAATCTAAAAAAAAAGATACAAATGAACTGATCCTCAAAACAGAAACAGATTCACAGACCGAAAATGAACTAAGGGTTATCAAAGGGAGAAATAGGGGGGAGATAAATTAAGACCTTGGGATGAACAGTTACACTCTACTATATGTAAAACAGATAAACATGGTCTTAACTGTATAGCACAGGGAACTCTATTCAATATCTTATTATAACCTATAATGGAAAACAATCTGAAAAATAATATATATACATATATATATATATATATGAAGATCCCCTGGAGAAGGGAATGGCAACCCACTCCAATATTCTTGCCTGGAGAATTCCAAGGACAGAGGTGCCTGAGGCCTGGTGGACTACAGTCCATGGGGTCACAAAGACAACACAAAGTCAGAATTGGACACGACTGAGCATCTAACACACATATACACTTTGCTATATACTTGAAAATATTACAACATTGTAAATCAGCTTCAGTTTTTAAAAAGAAGGAATTATTTAAATAAGCAAAAACAGGTAGTAACAATGTCAAATACTCAGCCTTAGTTTTCATTAAAACTAATTCAGCTAGTAATATCAGTAGCAACTAAAGTATTTATTATATGTGTGATTATTGGTTTCTATACAAGAAACCAGTTTCCAAATTTTAGGATGCCAAAAAAACAAGGAGCTTAACAAAAATACAGCTTCCAAAACTTGGATCCTTCTAGTCAATGTGGAATTTAGAATTTTATCTTAAGGAACATCAGGTAATCTTGATACAGGCATCAAGAAAACACCAATCGTGTTTCTTTTATTCAGTCAAGAAGTAGAAAGACTAGAAATGAGTTGAGATGGCTAAAGAGATCAAAGAAATGTGAATGGCTTAGAAGAAATCCTCAAAATGTTGTTTTAATTAATTCTTGGTCTTCTCAAACAAACCTTTTCTCAGATAATCATAATTGCAGAGATTCTGTAAGATCAGACATTTACTCTGGGAATAGTGACTTCAGTGGCTGCAATTTCAGGTAACAGGTTCTGACTAATGTTCCTCAAACTCTCCCACCATTTTTGGATGTCACAATTTTCAGTTCCAGTTACATTTGAAGAAGCCACATCAAGGCAGGTCTCTACTGGTAACATCAAACAAATTTGATGTTTTTGGCTCTCAATCCTAGGCCACTTCCTGTTCTCCAAATAAGGAGAGTTAGTCAAGTTTCTTAGCCTTCTAATGGAATAAAACACAAAATTTCACTCTTCTGTCCAACTGCCACCCTGTCAGATAACACAAAGGAGAAATGCTCCTTTTTACCACAAACCAAGTTTTAAACATGTGCTCAAATATATAAGTAAGGTATGCAATACTTTTAAGTAAAAGAAAGTCAATTATATTGAAAATGTTTTAAAATAATTGTTTAACAGAAATTAAAGAAACAAAATAATCATTTACTCCCCACATGGCTGTTTGTTGCTGTTCAGTCACTAAGTTGTGTCTGACTCTTTGCAACCCCATGGACTGCAACGTGCCAGGCCTCGTTGTCCTCCACCATCTCTCAGAGTCAATCTGCTCAAATTCATGTCCATTGAGTCAGAGATGCCATCTAACCATGTCATCTTCTGCCACCCTCCTCTCCTTTTGCCTTCAGTCTTTCCCAGCATCAAGGTCTTTTCCAATGAGTTGGCTTTTCGCATCAGGTGGCCGAAGTATTGGCGCTTCAGCTTCAGCATCAGTCCTTCGAATGAATCAGTTCTGCTCAGTTCAGTCGCTCAGTCGTGTCCGACTCTTTGCGACCCCATGAATTGCAGCACACCAGGCCTCCCTGTCCATCACCAACTCCCGGAGTTCACTCAGATTCACGTCCATCGAGTCAGTGGTGCCATCCAGCCATCTCATCCTCTGTCGTCCCCTTCTCCTCCTGCTCCCAATCCCTCCCAGCATCACAGTCTTTACCAATGAGTCAACTCTTCGCATGAGGCGGCCAAAGTACTGGAGTTTCAGCTTTAGCATCATTCCTTCCAAAGAACACCCAGGACTGATCTCCTTCAGAATGGACTGGTTGGATCTCCTTGCAGTCCAAGGGACTCTCAAGAGTCTTCTCCAACACCACAGTTCAAAAGCATCAATTCTTCAGCGCTCAGCCTTCTTCCCAGTCCAACTCTCACATCCATACATGACCACAGGAAAAACCATAGCCTTGACTAGACGGATCTTAGTCGGCCAAGTAATGTCTCTGCTTTTGAATATGCTATCTAGGTTGATCATAGCTTTCCTTCCAAGGAGTAAATGTCTTTTAATTTCATGGCTGCAATCACCATCTGCAATGATTTTGGGGCCAAAAAAAATTAAGTCTGACACTGTTTCCACTGTTTCTCCATCTATTTCCCATGAAGTGATGGGACCAGATGCCATGATCTTCGTTTTCTGAATGTTGAACTTTAAGCCAACTTTTTCACTCTCCTCTTTCACTTTCATCAAGAAGCTTTTTAGTTCCTCTCCACTTTCTGCCATAAGGGTGGTGTCATCTGCATATCTGAGGTTATTGATATTTCTCCCAGCAATCTTGATTCCAGCTTGTGTTTCTTCCAGTCCAGCGTTTCCCATGATGTACTCTGCATAGAAGTTAAATAAGCAGGGTGACAATATATTCAAGGTTAATTTCCCTTAGGATTGACTGGTTTAATTGACCCATATGGCAATAAGTAAGTAAATAAGTTAAAAAACAAGTAAGTGGATTAGGACATTTTACTGGTCATAGTTCTATCCTATTTTTTCTCCTAAACCGTGAACTCCAGTTAGCAGTCCTTACTTCAGTTTTTCAGCTCTTACAGCAAAAATATTTTAGGTGAAGCATTTAATCATTTAAAGGTTTCCTTTTATAACCACCCTCTTGCAGACAATTTTTCTCTTCAAAAATTCCAATGTGACAATGGAGCCGCGAGGAGAGAAGAATCGGCCACAGATCTCCAGGAAACACTACCCACAAGCTTTCCAACAGCTCACACAGTCTGCCATATAGTTGCTGTTATTTGTGACATGCATGCGTCTAATACAGAAACCTGGCAGGAAATATTACATAGTAACAAAAACTAACGATGTTATTAAGAGGTTTGAGTTAATTTGGACAAGTAGATAAAACTGATGACATTAGCTCAGAAACAAACAAGAGAGTTAACATTACATAAGAAGAAAAGAGAGAAGAAAATTACAAAAGAAGAAGAAGAAGAAAAGTGAGGAAGGCTATGATTCATCGTATTATGGCTTTATTAAAAAGCTCTTTGCTGAAAACCGGGGCTGGTCCTTTCTGACACACAAGTTCATGTTTACCCATGCTCGGCAGGTAAAGGGAGAATCACATAAAACTCTATTATGGGGCCCCATCCCACACTGGGTGAGGTGGTTGTGAAACCAAGCCTCTCAACTGACGGCTGAGCCTCATGTAACTAAGTTGACTAAGCCACAAAGGCTGACTCTTCTTCAACCTCCGTGCCCGCTACAGCCCTCTCTACCAGCCCTCCTAGTCCCTCCTGAAGGGCGTGTCACTCCCCCACAGTCCTGGTCCCCTTCCCTTTAGCCAATTCCTTCAGCTCAGCCAGACGCCGGTGCACTTCCGACTGATTTTTCTGAGTGAACCAGTAGGTCAAGATCCCACCAAAGGGGAAGGAGGTTGGTGAACTCAACACCTGTTCACCGGGATGGCTAAAGCTGAAGTCACTTCCAATCTTGTTTCCCTGATGAACACTTATTCTGCCTGCTAAAAAATGGCTTTGGCTTCTCTCCTTGAGAAATGTATCCATGGCATTATCATGCTACACTGCCCTCACTTTTTTCCTGGCCTGGTTTTTTCACTAAAGAGGGTCTCACAGCTTCTCAGGACCGCACTTCCGCCTGAGCCATCCTAGGGGTCACACAGTGTCTTTCTACTGTGAAGTAGAAAGCTAATTAATTAATTAACTGTTAATTGTTAATCTGTTAATTGTAGACGTGGGGAGATACTTGCTAAAAAATAAGAATTCCAGAGGGAGAGGGATAAATTAGGGACTTAGAGGGATAAATTAAGAATTTGGGATTAACAGATACACATTACTATATATATAATAGATAAACAATGTCCTACTGTATAGCACAGGGAACTATATTAATATCTTGTAATAACCTACAATGGAAAAGAATCTGAAAAAGAAAATATGTGTGTATATATATATAGCTCTACACCTGTAATGCGGAAGACCTTTTGATCCCTGGGTTGGGAAGATACCCTGGAAGGAGGCATGGCAACCCACTCCAGTATACTTACCTGGAGAATCCCCATGGATAGAAGAGACTAGCTGGCTACAGTATAGGATAGAGGATGATTATAAGAGAGGATAAGAGTATGGCTGGCTACATACAGTCCATGGGGTCCCAAAGAGTCAGACATCACTGAGCAACACAGCAAATGTGTATGTATATATATGTATGTATATATATAATGCTCCAATACTCTTGCCTGGAAAATCCCATGGATGAAGGAGCCTGGTGGGCTACAGTCCATGGGGTCACTGAGTCAGACACGACTGAGCGACTTCACTTTGACTTTTCACTTTCATGCATTGGAGAAAGAAATGGCAACCCACTCCAGTATTCTTGCCTGGAGAATCCCAGGGATGGGGGAGCCTGGTGGGTGCCATCTATGGGGTCGCACAGAGTCGGACACGACTGAAGTGACTTAGCAGCAGCAGCATATATATAATGTATGTTATAAAACACCAAGTCACTTTGCTATATACCTGAAATCCTGTTAATTAACTATACTTCAATAAAAAAATTAAATTAAAATTAAAAATAATTTTTAAACATTTTTAAATAAGCTATGGGGATATATCAGGCAACACAGGGAACATAGCCAATACTTTATAATAACTACAAATGTAATGTAACCTTTAAAACTGTGAATCACTATATTGTACAGCCATAAGTTATATAATATTGTACAGCAACTATACTTCACTAAAAGAATATAAAAGATAAAAGTAAAAAAACAAAACCCAAGAATTCCAGTTCAGTTCAGTCAGTTGCTCAGTCTTGTCCAACTCTTTGCGACCCCAGGAATCGCAGCACGCCAGGCCTCCCTGTCCATCACCAACTCCCGGAGTTCACTCAAACTCACGTCCATCGAGTCAGTGGTGCCATCCAGCCATCTCATCCTCTGTCGTCCCCTTCTCCTCCTGCCCCCAATCCCTCCCAGCATCAGAGTCTTTTCCAATGAGTCAACTCTTTGCATGAGGTGGCCAAAGTACTGGAGTTTCAGCTTTAGCATCATTCCTTCCAAAGAACACCCAGGACTGATCTCCTTCAGAATGGACTGGTTGGATCTCCTTGCAGTCCAAGGGACTCTCAAGAGTCTTCTCCAACACCACATTTCAAAAGCATCAATTCTTCGGCACTCAGCTTTCTTCACACTCCAACTCTCACATCCATACGTGACCCCTGGAAAAACCATAGCCTTGACTAGACGGACCTTTGTGGACAGAGTAATGTCTCTGCTTTTGAATATGCTATCTAGGTTGGTCATAACTTTTCTTCCAAGGAGTAAGTGTCTTTTAATTTCATGGCTGCAGTCACCATCTGCAGTGATTTTGGAGCCCAAAAAAATAAAGTCTGACACTGCTTCCACTGTTTCCCCATCTGTTTCCCATGAAGTGATGGGACCAGATACCATGATCTTCGTTTCCTGAACGTTGAGCTTTAAGCCAACTTTTCCACTCTTCTCTTTCACTTTCATCAAGAGGCTTTTTAGTTCCTCTTCACTTTCTGCCATAAGGGTGGTGTCATCTGCATATCTGAGGATATTTCTCCCAGCCATCTTGATTCCAGCTTGTGCTTCTTCCAGTGGGAGTCACATTTCTTACCATTTAAAAGTCATCAGTCTCTTCTGAAATGAGCACTATGTGGTTGTACATAGAGAAATGGCCCAGATTCAGTGGATGACCCTGCTCCCAAAGCAGGGAGGAAACGGAATGACAGAGCTGTTGCCTCTCATGGACAGAAATGGCCCTGAGAACCAACCCCAACACAGGACATTATCATTGTGGAAGAAAATGGATGGAGGAAAACTTCTGGACAAGGCCAAGGAAGAAAAAGTATAGTAAATTAAAAATAAAGCTGTTAAAGGAAAAGAGCAGAAAGAATAAGGTTGAATGGGTGTGTTTACAAAAGGTCTATAAATGAATAATGAGTTAACTAAAAAAGCAAGTCTAATTGTGTTTTGATCAAGCTATTTATTTAACTCATTACATCAGTCAATAAATATGTATTAAGCTACTACAATCAGGTTCTGTGAGAGATGGTGCATAAGATAGACACAGACCAGGCCTTCGCTGGGCTTATAGTTTCGAGAGAAAAGCACATTAGAAAATAAACATCCAAGTGTACATCTAATGTTATTGAAGAAAAGTACAAGATACAATGAGAGCTCACAGTGGAGAAATGGATTGGGAGTGAGCAAGGAAGAGCTCCCCGAGGAAGTGACATTTAGACAAACCAGAAATGTGAAGAGGCAGTAATCGGGTATGGAGAGGGCAGGGGAGGGACACACGGACAGGCTCTAAGAAGGAGCAGCTTGGTGTGTTCTAGAAATTACATCAAGGTCCAAGTGTCTGTGAATGAGTGAGCAAGAGAGAAGCATTTTGGAGCAAGAAAAGTGGGAGGGGTAGATGGTCAGGGCCTGTAGGATTCAAGGAGAGTTGGGGTTTTGCCTTGGAGATATTGGGAAGGCATTCCAGGTTTTAGCAGGAAGAATGACTTCAGATATGAGCAGCAGACCTGCTGTGCGAAGATAAGATTGAGAGGGACACAGGGAGATGGGGAAAACCCATTAAATGAAATTCAGGGGAGAGGTTAAGTTTATTTGGACAGGGAAAATAACTCTGAACCAGTTCAAGAAATAGCAGATAAAAGTGTAATTCCAATCATGTGCTCCCTTACTTTAAAACCTTTCAGTGGTTTTCCATCACACTAGAATAAAAATCCAAACTCCTTACCATGGGCTACAGGACCTCAAATGATCTGGCCTCTACATCTCTCTAACTTTACCATGGCTACTCACCCCTTGGCTCACCATGCTGTAGCCCACCAATATGTTTATTTTCTTAAACTTTCCAAGTTCTTTCATTTTTATCTGCTACTTTCTTTAACTAAAGCATTCCATTCTCCCCATATAGCCTTAAGACTAGTTCCTCACTATTCACATCTCAGCTTACACCTCTATTTACAAAATTATCAGTGTCCCTTGTCTAAAATTCATCCTAATCGTCTCTTGAGGGCAGGAGAATTGGGCGACAGAGAATGAGATGGTTGGATGGCATCATTGACTCAATGGACATGAGTCTGAGCAAACTCCGGGAGATAGTGAGAACAGGGAAGCCTGATGTGCTGCTGTCCATGGGGTCACAAAAAGACATGACTGAGTGATTGATTGAACAACAACAAATCATCTCCAGTATTTTCTATTTCCTTCACTCATTCAAAAATATTTTTCAAGCATCCTCTATGTATGAAGTACTGGAAGATACATCAGTGAACAAAACAGGAAAACAAAAATCCCTGCCTTTAGCAGGGATTCCAGTGGAGGAGAATGGTGAAAACAAAATATGCAAATTCAATATGTAAATCATGGACTTCCCAGGTGGCTCAGTGGTTAAAAAAATAAAATTAAAAACTCTGCCTGCCAATGCAGGAGACACTCCAATATTTTTGCATGGACAGAGGGGCTTGGCAGGCTATAGTCTACAGGGTTGCAAAGAGACAGACACAACTTAGCAACTGAACATGCATGCAATATGTAAGTCGTAAGTGGATACAGAGTATGTCAGAAGGTCAGCAATTATGTTAGAAGGTCAAAGAAGCTATATAAAGAAAAAGGAAGAGGAATGAGAAGTGAACAGGGCAGGATGGAGTGGGTTGTAAGTTTTTAAAAAAGAGTCAAGGTGGGACCTCATTACTTAGAAGATACTGAGAAAAGATGAAGAAAATGAGAGTTAACCCATGAAGACTTTAAAGTTCATTTTCTTTATAGCTTTTATTACAATTTTTATCATATTACATATTTTATCATATTCCTTGCTTTGTCCCGTCAGGGCAAAGACCATTGTCTGTCCTGTTCATTCTTCTATCCCTAGACCTTGGTACACATATTTTATGTAATGAGTCAATACATGAAAGGAAGCACCCTCGCATCCACCTGCATTCCGATCAAGCAAAATCCAGATGGCTGATCGGAGCCAGTGGTGACAGGTTTCCAAGATGTCCAGTACTTCTTTGTCAGTTAATCATGTTGGCTAAGGTTTTTGTCAGCCCACTAAACATTGTTCCCATTTTTCTGGTAACAAATTCTTCTTTCTTGTGAGACTCTTTCCTCTCCCACACCCGGTGAGCACCTCCCCAGGGGAAACAAATTTCCACACCTTCTGTGGCTGCACAATGGATCCTGGGATGGAGATTTGACCTAAGATCAAATCCGGGCTGTTATGGGTGGTTGAGCTATACCAACAATGTAAGATGGGGCCAACTTTACCCTCAAGCAGTAAGATCCTGCCTAAGAATAAGTCTATGCAGAGATTATTATTATTTAGCCTCTAAGTCATGTCCAACTCTTTTAGGACCCCATAGATAGCTTGTCAGGCTCCTCTGTCCATAGGATTTCCCAGGCAAAAAATACTGGAATGGGTTGCCAGTCCCTTCTTCAGGGGATCTTCCCAACCCAGGGATTGAACCCATGTCATCTCCTTGCAGGTGAATTCTTTACCACTGAGCCACCACAGAAGCCGTAAGAATAAGTCTACACAGAGAAAGCAGTGATAAAAGAGGAGAAAGAAAAGTGGCTTTATAATTGCATGATAAGAACTCCTAGATCCATTAATTCCCAAAGCCAAATGTACTCTGAACCTCCCAGTTAAGTAGGACCCCAAAAAAGAAGTCTTAATTTTAAGATATTTTGTTGTTACCTACAACTTCCTGAAGCTGAAGCTCCAATACTTTGGCCACCTGATGCGAAGAGCTGATTCATTAGAAAAGATCCTGACACTGGGAAAGCTCGAAGGCAGGAGGAGAAGGGGAAGACAGAGGATGAGATGGTTGGATGGCATCACTTCCTCAATGGACATGAGTTTGAGCAAGTTCTGGGAGCTGGTGGAGGGCAGAATGTGGAGGGCAGTTGCTGCAGTCCATGGGGTCACAAAGAGTAGGACACAACTGAGCAAAAGAACAACTTCCTTCGAGTCTATATTAGTATATGCATCAGACAAAAGTTTAGGAGGTATAATTAGAAAACTGAGAGGGAAGTTTGTTTCTACTTTAAACCCTCCATCTTCCAGTTGAACAAGTGTTGAGTTCATATCTAATAGCCTGGTGATAATGGAACTGTGAGAATGAAGATCTGTTCATTCAATTCATAAAATATTGACTGAGCTTACACTGTACCCCAGGTTCTGTGCCAGGAGGTGAATATAGAATGTTGGCATGGCAGCCAGATCCTTGCCCTTGTTTGGGGAATATGAATAGTAATAAATTTTATGTGAAGTAATACAAATGGAGAAGCTCAGGGTGAAATGCATGTTCAAAGCAGGGACTCCAGCCTGGTCACCGGGGGTGAATAACATGAGGTACACAGGGCAACTCCCAGAGCAAGGGCTGTTTAAGGCCTGACCTAAACTATGACTAGGATTATGTCAGAAGAAAAGGAATCTTAGAGAGAAATGAATCTCAAAGACCTAGAGCCAGGAATATCTTGTGTCAGAAGTGTTCTTTTGTAATAATATCAGAAGTCTTGGAAATGTCTTCATGGAATCACCTGTCACATGACCTTATCAGGGTCACACATCCAAGCTTCAGCATTCACACTTCAGTGCCCCTTCCCTCACAATTTTATCCGACATTCTATCTTTTGCCATTTCTTTATTAAACAGATACAATGAGGATGGATCATAATTATTGATAACATTATTTAATAGTCTTATTATAAGACAATACATATGATCACATTTCTATCAAATAGCTGTAAATGTCTTAACATTCAACTGTGTTTAGAACTTTATTGAAGTAATTTCAATCTAATCCTCCCAAAGATGAAGTTTCAGCTGCACGGCATGTAGTTTAAACTTGATAAAGATTGTGCCTTATACCCTCCATAGAACATGATAATCATAAATTCTTATAATAAGTTTCTGTAGAGATGAAGTGGTTGTTTTTGTATAACAAGATCATATATCTTCCAGCTGGAATAAAATGAGATTCTGAAAACAAAGTTATTGTGTTGTTAAATGGAACATAGAAAAGACATTTCTCCTCCTCAGAACATTTGTTATGAATTTAAACAGAAAATATTTTTATGGGAACAGCAATAATAACTTATGAACAATTCTATTCCATGAAGTCTTTTTTTTAATGAATCAATATTATGGATTACAAAGAACATTCTTCTCACTTGATATGTTAATGTTCCATAAAATACTTTTGATTTGAAATATTGCATAACAACTTTCATTTCGCTGGGTGAACATCAAATCATATTAATTTTGTGCAAACCACATATCTATTTTGTAATGGAAGATCATTATTTCTCACTTGCTAAAAATATATATTCAAGAACAAAAAAGAAAAGCTTCCCAAAGGCTAACTGGCACACATTTAGCCCTACTACAGACATTCTGTGGTCCTTAAAGCGAGCAAATCACCAACCAAATTGGCAAACGTTAATATTGCTGTCTGCTTTTCATAGAGAGAAGTGTTTTGTTTCTGTTGGATACATTTTCAGGAAATGAGGTAATGCTCAATTTTCCCCTAGGAAAGTGAGCCTGGGGCATGCTCAGAACTGGCTTGATGGGTCCATTGTTTGAAGGTAGAGGGAGGTAGTGGGTGGTATGATGAAACCACGATAAGATTGAACTCAAAGGCTACGAGCATGAATGTTCAAAGTCAGTGACGTCAATTAGATTTTACAGAAAAAATGACTGTTGCTTGTGGCTTCAGGATTAATAAATCATTACGGATCCTACAGGTCTTCCTTCTCTTCTCTCTATCTGACTCTTCCTATAAAAGGTAACCTCCCCTGGGTAACCTGCACTCCAGTATTCTTGACTGAAAAATCCCATGGACAGAGAAGCCTGGCGGGCTATAGTCCATGGGGTTGCAGAAAGTCGGACACGACTGAGCGACTGAGCATGCATGGGTAAACCTGGAGTTGCTCTCCTCTCCAAAAATGACAGGCAGGGAGTGAAAGGCTTTCAGATACAATATTCTCTACACTGGTTATAAAACATGAACTGAATGTCCTTCAGTATCTGCTGCTTGAAGGCAGTCAAAAAAACATATTAAGTGAATTGACAGATTGTCTCCATTTATGCCCATATATCATATTATATGTTTACGATCACAAGCAATCTCACCTGAGACTAAAGCTCTCCTTCCTTCCCTGAAGTTGTAATTCTTAAAGTGTAAGGAAAAGGAATTACATTCCTTGAAAGTCCTACCCATTTTCTGTATATCAAGTAAAAAACTTAGAAGTTACTAAAAATCTGGGCTTTGAGAACTTCCTGAACTTTCCCCTCATACCTGACAGAAAGAATAGCCCCCAAAGGGACTAATTCACATGCAGGAAGAGTTTAAGCCCTGGGAGAAATTTGACTTAATGAAATCACTCCAGCATGCCAGAAATGCTTTGGAAAATATTTTATTATTTTTATTGCTTGCATAGCAGCCAATTATTTTGTAATTACTAATTAGTTTGCTCTCCCTCAGCTTCATCTCCCTGCTCTGTCTTGATTGATGAGATGTATTTTATCCACTTTCCATAGCGAAACCACCTTCTAGAAGATTTTGCAGAAGTGCTCACTTATCTCTGTGACAATGGGCTGATTTTTACAAATTAAAACACCTTAGGGGCTTTCCTGGTGGCTCAGAGGTAAAGAATCCATCTGCTAATTCAGGAGACGCAGGTTCGATCCCTGGGTAGGGAAGATCCCCTGGAGAAGGAAATGGCTACAAATTTCAGTATTCATGCCTGGAGAATTGCATGGACAGAAGAGTCTGGCAGGCTACAGCTCATGGGGTTGCACTGAGTCCGACACGACTCAGTGACTAAAACAACAACAACAATTCCTCTGACTCTGGGGAGATGACAGCCAGGAGCCCAGTTGCAGTGCAGCTCTCCATCTGGAACCCCTCTGAATCAACACTACTAATAACTGATACTAACAGAACACTTGGACACTTTACCAAATGTTTTCATGAGTTTTATCTTATTTACTCTTACCAATGGTCTTCTGAAAGAGATACCGCAGACCTGGCAATATTCATTCTTTCAATCACTCATTCATTCCTCTCAGATTTGGAGGAGGAAAATGAGACATTAAGGAGAAGCCTTGTAAGAACCCAGATCTAGTTTCAAGTTGAGAAATGTGAAGCAGTGATTTCTATAGCAGGTGGTCTCAACAATACCACCCTCCAAAAGAGAATTCAAATTCATTCAGTGTTTGACATAACCTTGGGTGTCCCTGGTGGCTCAGATGGTAAAGAACCCATCTGCAATGCAGGAGACTTGGATTTGATCCCTGGGTTGGGAAGATTCCTTGGAGAAAAGAATAGCTAACCAACTCCAGTGTTCTTACCTGGAGAATTCCATGGACAGAGGCACCTTGGGGGAGCCACAGTCCATGGGGTCACAAAGAGTTGAACATGACTGAGCAACCAACACTTCACTTTGGCCCAAGCTATGGCCAAATCATTATCATCTTTTACTTAGACTGCAATTCTGGCTGGATATTTCTCCCTGCCTCTCTCTTCCCTTTCAACAGGTACTGCCACTGTGATCTTTTTATATCATTTATCAGATCATTTCACTTCCTTACTGGGAAACTTTCACTAGCTTCTTCTTACTGCACATAGGATTAATCTAAATTCCTCACTGTGGGGGCCAAAGCCCTCCGAGATCCATCTCCCTAAGATCTCTTTAACGGCAGGTGGTGCCAGCTGTGTGGGTCCTCTCTATTCAGGAGACACCAAGCTCATCCCACCTGAAAGCCTTTGCACATGCTCTTCTGTTTGCCTAGACCATTGGTCTCCAAGTCACATGTCACTTTCTGGGCCTTCCTTAATCAAAGTAGCCTCTCCAGACGCAGACATAGAGAACAGACTTGTGAACACAGCAGGGGAAGGAGAGGGTGGAATGAATTGAGAGGGTAGCATTGAAGCATGTACATTACCATAAGTAAAACAGAGAGCCAATGGGAATTTGCTATATGATGTAGGGATCTCAACCCGGAGCTCTATGACAACCTAGAGGGGTGGCATGGAGTGGAAGGTGGGAAGGAGGTTCAAGAGGGAGGAAACACGTGTATACCTATGGCTGATTCATGTTGATGTATGGCAGAAACCAACACAACATAGTAAAGAAATCATCCTCCAATTAAAAGTAAATTAATTTTTAAAAGCTATGTAGTTGTGGACTCAAAGCTGCCTCAAAAACAAACAAACAAATAGCCTCTCCAATCACTCCCTATTACTGTATCTCCTGGCTCTATTTCTTGATAGCTTAACTATTTGAAAACATCTGACTATTTTCTTCTCTCTTTTCTCTTTCCACATGCTGGCTTGAGGAGAGCTGTGGCCTTGACTCTCCTCATCCCTCCCATCCTTTATCCCTAACATCTTGACTAGTATTCAATTAACTCTCAAGAAAATATTTTGACCGAACTAATGAACACGTGATAGGCACTTTTTATATCTATGCTATAGATCTAGCTGGTTAATTGTATGGATAGAAATAATGTAACTTGTTAACTCCCTATTGATGGACAAACGAGGGTGCCATTTTGTGTTGTTATAAACCACATAGAAGCAAACAACTTTGTTCTCATACCCTTGTGTATTTGTACAAATGTTTCTGTAAGATCAAGTGGGGCTTCCCCAGGGGCTCAGAGGTAAAGAATCCACCTGCAATGCAGGAGTCACAGGAGACAGAGGTTCCATCCCTGGGTCAGGAAGATTCCCTGGAAGAGGGCATGGCAACCCACTCCAGTATTTTTGCCTGGAAAATCCCTGGGACAGAGGAGCCTGGTAGGCTACAGCCCATAGCATCACAGAGTCGGACATGACTGAAGTGACTTAGCATGCACAAAGAAGGATGCAGATTTTGAATTTCAATAGCTACCAAGTTAGTGATAGAGTTATTCTTTTAATTTTTCTTTGGTATATCAGGGCCAATCATATGGAGGGGGTTTTTGTTGTTGTTTTTTCTAGATTTGTCATTTCCCCCACTACCTTCTTTTTTATAAAACCTCCTGTTAATACCTACAATGAACAAAATAGGGTTCTATCAAAATGAAAGATACATCAACTTTTTATTTCATCTTGTGTCCAAAATTCCACAGTGACCACTGAGAATTTTTCAACATGATTCCATATCATGCTCAAGGGTAAATCCTGTGCAAAAGTTAACGTATAAACACTTTTTTATGAGAAATCTGTAAGAAAATTTAAGCATTTATTAAGTCTGCTGTGACTCTAAATCTTGGGCTTCATTAAGCTGCCCAGTCAACACTTAACAGTACATATTATATCACTCGGAGAGACTTAGAGTTATAAATCTTATTTTTCTTGCTTTTATAATTATCCACCCCCCAACTGACTGAAGAAGAAAAGAAACTGAACTACTTGAAGAATTAACAAAATTGAGTCCATTATCTTGCCCAGTTAACTCTTCTTGTTTCTGCAGCTGAGGAGATCACCTCGAGAGCTTTGTCAATCCGTTTTAAATCTCTCAGGTAAATCCGGATTCTCATTTAAAGTAGTCAAAAGAAAATTAAGCTTCCATATAGCTTCTGCTTGTCCTGCTGGCAGAGCTGACTTGCTCAGATTTCAATTTCTCCAACTCTTTTTTTTTTTTTTTTAACTTTACTTTACAATACTGTATTGGTTTTGCCATACATTGACATGATTCGACCACAGGTGTATACAAGCTCCCAATCCTGAATCCCCCTCCCACCTACCACCCCATATCATCTCTCTGGATCAGTCCCAAGCATCCTGTATCCTGTATCGAACATAGACTGGCACTTCGTTTCTTACATGATAGTATACATGTTTCAATGCCATTCTCCCATATCATCCCACCCTCTCCCTGTCCCTCAGAGTCCAAAAGTCCGTTCTATACATCTGTGTCTCTTTTGCTGTCTACAAACAATAAATCCTGGAGAGGATGTGGAGAAAAGGGAACCCTCCTACACTGTTGGTGGGAATGCAAACTAGTACAGCCACTATGGAAAACAGTGTGGAGATTCCTTTAAAAATTGCAAATAGAGCTGCCTTATGACCCAGCAAGCCCACTGCTGGGCATACACACCAAGGAAACCAGAATTTAAAGAGACACATGTACCCCAATGTTCATTGCAGCACTGTTTATAATAGCCAGGACATGGAAACAACCTAGATGTCCATCAGATGAATGGATAAGAAAGCTGTGGTACATATACACAATGGAGTATTACTCAATTTCTCCATCTCTTTTCATGAGAAGTGTTTTTAAATCTCAGAGTAGTGGAATCTTTTTGCGACTAGATTGATCTCACTTTGGAAGAAAGTTCTCTGTAACTTGACTGAGGTTGCCTGTTGGAGCCAAAACAACAATCACAACACCTTAACTCTTCTTGGCCTTAATGTATCCCCTTGTGATTGTGTGTTTGGCACACAACGGGTGAGCAACAGTATTCTGAGTTGGCATTTGTGATATAAATATTATTGCTCACACCACAAACTTGAAGTTAACCAAAATTCTAATCAACTGTTTGCTCCTTTCTAAAGAAGATAGAAATAAAGACAAATGTTCCAGTACTCAATATTTGATTCCTGTGTGAGACATATTTTTAATATTGAATTTTTTTTAATTTCTCAAAAAAGTTTTACTCACAAGTGATTTAGTTATAAATTCATATTCTTAATAAATAAATAATCTAATTATTCTTTAATCTTCCTTTGCTCTACCTGAGCCAAACATGTGGTTGGTTGTTTATTTGTTGTTTTTCTAAATGTGTATATTCTGCACTAGCAGTCATCACCAAATTAACCAGTTCAAAACTGGTTGGGCCTTACATGGCCACATGTCTTAAATTTTATTCTCTACTGTTGAGTGAAAACAAAAATACAAGTAAATCACAAGTCACCCCAAAACTGCCCCATTGGCAGGAAGAGTCACAGTGGAGAAATCCCAACATTTCAAAACTATCTTATGTTTAAAGACTTCCCTGTAGGATGTTGAGAATTTGCCACAGCTGGGAAAGATGTGAGCTGAATTTCCTTTTGTAATTAAGATTAGCTGTTTATTCCATAACAATACAAAAAAAAATCAAAGAATGAGTTCCTCTGAATATAAAAATACCATCCTCCATTTATGAGAAAAGCCCAGAAATTGAATTTTTCTCTGTTATTAAAGTTCTGACTGATATGAGAAAATGATCCTTCCCATGAGCTGCTGCTGCTGCTGTTGCTAAGTCGCTTCAGTCGTGTCCGACTCTGTGCGACCCCATAGACAGTAGCCCACCAGGCTCTCCCACCCCTGGGATTCTCCAGGCAAGAACACTGGAGTGGGTTGCCATTTCCTTCTCCAATGCACGCATGCATGCTAAGTCGCTTCAGTCGGGTCTGACTCTATGAGACTCTATGGACAGCAGCCCACCAGGCTCCTCTGTCCACAGGATTCTCTAGGCAAGAATACTGGAGTGGGTTGCCATTTCCTTCTCCCTCTCATGAGCTAGAGAAGTCTCCTTCTCATGAGCTAGAAAAATTGTTTTGTTCATCTTGAAGGTAGACCAGATGCCTCTAAGATTCATCTTTCATTTATTTGTCCATCTATGATGTGAGTTTGTGTCACCCAATAGGCATTTGCTAAGCATTTATTGTATACAAACAACATACAAGATGTCTTGAGGTATTTAAAAGAGAAGGTCTTTGAGAAACCTACTCTACCTGTTTTGAGGACAATTTTACTCATGTGCACACAGTGTGAGTACATGCCGCTTAAATTTCCCCAGCCTTATCAGCTGTCCAGTTTTCACCTTAAAGTTGTCAAACACCTTTCTTTTTTCTTTTGCCCCAAAGCCCTGATATTACTGAGTCCCAAGTCCTTACTAACTGCCAATATTATATCAGAGACTCAACTTTTTCACTATTCTTGAGACCGGATTGATTTTTTAGATAGGAAAATTATTAAGATCTTACCATTTGATCCTTACAACAGTACAGTGAGCCTAGGGACACTAATCTAATTATTTGTTCATCTTCAGGAGCTTTTTTTTCCTGAGCTTATAGTACTCACAGGGCTGAGAGTCTAATGAGAGACTGGCAGTTCTAACAAAGTGAGAACAACAGGAGCTTTAAGAACCATAGAAGGCATCTCTGTTTCAGGGAAAGGTGTCATGAGCAGGGAGGCTTTGGGTGACACTGGCCCCAGGTACTGTTGTGGGTTGCCATTTCCCTCTCCAGAGGTGGGAACAGGAGCATGCAATGATTGACTCCATGGAGAAGGGGGGAGGAGAAAGAGTGAAAGTACGATTCAGACTAAGGAAAAAACAATTACTCAACAAATATTTGTGTTAGACACTAGAAGCCCAGTGGTGCCAATATAATGCATTAATGATGCTGGTGTCCAGGACTACGAAGGCAAAGAACAGATCAGAGCATAGCAACAGCTACTTCTGAACCGCATTCTGTGACAGGTGATGTTCTAAGCACTTATTATACTACTTAATTTTCAGAACAAAGATGAGGAAACAGAGAGGACAAGTTGCTTGCTGTGAGCATGTACCAGTTAAAGAACAGAACCACTTCAAAAAAATTTTTTAAAGAACAAAAACTGAAAAAAAAAAAAATTATCTGACCAGTGACCTGAGCATTAAGTCCCATGTGTGTTTACTTTTTCAGTACTATCTTTTCTCATATTTGATAGGTTTATTTAAAACCTAATTTGTTGACAAGAGTGCTAAGACAATTCAATATGGGATAAGGTGTCTTTTCAACAAACGACACTGGGAAAAATTGATACGAACATGCAGAAAAATGAAGTTCGACCCCTATCTCATGCCATATACTAAAATTAACTCAAGAATATACCTAAATGTAATAGCTAAAACAATAAAATTCTGGAGGAAACAAAAAGAATAGAGCCACTTCCAATTCAAGCTAGCTCTTAACCATGAAAAGATAGTAGTAGCCTCTCCTCTCAAACCAGACAGAAACCAGCAGTGTGTGCTCATGGTGACAGGGAAGGAATGGATAGATTAGGGAAAGTTTTTATTAAATAATTAGTAAGATGTAACCAGAAAAGGAGAGGGGGCAAATGTGTGCCAAGGAAAGTAACTCAGCTTCTCAGACCACTGCGCACACCACCAAGTCTATATAAAAGTGCAACTCTGAACTCATAGAAATGAAGCTGCAGAACATTTTGACTCTCATTCTAAAAACAAAGACAGTCCAAAGGAAAGTTTTAAGAAAAGTAGAATTAAATTTGTACCTTTAAGAGCTTATTATAGCTATTAAATAGAGGATACACTTGATGGAGACAAGAGTGGGTACAAGAAAACTACAGCTGACTTTTCAACAACACATGGTATTAAGGGTGCACAGTAGAAGTTTCCTATATAACTTACACTTATCTCTCCACAGATGCAGTTACTTTGTATCTGTATCTATGGGCTTCCCTGGTCGCTCAGCTTGTAAAGAAACTGCCTGCAACACAGGAGACCTGGGTTCGATCCCTGGGTTGGAAAGATCTCCTGGAGAATGGAAAGTCTACCCACTCCAGTATTCTGGCCCAGAGAATACCATGGACTGTATAGTCCATGGAATCACCGAGTCAGACACAACTGAACGATTGAACGGCAGCAACAACAACAAAACAGAAAACCTAGGAGGTCACCCTGATAAAGGAAGCATAGGAACAGAAGCAGGTTTTCAAAGGCAGCGTGTCACGATCACATGGTTCCATTTTGTTGTTCAGTTGCTCAGTCATGTCTGACTCTTTTCAACCTAATGGACTGCAGGACGCCAGGCTCCCTGTCCTTCACCAACTTCCAGAGCTTGTTCAAATTCATGTCCATTGAGTTGGTGATGTCATCCAACCATCTTGTCCTCTGTTGTCCCCTTCTCCTCTTGCCTTCAATCTTTCTCAGCATCAGGGTCTTTTACGTGGTTCCATTCAGCTACAGTAAAGGGGGTGTGATGTGTAGGTACGTTTATGGGGGATGGGACTAGTGAGAAAAAGGCAGGTTCCAGTATATGAAAGGACTTATCTGTTAAGATAAAAAGGATAAAGTCCCTCTGAAATCTGTTCAGTTCAGTCGCTGAGTCATGTCCGACTCTGCGACCCCATGAACTGCAGCACGCCAGGCCTCCCTGTCCATCACCAACTCCCAGAGTCCACCCAAACCCATGTCCATTGACTCGGTGATGCCATCCAACCATCTCATCCTCTGTCATCCCCTTCTCCTCCTGCCCTGAATCTTTCCCAGCATCAGGGTCTTTTCAAATGAGTCAGCTCTTCGCACCAGGTGGCCAAAGTATTGGAGTTTCAGCTTCAACGTCAGTCCTTCCAATGAACACCCAGGACTAATCTCCTTTAGGATGGACTGGTTGGATCTCCTTGCAGTCCAAGGGACTCTCAAGAATCTTCTCCAACACCACTGTTCAAACACATCAGTTCTTCAGTGCTCAGCTTTCTTTACAGTCCAACTCTCACATACATACATGACCACTGGAAAAACCATAGCCTTGACTAGATGGACCTTTGTTGACAAAGTGATGTCTCTGCTTTTGAATATGCTGTCTAGGTTGGTCATAACTTTCCTTCCAAGGAGTAAGCATCTTTTAATTTCATGGCTGCAATCACCATCTGCAGTGATTTTGGAGCCCAGAAAAATAAAGTCAGCCACTGTTTCCACTGTTTCCCCATCTGTTTGCCATGAAGTGATAGAACCCGATGCCATGATCTTAGTTTTCTGAATGTTGAGCTTTAAGCCAATTTTTTCACTCTCCTCTTTCACTTTCAAGAGGCCCTTTAGTTCTTCTTCACTTTCTGCCATAAGGGTAGTATCATCTGCATACCTGAGGTTATTGATATTTCTCCTGGCAATCTTGATTCCAGCTTGTGTTTCATCCAGTCCAGTGTTTCTCCCAGTCCAGTGTTTCTCATGATGTACTCTGCATATAAGTTAAATAAGCAGGGTGACAATATACAGCCTTGATGTACTCCTTTTCCTATTTGGAACCAGTCTGTTGTTCCATGTCTAGTTCTAACTGTTGCTTCCTGACCTGCATACAGGTTTCTCAAGAAGCAGGTCTGAAAGCTGAGATGATACTAAAGGTTTTCTTTTTGTATAACTTGTATTTTTGTGTAATTTTTTAGAACTTTGAAATAATTTCAGATTTATAGAAAAGTTACAAAGGTAGGACACAGAGTCATTGTATATCTCTCATCCAGTTTCCCCTAACAGTAACATCTTACATAATCATGGCACCTGGGTCAAAACTAAGAAACCAACATTTACACATGACTACCCACTAAAGTTCAGGCTTCCCTAGTGGTTCAGATGGTAAAGAAATCACCTGCCATGCAGAAGACCCAGGTTCAACCCCTGGGTCAGGAAGATCCCCTGGAGAAAGGAAATGCTACCCACTCCAGTATTCTTGCCTGGAGAATTCCATGGACAAAGGTGCCTGGTGGGCTATATTGTCCATAGGGTCACAGAGAGTTGGACACAACTAAGCGACTAACACTCAACATCTACTAAACTCCAGATTTTATTCAGATTTCACCTCTTTCTGCACTAATGTCCTTTTCCTGTCCCATAATCTCCTCCAGGATAGCACATTATATTTTCATCATCAGTCTCCTTAGGCACCTCTTGGCTGAAGCACTTTTCCCATCTTTTTTGTTTTGCATGATCTTGACAGTTTTGAGGAGGACTGGTCTGATGTTTTGTACACTGTATCTCAATTTGGTGTGCCTGAAATTTTTCTCATGATCAGATTAAGATGTTACAAGATTTTAAGAACGGGAATGCAGCTGATTTTGTTTTTGTTTAGGAAGTTCACTCTGGATATTGAGAGAGAACTAGAATGTTGGTTTCTAACTCAATGATGATGATTTCTGCAACATGAGACTTGAGGTGATTTCTGAACTTTCATCTCTGTAATTCTTTCATCTTGTTTCAATCCTTTATATGGAATGCAGGTCATTTTATTTTTGAAAAACAAAAGAGTGATTTTTCTTTCAAAAGAAAAACTGGCAGCAAATAAATAACATGTCAACAGTGATTAATTCTGAATGATTAGAATATGGATGACAGTTATTCTCGTCTCTTGGATTTTTCTCTGTCTTTAAAAATGCCAAAAGTTTTCAAAAAAAAAAAAAAGGAAAGAAAAAAGTGATCCTTGAAAATGAGGAAGAAATGGAGAAGATGGGGAGTAGAGGACCAGATAAGAGACTATGGCAAGAAACAGTTCAGGTGAGAGAGATGCTGGAGGCCTGAACTCGATAGTAAAAAGATGGAAGAGATAGTAAATGGAGTCCAGAGGCATGGTGACTGATTGGATAGGGTGCTCAGGAAGAGGGAAGAATCTCTGGTTTCTGGCGTTCCAGTTCATGGTGGTAATGCCATTCACAGAGCCAGGAAACTTCAAAGGAATAGCTGATTGGTGAGCAAGGAGTGACTTTCGTTTTAGACATGCAGGCAGTGGAATGTCACATCTGACACTGTTGACTTCTCTTCATGTCTTTCTGAATCTATGTTTTTAGACAACATTCTTTATGTATTTCCTCCATCAGATACTTAGTATCTTTTTCTAAAATTCTCATTGATGCCTCTTGAGAACTTGTACGTACATGCTAAGTTGCTTCCTTCGTGTCCAACTCTTTGTGACCCTATGGACCATAGTGTGCCAGGCTCCTGTGTTGACGGGATTCTCCAGGCAAGAATACTGGAAGTGTGTTGCCATGCCTTCCTCCAGGGGATCTTCTCAACCCAGGGATCAAACCCATGTCTCTGACATCTCCTGCACTGGCAGGCAGGTCTTCACCACTAGCGCCACCTGGGAAGCCCAGGTATTCCTAAAATAGTCATTGTTCAGATTGTACCCCTTATGTTTCCAGACTCATGACTGTTAATCCTAGATTCATTTAACAATTTTAGATTGTTAAAACTAAGAACTAAGAGAGGTACATCACCATTGACTAAACTACAGATTTTATTCGGATTTTCCCAATTTTTAAATGAACATCATACTTTATTGTATTCCAGGACCCTGTAGTTTTCTCTTTTTCTCGTGGAAAAAAGCAGAATGCAAAGATTTCAATCTTTGCCATTTCTCAGAAATATGAGCTTAGGACTAAATCAAACACTTTGAAGATGTGTCTTCATGAAAGGAGAATGGTGATAACACCAGCTCTGCCTTATTCAGAGTGTTTTTGTGAGAATCACACATGTGGAGTATGGACCCTTAGTCTGTTTGAGCTACTAAAACAAAATACCAGATTAAGTGACTGATAAATAATAAGTATTTCTTTCTCACAGTTCGGGAAACTGAAAATCCAAGATCTGGGTGCCCAAGTGGTCAGGTGATGGCCCTTTTCCAGGTCAGACTTCTCACTGTATCCTTCAGGAGGGCAGCAAGGGGTGAGGGAGTTCTCTTGGAACTCCTTATAAGGGCACTAACTCCATTGGTAAGGGGTCTATCCTTGTTGTTGCTGTTGTTCAGTTGCCCAGTCATGTCTGACTCTTTGCGACCCCATGGACTGCAGCATGCCAGGGCTCCCTGTCCCTCACCATCTCCTGGAGTTTGCCCAAGTTCATCTTCATTGCATTGGTGATGTCATTCAAACATCTCATCCTCTGTCATCCCTTTCTCTTCCTGCCTTCAATCTTTCCCAGCATTAAGGACTTTTCCAATGAGTCATCTGTTCACATCAGATGGCCAAAATACTGGAGCTTCAGCTTCAGCATCAGTCCTTCCCGTGTATATTCAGGGTTGATCTCCCTTAAGATTGACTGGTTTGATCTCCTTGCTGTCTCCTGGACTTTTTGATCTCCTGGACTTTGAGGAGTCTTCTCCAGCACTACAGTTCAAAGGCATCAATTCTTTGGCATTCTGCCTTCTTTATAGTCCAGCTCTCACAACTGTACATGACCACTGTAAAGACCATAGCCTTGACTACACAAACCTTTGTCAGCAGAGTAACGTTTCTGCTTTTCAAAGCACTGTCTAGGTTTGTCATCACTTTCCTGCCAAGAAGCAGTCATCTTCTGATTTCATGGCTGCGGTTACTGTCTGCAGTGATTTTGGAGCCCAAGAAGAGGAAATCTGTCACTACTTCCACCTATTCCCCTTCTATTTGCCGTATAGTAATGAGGCTGGATGCCATGATCTTAGTTTTTTTTAATATTTAGTCTTAAGCCAGCTCTTTCACTCTCCTCCTTTACCCTCATTGAGAGGCTCTTTAGTTCCCCTTTGCTTTCTGCCATTAGAGTGGTATCATCTGCATATCTGAGGTTTGCTGATGTTTCTCCAGCCTATCTTGACTCCAGGTTGTAACTCATCCACCCTGGCATTTCTCATGATGTGCTCAATGTATAGGTTTAAACCAACAGGGTGACAGCAGACAGCCCTGTCGTACGCCTTTCTTGCTGTTGAACCAATCAGTTGTTCCATACAGGATTCTAACTGTTGCTTCTTGACCTGTATACAGGTTTCTCAGGAGACAGGCAAGATGATCTGATATTCTCATCACTCTAAGAGCTTTCCACAGTTTGTCATGATCTACACAGTAAAAGGCTTTAGCATAGTCAATGAAACAGAGATAGATGTTTTTCTGAAATTCCCTTGCTTTCTCTATAATCCAGCAAATGTTGGCAATTTGATCTCTAGTTCCTCTCCCTTTTTTAAACCCAGTTCGGACACCTGGAAGTTCTTGGTTCACATCATGCTGAATCCTGGAATGTAAGATTTTAAGGATGACCTTACTAGCACAGTAAATGAATGCAGTTGTTCGATGGTGCACATTGGACATCACTGGCACATGGTAGTACCAAAGTACTACCCTTCTTGGGAATTGGGATGAGGATTGACCTTTTCCAGTCCTGTGGCCACTGCTAGGTCTTTCAGATTTGCTGACATATTGAATGCAAAACCTTGATGGCATCCTACTTTAGGGATTGAATAGTTCTGGAATTTCATTTCATCCACTAGTTTTGTTAACAGCAATGCTTCTTAAGGCCCACTTGACTTCACACTCCAGAATATCTGCCTCTGGGTGACTAACCACACCATCATAGTAATCCAGTTCATTAAGATCTTTTTAATACATTTCTTCCATGTAATATCTCTCCATCTCTTCTTTATCTCTTCAGTATCTACTAGGTCTCTACCATTTTTATCCTTTATTGTGCCCATTTTGGGTGGAATGCTCCCTTAAGGTTTCCAATTTTTCCAAAGAGATCTCTAGTCTTTCCCCTTTTGTTGTTTTCCCCTAGTATGAAACACTGCTCATTGAAGAAGACCTTCTTGTTTCTTCTAGCCATTCTTTAAAACTCTGGATTTAATTGGATGTACCTTAGCCTCTCTCCCTTGCTTTTCACTTGTCTTCATTCTTCCACTATTCTTAAAGCCTCCTCAGATAACCACTTTGCCTTCTTGCTTTTCTTTTTCTTTGGGATGGTTTTGTTCACCATTTCCTGTACAATGTTACAAGCCTCTGCCATAGTTCTTAAGGCACACTGTTATCTAGATCTATTTAGTTAGCTGCTTCCTAGGATGCTGATGTTCATTCTTACCATCTCCTGCTTGACCATGTCCAATTTTCCTTTATTCATGGACCTAACATCTCAGGTTCCTAAACAATACTGTTCTTTGCAGCATCAGATTTTACTTTCCTCATCAGACTCATCAACAGAGTGTCATATATACTCTGGCCCAGCCACTTCATTCATTCTGGGGCTATTGGTAATTCTCCTCTGCTCTTCCCCAGTAGCATATTGGACACCTTTACACCTGGGGGACTTATTTTTTGGTGTCATATCTTTTTGGCCTTTTATACAGTTCATAAGGATCTCACAGCAAGTATACTAGGGTGGTTTGCCATTCCCTCTTCCAGTGGATCATGTTTTGTCAGAAAACTTTGCTATGACCCACCTGTCTTGGGTGGCCCTGCAAGGCATGGCTCATAGCTTCATTGAGTTATCCAAACCCCTTTGCCACAACAAGGCAGTGATCCATGAAAGGGGCTCTGTCCTTATGACCTAATAATTTCCCAAAGGCCCCACCTCTGTGTACCATCACCTTGCTGCTGCTGCTGCTAAGTCACTTCAGTTGTGTCCAACTCTGTGTGACCCCACAGACATCAGCCCACCAGGCTCTCCCACCCCTGGGATTCTCCAGGCAAGAACACTGGAGTGGGTTGCCATTTCCTTCTCCAATACATGAAAGTACAAAGTGAAAGTGAAGTTGCTCAGTCATGTCCAACTCTTAGCGACCCCATGGACTGCAGCCTACCAGGCTCCTCCATCCATGGGATTTTCCAAGCAAGAGTACTGGAGTGGGGTGCCATTGCCTTCTCCGACCATCATCTTAGGGGGTTAGATTTCAACACATAGATTTGGGGCAGACACATTCAGACCATAGCAGGTAACCTGAAATGCTTGAAAATGTTTAAAGCTGCACAGACATGGGCCTACGATCTTTCAAGTTAGCGCTGGCTCTCTAATCCTGCTAACAGGATTAGAACTAATATGTGGGTGACTGACAAGATCAGATAATCAAAACATTATGTATACTTGGCTTAGAAATGTATTATTGAAGCATGTTTATATTTAAAATATGGATGTGTCTTATATTCTGGCAATTTAGTTCAAACAAAATAATGATGCCCAACTGAAGATCCAGAAGGTGCTAAGATGGCCAGCCTCCTCTTTCTGACCCCTGCTCCACTTTTCTTTGTAAACCAGTCCATCCTGGGAACAAGCAACCCAATTGCCATGGTCCTTTGCCACCAAGGACACTTACCTTTTCTTTCATACTCCCTCTAATGGCTTCAATATATGGGTTTCAAAAAATAAATAAATAAAACACTCAGTGAGGTACAAAATAATAGAGGAACTACGTGGAAGTTCACAGGTACCATTTTTACCTGTTTAAACTTGCTCCTGAAAACCAAATTAAGCCAAGTTTTACATAAGCTTCTAACAGATGGACAGCAGAATGTGCTTGCAGCAATCAAGTGAATATCCATCAGAAGGAAACCATTTAATATCTGCAGTTAACCACCATGTCAGCCTCCTCACTCACTTCCCTCTCTCAGCCTTTGATCAGCAGGATAGTTCCTCTTAAACGACTTTGTATCAAACGGAACTATATCTAAGATTTCAAGCTGAACTTACAACCTGTCTCAAGCAAAGGTATGAAATTTACAGCAATAGACTTTTATTCTAAACCAACCCGAGGCTTCTTCTCTGGTTTATTGTCATATTTTTCCCTTTGTCTCATTTTTCTTAAACCTAATTTTTACTTATTTTGATCTTATACTATATGTGCCTTCACAAACTATCCTTAGAAAGTACTCTTTTATGATATGCATCTTTGCAAACTATCTTCATACAGTCTTTTAAGAACAGACAAAATAAAATAAATAAATGATTAAAACCAAATAAATGAATAAATCTGTCTTTATGTTCTTTTCTTTTATGTCTTTTCTTTTTAAAAATTCATCTTTCCCAGAGAATTCCCCGGTGGTCCAGTGGTTAGACTCTGCACTTTCCCTGCAGAGTTCACTGGGTTCAATCTTGGTCGAGGAACTAAGAGTCTCACAAGTGGCGCAGCCAAAAAAACAGTTCACCTCTCCAAAGCATGAACCCTACATAGAGTTTTCAGCATACTTCTGTGCCTGCCCCACCCCTCCAAATACATGCACATACCAAATACATACATACGTGTATACAATGTATGTGTATATACATATATGTATACATGTGTGTTACTATATGTACACGTGTGTGTGTGTGTGCTCAGTCACTAAGTTGTATTAGACTCTTTGTGACCCTATGGACTGTGGCCCACCAGGATCCTCTGTCCATGGGATTTCCCAAGCAAGAATACTACAGTGGGTTGCCATTTCCTGCTCCAGGCAATCTTCCCCACACGGGGATCAAGCCCACGGATCCTGCATCTCTTGCATTGGCAGGCAAATTATTTAACACTGAGCCATTTGGGAAGCCTTACATATACATAGACATTGCACATACACATATGTACTTACATATATATGTAATTCCCTGTCTGAGTACTATGTACTGTTCACCTTCACAAACGTTATCTCATTTAATCTGCTCAGAAAAATTAAATAACTCACTTAATTACATTGAAGTAGTAATTCATAGCCTGGTTTGAACCCTAATCTATCTGATGCAAAATCGTATGGAATTGCCACCATTTTCGCCACCTTTCTGATCTCTGTAGATTCGGCATCTAGCAGAATTGCAGCACTGTTGACCTTCTTGTCATCCTGGATGCCCACTGCCACACCAGCTGCTATCAGCCCGGGCAATACTTCTTCAGCATGTCTCCTGATCTTCATAAATCCTCTGTCTTCAGTTTTCAACTTTGTCCCACTATAGGCAGAGCAAAACACTTTGCTGAATAAAACTTACCTTTGATATCCTGTGGAGTGTTCCGTCCCTAATCCAGACTATTTTCTAACTTAGCACTATCAGTTTAAACTTAAAGAATAATTATCAAATGTTTTACTCTAGACTTCAACTCTTGATTTTTTCCTGAATTTTCATATCTCTGTGAGATATCTCTACTTACTAATTTCACTCTTACTCTAAACTTCAAGTCTTATTTCCTAAAATTATTCTTCCTTCAATTATTCTATCAGTGAGATACTATCTCCATTCACCCAGAATAACCATCTTAGATTCTTCTCTTATGTAAACAAAATGGAATTATACAGTTTAACCGTCACTCTTTGCTTCAAAACACATTTTAAATTAACCCTGTACGCCACTCTACTCCATAGTAGTCAGAAATACACTTCTAGAATATTGCTTAGCCATGAAAAGGAATGAAGTACTGACACAGGCAACGAGGTAGATGCACCTTGGAAACAGTTTGCTAAGTGAAATAAGCCAGACACAAAATGTTACAAATCACGTGATTCTATTTTATGAACTATTCAGAACTGACAAATCTGTAGAGACAAAATACAGCCTGATGGTAGCCAAAGGCTGAAAAATGGGGGAAAACGTCTTCTAAAAGGTAAGGACTTTCACTTAGAAATAAGGGAAATGTTTTGGAAATTCTGTGCCTGTCCAGTGGTTAGAGCTCTATGTTTTCACTGCCAAAGGCACAGATTTGGTCTCTGTTTAGGGAACTAGTATCCCTTGAGCCACTCACAATGGCCAAAAAAAAAAGAAAAATGAAAATGTTTTGGAGCTAGATAGAGGTGATAGTTGTACAACATTATGAACGCACTGAATGCCACTGAATTGTTCGTTTTAAAATGGTTAATGTTATGCTATGTGACATTCACCTCGATAAGCTTTTTTAAAAAAATAGATTTCTAGCAAATCATCAGCCTCCAATATCCCTCACTATTCCTTTCTGTTCTGATCCCCTGCTGACTGTTTCATCTTCCTGGAACAGCTCTTTCATTAGGAACCCATTAGGTTTCCCTTTCTATCAAGGATAAACTCATCTGCTTTCAAAGATCAGGGTCCCCAAACTAATTTTCCATAAACATCACTACGCACCATGCATGTCTCCTCAACAGGTTTCAAGTGCAACCACTCATTTCTCAGACCAGCAGTCTTAATGTCCACCTAAATTCTCCACTGACCATCTTTAAGTTTCCTTTATCTTATCCCAGCTTCTCCATGGATCACTCACATCTCCCTTCTCTGAACTCCTTATGCATTCAGAGAGTTTTATAGAATGCAGTGCTTTCACTTGATATGTAAAATACATATTACCTAACTAGAGGCTAAGTTCCCTTTAAGGCGAAATATCATGTCAGAGACTTCATTGATTCTCATGCTGCCTACTTCACTTTTGGGAATCTAGGAAGTACTGAAGAAATGCTTCATTGATTACTCATTAACCACTGCTCGGGAAAGTTAGTCATCCATTTCTCCCACTCCTTCTGCTAAGCTATAGTTTATCTTTTGTTTAAAATCACCCCTAATCTGCTCTGCGAAGCCTTCTCTTTCCATTCCTTATTTAGCAAGGAATAACCCCATAGACGGAGGAGCCTGGTGTGCTGCAGTCCATGGGGTCGCGAAGAGTTGGACACGACTGAGCGACTTCACTTTCACTTTTCACTTTCATGCACTGGAGAAGGAAATGGCAACCCACTCCAGTGTTCTTGCCTGGAGAATCCCAGGGACTGGTGAGCCTGGTGAGCTGCCATCTATGGGGTCGCATAGAGTCGGACACGACTGAAGCAACTTAGCAGCAGCAGCAGCTTCTCCAATTTAGGAAAGATTGACTACATGTCTCTAACAAAGAAACACAATTAAGACACAGGCCCAAGATCTATGAGATAGGATAAAAATGGCAATTTACTTTAACCATCTTTCCTTTATAAGGAATTTCTAAGTCACATCCCTTACATTCGCTAACCTCTATGGAAAGAATATTCATAAGGGGGAAGATTGATCCATGTGTATAGAATAAGGTTTAGAAAAAACGCTTCAAAATATATGCCCCTCTCAACTAAAAATAAATAAATAAATAAATAAATCATTAATTGAAAAGACTAAACCTTTTTCCAAGAGAATGGCAGCCCACTCCAGTGGTCTTGCCTGGAGAATCCCAGGGACGGGGGAGCCTGGTGGGCTGCTGTCTATGGGGTCGCACAGAGTCGGACACGACTGGAGCAACTTAGCAGCAGCTGCAGCAGTCTTTTACAGCTCTGTTCACCCTCCTTTGTCCCACATATTTATCATGCAGGATAAGGTGGAAATCATTACTATGCCAAAGCTTCTATAAGAGGTTATGGTTGGGTAAGAGGGAGAACGTATGGAAATCAGTTAGAGTTCAGAGAGTGAAGCTGGAATAAGGGGAGGATTTTACCTCTAGACTTGGGACATTCCAACACTTAAATTTTTTATAACCTCAACTAAGAATAGCTTCCTTTCTGAGAAGCAAGAGTGCTACACTCTATGACAAAGGCAGAGGTAGATTTGGGGTAGGAGCAAGATATAAATATATCAACACCCAATAGACATAGATCCAAACACAGTGGGAATCTGATAAGGGTTAAAATCAGCATAAGAAAAAGATTCCAATTATTTCTAATATCATGGAGTTGCCATTTTCATAACATTATATCATCATGTTTATTTAATACATGCTGGTGAAGTCCATAAGCTTTCTTGTTTTATACATTTATATATGTATTTTTTTTCCCATGATTGAGATTCTTTCTTAATGTATTTTTTATGTTATATTTTCATGAGCAATTCCACTCTGGCTTCAGAACAACATTTTTCCACCCACATAGGAAACCCTGCCAAGCCTTCAAGGTTTTGCAATATTCTTTTGTAGTATTCCTTTTATCAGGGAATCAAGCAAATATTAATTTTTTTCTGAAGAGAGAAGTATGCTTCCCTGGCAAGCACCTAAGTTACAGTGTGATATAATATGAATTATCAACACATTCTGTATGTTCGCCAAAGACTTCAATCAAGATACCATGGTAGCTGTTAGCTTCAATGAAAGGCGTTTGTGTGGAATTAAGAGCTGTATGTGGCTCAGAGCCCTTAAGCCTTTTCATGAACAAATACATAATTTAAGACTCTTGCTGTCTTTTTTTCCCGGCAGGTTCATAAGATCAATCACTTCATTCTTCACAAGCCCAGGACTCCTAAGAGTCAATGGTTCTTAGATATCCTGCAGTGGGACCTTTATTCAACACAAAATACCTTTGCCATAGAAAACCAGACAGGTGTAAAAGCAGAGATGACCTGGTCTCAATTCACTGACAAGATATTAACCCTAGGATCTAAAAAGTGCCTTTATTTATTGAGGTTTAGATTCATTTAAAAGCCACCATGGCAGTGGTTTGAAAGGGAAAAAAGAAGACCATGGAAGAAATAGAAGGAAAAAAATCAAAGAAGGAATGCCAAGGAATTCAGTCTCTAGGACACACCTGAGGCTCGATATAGCACACCCAAGTTTGATTTCTCTCCAAAATCCTAGATGGAATTGCACTTGTGGAAATCCTGGCTCAGATGTGTCCTCCTGGAATGTCAATGGACCTTAAAATTTAGAACTGTTTAAGTTTTAAATATTACTAACATCATACCGATACCAATTAGAAACTAGAAAAAAGGAAATGAGATTTATTGGAGAAAATCACTAGCAACACCAAGGGCTAATGCAGCTCAAGGCTCACTAAGAAAAGGATTATTCCCCATGATTTAGATTAACAGATCCACACTCTAAAAGCTTCCCAGTCCTTTAATTAAAAGAAGCACATTTGGAGGATAGAAGTATGCCTATGCATAATGAGTCATCCTAGAGCATATAATTTTAAGCCTATAACTCATTATCAATTTAAATCATATAGGCTCTGGAATGCAATGAAAGATGCTAACGCTGGCAAAGGAATGAAGCCTCACACTAGTAATTCTGTGTGTGTGTGTGTGTTTGTCCCACCCATGTATATAAAGGTATTGACAAATGGGGCCATACGGAGCATTCATTTCTGAGGTTCTTTGTTTTGATCATGCCACAGTGGCTAATTGATCGAGCTATTATAGGTATCCCTCTTTGCCAATGAGGAAATCTTGAATAATGAAAACTTTCTCAAGACCATACATAGAAACGTGTAGTTCCCCTGCAGAAAGTGAGCTCAGTTTTGGAAAAGAAGTCACCTGCATTCATCAGATCCATTTACCCATTCATTACAAAATAGTACTCACATCCCACCAAATAGAGTATCAAACAAGTATTGGTCACGTAGTCATTAAGTAACCTGGCTCTACCTACTCATAAGGAAATCTCTCTCCAGAAATGGAAGAGTTGAAGAGCTAGGGAGTTACTGAGCACACAACATCAGTGCTCTTGACTGGTGGCGGCAGCCATGAAACCCCTTGAAAAAGAATTAATAGGAATATCTGAGAGTAACACTGTTCATTCCCTTCATGGCAACCAGTATCAATGATCATTGTTTCCCGGAGTTACATGTCCTTCCAGGAAAGGAAAGGGAAGCAGACTGGCATCCTACTCTCCAGATGATGTCTACCTGATACTATTTGTTTGAACACAGGAAATTTGTTTTATATAATACTTCTCAGTAGTCAGCAAGTTCATGCCATAACACTCTGGGCTCATTTGCTCAGTTGTTTCTGACTCTTGTGACCCTATGGACTGTAGCCCACCAGGCTCCTCTATCCATGGGATATTTTAGGCAAGAATACTGGAGTAGGTTGCCATTTCCTTCTCCAGGGATAAAACTCTGGAGAGATCATAAATTCTACTTAGCAGATCAGGGGTGGGGAATTTTTTTGATTTGTCTTTGGTTAGTCATAATGGGAATCAAAAGCAAACTCTATGAAAATTTAAAAAATATCAATAAGGTTTTCATTCTTCTTTTCATTTTCAGTGTAAGAGAAAGTCAAAGCATGTCCATAATCTCTTGCACATTAGGATCAAATATATTGCTGTAATGGTTGTTTCTCTGTAAGGTCGGTTTTCCATAGTTCAGATTTTTGTAAGGTACAGCATGACTATCACACGAAGGTAAGAAGATAGACAATATGTAAAGAATCTACTTGCCTCCACTATATAGGCATTTGGTGAGGCAGTTGGCTAATCATTTAACAAATTAATACTCCAATAAATATAATTTACTGGATTTGAATTCAACCTGCTGGATTGATAACACTCTAGTAAAATGTTGCTAAACACAAGTACAGATTTTAGCCCAAAATAACAAAGAGATTGGGAGGGCTAAGAATGGGGAAAATATCAGTGAATAGGAGGTAAGTTCTGGAGCACACAAAGGTAACTAATGAAACCAACTAGTTTTTCTCAGAGAGGTTCAAAATATATTAAAATCATAAAGAGCAGGATACCATGTAAAATGATAACTAAGAAAATATGATAAGATCTAAGCAAGTAAAGCATAATTATTGAACACATGACCCTGTAATCCCACTCATAAATATATATCCAAGAAAAATGAAAGAAGGGTCACACTAAAATTTGCACTTGAAAGTTCACAGTGTTACTATTTTCATTTAAAAAATAGTGGAAAAAGACCAAATGTCTATCATCTGATAAACAAACAAAATGTTTTATGTCCATGTAATAGAATATTATGCAACCATAAACAGAAATTGGAGGAGGAAATGGCAACTCACTCCAGTGTTCTTGCCTGAAGAATTCCATGGACAGAGGAGCCTGGCAGGTTATAATCCATAGGGTCACAAAGAATTGCACATGACTGAAGTGACATAGCATAAATAGAAATGAAATACTGACACAGGCTAAGACATAGTTGAACCTTGAAAACATTATGCTAGGTGAAAGAAGCCAGATACAAAAGGCCTCATATCATATGATTCCATTTATATGAAATACCCAGAGTAGGCAAATCCATAGAGAAAAAGCAGACTAATGTGTGCCAACATCAGTCCTTCCAATAACTGATGCTGAAGCTGAAGCTCCCCAATACTTTGGCCACCTGATGTGAAGAGCCACTTCATTGAAAAAAGATCCTGATGCTAGAAAAGATTGAGGGCAGGAGGAGAAGGGGGAAACAGAGGATGAGATGGTTGGATGGCATCACTGACTCAACGGACATGAGTCTGAGCAAACTTAGGGAGGTAGTAACGGACAGGGAGTCTGGTGTGCTGTAGTTCATGGACTCACAAAGAGTCAGACATGACTGAGAGATGGAATAACAACAAGTGTGTACCAGGAGCTGGGGAACAGGGAAGAGGAGAGTGACTGTCAGGGAGTATAAAGTTTCTTTTTGTGGTGATGTAAATATTCTAAATTTTCAAAGTCCAGAATTATGATAGTTGCTCAATTCTGTGAATGTACCAAAAGCCATTGAATTGTACAGTTGAATGGATGAATAGTAGAGTATGTGAATTACACCTCAATAAAGACATAAATTTGGAGAAGGCAATGGCACCCCACTCCAGTACTCTTGCCTGGAAAATCCCATGGACGGAGGAGCCTGGTGGGCTGCAGTCCATGGGGTCGTGTAGAGTCGGACACGACTGAGTGACTTCACTTTCACTTTTCACTTTCATGCATTGGAGAAGGAAATGGCAAGCCACTCCAGTGTTCTTGCCTGGAGAATCCCAGGGATGGGGGAGCCTGGTGGGCTGCCATCTATGGGGTCGCACAGAGTCGGAGAAGACTGAAGCAACTTAGCAGCAGCAGCAGCAAAGACATAGATAGATATAAAATCATCAAGCAAATAATCAAGACTATCCCAGAGCTGAAGAGTCAAAACATGTCCTCACTTCACTGGGAAATTTCCAAAACCCAAAGATAAAGAGAAGATTCTCAAATCTTAGAGAATCTTGTCTACAAATGAGTGACACTCCATCTGGTATTGGATGTCTCATTGGCAGCAGTGGACACCAGAAGACAGTATTTTCAAAGCTTGGAGGAAAAATGATTTTCAATACAGAATCCTTTATACAATCAAGCTCTAAATCAAATAAAACTCAAGGAGAACTAAGAAAATTTCCCTCCTAAACATCCCTCATTAAGGTTTGCTAAGGATGCATTCCACAAAATGTGGATAGAAAACCAATAAGAAAGAAAATATGAGATTTGGAGATCAGAAAATCCAACCAAGATAGAACAAAAAGAAAGAAGTCCCCAAATGGCAGTTGTGAACCAGCATTGTGAGGAGCAACCATGCCGATTGCAGTGAGAAGACAGAGGCCCCTAGAAGGTATCTAAAAATATTCCCTCTATTTTGGGGACTGGATACCATCTTTGAGAAAGAAAAGCAACTTAAACATGAGAGAAAGATAGATAAAAATGTAAGTTTAAAAAAGTCCTCATCTCCCATAATAGTCATTTCCATAACAGAAAATCAATAGAAAATCTAAAAAACAACCAGAGAACTAAGTATATTATTTAGTGAAATGA
The DNA here is from genome assembly GCF_014754425.2 of Oryx dammah. NCBI lineage: Eukaryota > Metazoa > Chordata > Mammalia > Artiodactyla > Bovidae > Oryx > Oryx dammah. The sequence continues at coordinate 47,784,776 of NW_024070208.1, read as the reverse complement.
TGGTAACCATGAGAAGAACTTAAATCAAAAAAAGATTAAAAATTAAATGTAGTTCCCTTAATAATCAGGGCTTCCCTGGTGGCTCAGACAGTAAAGAATACGCTTGCAATGAAGGCGACCTGGATTCAATTCCTGGGTCAGCAATATCCCCTGGAGAAGGAAATGGCAACTCACTCCAGTATTCTTGCCTGGAGAATCCCATGGACAGAGGAGCCTGGAGGGTTATAGTTCATGGGGTCACAAGAATCAGACAGTGACTAAACCACCACCACACTGATAATCAAGATTTGTGGTAGTGACAGGTGAGGAAAGGGAACTGTTGTTTTCTCCTTATAAACCCTTCTATAGTATTTTTTAACCACAATTATGTATTATTTTGATTAAACTGCTTTAATATTTAAAAATAAAATATATTCACTTATCACTTACCACATGCAAAGTACTATGTTAAGGTATAAAGGCAGATATAAAACTGAATAATTTATAATTTCCATGGGGTGAAACCAAATATATACACCAACTATGGAACTTCTTTGTAAATTGAAATGAATATTGTAAGAAATGTTACCCCTCTTCCACAAAAATAGGTGCAAAAGATAATTAATTCTGCCTTCAGATAAAGCAAAGTTGTGTAAAAGAGGCAACATTTGAGCTACACCCTAAGGAATTGGTAGGATTTTGATGGATGGAGAAAGGAAAAAGTATATTCTAGTTTGTCCTAAAATGCATTCCACAAAAGGACAATCATTTTTAGACATTCCTAACCAAAAGCCAATTACACCTTCCAGGAAGGAGCTGTTATTTTTGAAATACTCATCTGAAGAGGAGAAGAAATATTCAGAATATTTCATGCTAAGCTCTGACTTACCTGTACCAGAAAATATTTTCTGAGCTTATGAGTCACTTAGTTACTTAAAGACGAAAATCCTGAGAGAAACGAGATTATATTGTGTGTCAGTGACCATGAAGATTAAATTCATTTACCTAGAACAGTTTCTGTTGACTTAAATATGCATTAAGTTGACTTCTCTAATTCTGTAATAAGAATAGCAGCGCTTATTTCATGGAAAATGTTTGCACTGAACCATAGTTTGAGTGCTTTTTCCTTTTTTGTTTTTTATTGGTGCTTACTTTGGTATCCAAACTTAGATATTTATTGAAGACTTAGATTCAGAACTAAATCATTATTATCTATACCAACAAACTTGCTCTAAATATTTTATTTATTTTTCATTGACTTTTTTTTTTTAAAGAAATAAGATTTTCTTCAAAGCCAATTTAGAGGCAGAAAAAGTGATTTACACTAAGATTTATTGACTTTTGCTATGAAATAATATGAAAAACCAAAACACTTTTTGAGTAAAACAAGTTTATTTTTGTTGTCAATAAAAAAAATTACTGTTCTAATTTTTAGCACCTCTGTGCCTTAAAATATACACCAAATTGCTATGAGGATGAGACAGGGAATCTAAATATTTTTAAAGCTTTAAAAGTAGATTTAATAGTTAATGATTTTTTTTAACATCATGAAGTTTCATTAAAATCTCCTTTGTCTCCTGTTTACTCTTCCACTTTACATGCTTAATCTCAACTGCTTTCATATATCAACTTCATTTACTCAGGCAGAGATAAGACTAGCAGGAAGGGAAAAACTGGACTTTAGTTTTTTAAGTTGATAGACACTTACTGAGTGCCTATTTTGTACATAGAAGTATGCTAGGTGCTCTGGAGAATATCAAAGTAGTATGAAATATGATCTCTGTTCTCAATCTTATATCAGGAGATTAAATGAACACAATGAAATTGCAAAACAATGCAAAATGGGAATAAGTGCCAATGGGAGTAAGGGGCATGGGCAGCAACTGGTAGAGTTTTGGAGAATGAGGAACTCAAATGGAACTGTAATGGAGTTAACTGATGGTCTCCAAGGAAGATGTGAGCTTTAAGAGCTGAGTTTAAAGGGTCAGATGAGTAGAAGGAAGAAGCAAGCTCAGGCCATGCAAAAGGCTATGATGTGAGCATAGCTGCAAAGAGAAAGGAGTATATTGTATTTGAAGTTCTAGTTTGGCGAACTGAGGCAAATTCACAGTAATGGAAGAGTAGGATAAGGTCGGAGTAGTTTGGAGTCAAACTGTAAGGAATTTTGGAAGTATTCTGTGGCAATAGGAAAGCACTGAGATACTGTGAGATAAGGATGACACAGCAAAACCAGCTTTTGAGTAGATTAATACTGCAGCCCTATACAAGTACTAGGAGAAACAGAAGATAGAGGACTATTCAACTTTCTAGATATGAGGTGATTGTAATTCCAGTTATGGTGGTAGAAGAAAAAGACAAAAAAGAAAGAACAGATATGGACAAAAAAAAAAAAAAAAGACAGTGCATCAACAGGATTTGTTGACTAATTTGAGACACTTCTTAGGTATGTATATGAATATAAATATAAATACTTTCAATCTCAACATGTTCAAAACTAAGCTCAGAACCTCTGCCCACCCAAAACTGATCTTCCTTCTGGTTTTATTCCCTCAGTAAATAGTATCTTCATCCATCCAGATGCCCAAACCAGAAAGCTAGATGGAGAATCGTGCCAGTTCTTCACTCTTCTGTTTTCTCACTCCCCTCTCCAATCAATCACCAATCAATCCTAATATTCCTCTACTATTTCTCACATCTACCCATTTCTCTCCTACTTTCTACTTTTCCCTGGTTCAGGCCATCAACTCTTATCTGGGTCATCACAGGACTCTTAACATATCTTCCTGCCATTCATCCTCTGCTCCCCAATACATTCTTAAAACCAAAGTCTGAATGATCTTTTTTAAAGTAAATCTGATCTGATGGTAGAATATTGCAATTTAACCCACTCACACATGCAAACAAAATGTTGTTGTTCAGTCGCTCAATCATGTCCAACTTTGTGACCCCATGGACTGCAGCACACCAGTCTTCCCTGTCCTTCACAATTTTCTGAAGTTTGCTCAAACTCATGTCTATTGAATTGGTGATGCCATCCAACCCTCTCATCCTCTGTCACCCCCTTGTCCTCCTGCCCTCAATCTTTTCCAGCATCAGGGTCTTTTCCAATGAGTTGGCTCTTCACATCAGGTGACCAAAATATTGGAGCTTCAGCTTCAGCATCAGTCCTTCCAATGAATATTCAGGGTTGATTTCCTTTGAGATTTACATATTTGATCTCCTTGCAATCCAAGGCACTCTCCCAGAGTCTTCTCCAGCACCGCTGTTCAAAAGCATCAATTCTTCGGTGCTCAGGCTTCTTGATGGCCCAACTCTCACATCCATACATGACTACTGGAAAAACCATAATTTTGATTAGACAGACCTTTGTCAATAAAGTGATGTCTGTTTTCTAATACACTGTTTAGGTTTATTATAGCTTTTCTTCCAAGGAGCAAGTATCTTTTCAATTCATGACTGTAGTCACTGTCTACAGTGATTTTGAAGCCCATGAAAACAAAGTCTGTCACTGTTTCCATTTTTTCCCTATCTGTTTGCCATGACGTGATTAGGACCAGGTGCCTTGATCTTCATTTTTTGGAGGTTGAGTTTTAAGCCAGCTTTTTCACTCTCCTCTTTCACCTTCATCAAGAGGCTTTTTAGTTCTTCTTCACTTTCTGCCATAAGGGTGATGTCACCTGCATATCTGAGGTCATTGATATTTTTCCCAGCAATCTTGATTCCAGCTTGAGCTTCATCCAGCCAGGCATTTCACATGATGTACTCTGTATATAAGTTAAATAAGCAGGGTAATAATATACAGCCTTCACGTACTTCTTTCCCAATTTGGAACCAGTCTGCTGTTCCATGTCTGGTTCTAACTGTTGCTTCTTGACCTGCATACAAGTTTCTCGGGAGGCAGATAAGGTAGTCTGATATTCCCATCTCTTTAAGAGTTTTCCACAGTTTGTTGTGATCCACACAGTCAAATGCTTTAGTGTAGTCAATGAAGAAGCAGCAGATGTTTCTCTGGAATTCTCCTGCTTTTTCTATGATCCAACAGATGTTGGCAACTTAATCTCTGATTCCTCAGCCTTTTCTAAATCCAGCTTGTACATCTGGAAGTTCTCTCTTCATGTACTGATGCAGCCCAGCTTGAAGGATTTTGAGTATAACCTTGCTAGCATGTGAAATGGGTGCAATCGTGCTGTAGTTTGAACATTCTTTGGCGTTGCCTTTCTTTGGGATTGGAAAGAAAACTGACCTTTTCTAGTCCTGCGGCCACTACTGAGTTTTCCAAATTTGCTGGCATATTGAGTGCTGCAATTTAACAGCATCATTTTTTAGGACTTGAAATAGCTCAGTTAGAATGCCATCACCTCCACTAGCTTTGTAGTAATGCTTCCTAAGGCCCACTTGACTTCACACTCCAGGATGTCTGGCTATATGTGAGTGATCACACCATCATGGTTATTCAAGTCATTAAGACCTATTTTGTATAGTTATTTTCCGTACTCTTGCCACCTCTTCTTAATACCTTCTGCTTCTGTTAGGTCCATGCCATTTTTGTCCTTTATTCTCCTCATCTTTACATGAAATTTTCTTTATTTTCTTACATTTTCTTCATGGGTCCTCAGAGTAGTGGAACAGAGTGAGAAGGACTTAAACTTGCCAGTTGAGAGCACATCCATTTCTTCTTTTTTTAAAGTCACTTTCAAGTAGCTCAAACTTCCCTGAAGTTTGGTTCTAACTCATGGACTCTTTCTGTCTCAAATTTTCAACAACACTATCAGTCTTAAAACTTCTGGGAGTCTTTCTGAGAGCCAGCAAAAAGAGAAGATTTCCCTGGTAATTGTTCCTCCACAGTAGTTCCCTCTTTATTCATCAGTCCACTAAGTCCACACATCCTTTACCTTGTGTGAGACTTGACTTACTTAGAAATGTCTAAATCAAGATTACTTCTTGTTCAGGGGCAAGTTATGTAACTGATGTTGCTAACTTGTGACCTTGCCTCTTTATAGTCTCTAAAATGAAGGCAGCAGTGAAGTGTTCTCCAAGAATTTTGAACAAGAACATTAAGATTATCCTGTGAATACTAGGTATTTTTTTGTCTTATAATTTTTTTTTTTACTTTTTTATTGATAAAAGTAATAAATTTTTTGTAAAACAGAATTCTGTATTTAAGAATCAACACAAATAGAGGCACAGTAGCTCTTATCTAATCATCTCTCTTTCTTCCTTCTCCTTACATTAATAGACTCTATCAACTTTACTAAAGGGTTTTGCAGAACTCAGTTTGCAGACTTCCTGGACATAGCAACTGGACCAGGGATGGACACATAAGCCATACAGAAATGCTGAGAGTTCCCAGGATTTCTTTGCTGGGAATGCCAAATGAAGAATCACTTGTTTCTCAAATCACTGAGTCAAAGATTGCCTACAGTCAAGTCAATCTCTTCCCAAGCCCCTCCATCACAGAGCAAGCCAGGCTCCCATGCAAGGAAATGGAGTTTTCTCCAGAGGTATGCCAGCAATACCGGAGACCTGAGTTTGATCCCTGGGTTGGGAAGATCCCCTGGAAAAGGGAACAGCTACCCACTCCAGTATTCTGGCCTGGAGAATTCCATGGACTATTCCATGGGGTTGCAAAGAGTTGGACACGACTGAGCAAATTTCACTCACTCACTCACTCAGAGGGAAGCAGAGACAAAGCAGATAAATAGTTAGCCATCTAGGTCTCCAGTCTTACTCACTGCTTAAGGTCAGCAAAACCCTTGCTCTTTCAGTTTGGTTATATTTTTCAGTACTTTTCCTTTTGTTGTTTAAGCTGGAGTGTGCTTCTACCAGTGTGGCCAAGAGTCTTGGCAACTCAAGATGAAAACAAGGATATACCAATTCAGAATCCTAGAAATGATCATGGGCTTTAAAATTAGACAGACTGGATTCACATTCTGACTAGTTCACTCGTTATCATGTGACCTTGAATGAATCACTTAACCCTCATTTTCCATAAGTTTTACATTAGAAGTAACACTTATTTTGCATATTTTGTGGGAATTCCTTGATATAATGCATGTGCCTGTGATGGCATGAATAAATGTTCAGTAAAGATTTGTTGTTGCAGTTGTTATTATTGTTAATCATTAGTGTCATGATCTACCAGAATAAAACTGCTCTCAGGAACAAGACTTGAACATAAGCTGAAATATTAATATAACTAAAGAAATACTGTATTCATCGGCAGGAAGTTCAGACTGAGAGCTATACTTTGGCCAGTCCCTGGCAAGACAACATAAATATGGAGTCCTCTTGGAAGATAAACACATTTGAACTGCTTTCAAGGAGTGCCTTGTTCTTCTGATTTATATGAACTACTCCCTTGCTGTGAGTCCATGTTCACCAAAATGCCTCTTGATAGGGTCCCCTGGACAAGTCCACTAGAAGAGATTAAGTGGAGGCTAACAAGGCTGGGATCTGTTCTGGGGCTGCCTCAGCAGCTGGTTTTCAGTGTCGTCCTATTCTTCTGACTGCTTGCCTCAAGGAGGATGAAGTCCAGTGTTCCGATTCCCTAAGGCTGGATTGCCTACAAGAGCCAGGCAGGTAATATAAATAAGAAGCAGGCTGTGTGGGAGAGAAAAGGAGTGGAGGGGACTTGTTGAAATATGAAAGGCACATCTCATCTTCTCCATGCAAGCCAGTTTTTGATTATGGAAATGTAGACCAATATTGATAGATCACCTGATTCTGAAAAGTATAGGATGAAAGTATAGGCTTATAAAATACATAAATATGGACACTGTAAAAGCAGTGCTAAGGGGAAGGTTCATAGCAATACAAGCATACCTCAAGAAACAAGAAAAAAGTCAAAAAAATAACCTAACTCTACACCTAAAGCAACTAGAAAAGGAAGAAATGGAGAACCCCAGGATTAGTAGAAGGAAAGAAATCTTAAAAATTAGGGCAGAAATAAATACAATAGAAACAAAAGAGACCATAGCAAAAATCAACAAGGCCAAAAGCTGGTTCTTTGAGAGGACAGATAAATTGACAAACCACTAGCCGGACTCATCAAGAAACAAAGGGAGAAAAATCAAATCAATAAAATTAGAAATGAAAATGGAGAGATCACAACAGACAACACAGAAATACAAAGGATCATAAGAGACTACTATCAGCAATTATATGCCAATAAAATGGACAGCTTGGAAGAAATGGACAAATTCTTAGAAAAGTACAACTTTCTGGAACTGAACCAGGAAAAAATAGAAAATCTTAACAGACCCATCACAAGCATGGAAAATGAAACTGTAATCAGAATCCTTCCAGCAAACAAAAGCACAGGTCCAGACAGCTTCACAGCTGAATTCTACCAAAAATTTAGAGAAGAGTTAACACCTATCCTACTCAAACTCTTCCAGAAAATTGAGGAGGAAGGTAAGCTTCCAAACTCATTCTATGAGGCCATCATCACCTTAATACCAAAACCTGACAAAGATGCCACAAAAAAAGAAAACTATAGGCCAATATCACTGATGGACATAGATGCAAAAATCCTTAACAAAATTCTAGCAATCAGAACCCAACAACACATTAAAAAGATCATACACCATGACCAAGTGGGCTTTATCCCAGGGATGCAAGGATTCTTCAATATCCACAAATCAATTAATGTAATACACCACATTAACAAATTGAAAAATAAAAGCCATATGATTATCTCAATAGATGCAGAGAAAGCCTTTGACAAAATTCAACATCCATTTATGATTAAAAAAAAAAAAACCTCCAGAAAGCAGGAATAGAAGGAACATACCTCAACATAATAAAAGCTATATATGACAAACCCACAGCAAACATTATCCTCAATGGTGAAAAATAGAAAGCATTTCCCCTAAAGTCAGGAACAAGACAAGGGAGCCCACTCTTACCACTACTATTCAACATAATTTTGGAAGTTTTGGCCACAGCAATCAGAGCAGAAAAAGAAATAAAAGGAATCCAGATTGGAAAAGAAGAAATAAAACTCTTCTTTGGAAAAGAAGTAAAAAGTAAAAATGTTTGCAGATGACATGATCTTCTACATAGAAAACCCTAAAGACTGCACCAGAAAATTACTAGAGCTAATCAATGAATATCAAGTGCAGCACTTTCACAGCATCATCTTTCAGGATTTGAAATAGCTCAACTGGAATTCCATCACCTCCACTAGCTTTGTTTGCAGTGATGCTTTCTAAGGCACACTTGACTTCACATTCCAGGATGTCTGGCTCTAGGTGAATGATCACACCATCGTGATTATCTGGGTCATGAAGATCTTTTTTGTACAGTTTTTCTGTGTATTCTTGCCACCTCTTCTTAATATCTTCTGCTTCTGTTAGGTCTATACCATTTCTGTCCTTTATCGAGCCCATCTTTGCATGAAATGTTCCTTTGGTAATTCTAATTTTCTTGAGGAGATCACTAGTCTTTCCCATTCTGTTGTTTTCCTCTATTTCTTTGTATTGACCGCTGAGGAAGCCTTTCTTAACTCTCCTTGCTATTGTTTGGAACTCTGCATTCAGATGCTTTTACCTTTTCTTTTCTCCTTTGCTTTTTGCTTTTCTTCTTTTCACAGCTATTTGTAAGGCCTCCTCAGACAGCCATTTTGCTTTTTTGCATTTCTTTTTCTTGGGGATGGTCTTGATCCCTGTCTCCTGTAGAATCTCATGAAGCACCATCCATAGTTCATCAGACAATCTGTCTATCAGATCTAGTCCTTTAAATCTATTTATTGCTTCCACTGTCTAATCATAAGGGATTTGACTTAGGTCATACCTGAATGGTCTAGTGGTTTTCCCCACTTTCTTCAATTTCAGTCTGAATTTGGCAATAAGGAGCTCATGATCAGAACCACAGACAGCTCCCGGTCTTGTTTTTGCTGACTGTATAGAGCTTCTCCATCTTTGGCTGCAAAGAATATAATCAATCTGATTTCAGTGTTGACCATCTGGTGATGTCCATGTGCAGAGTCTTCTCTTGTGTTGTTGGAAGAGGGTGTTTGCTATGACCAGTGTGTTCCCTTGGCAAAACTCTATTAGCCTTTTCCCCGCTTCATTCCATACTCCAAGGCCAAATTTGCCTGTTACTCCAGGTGTTTCTTGACTTCCTACTTTTGCATTCCAGGCCCCTAAAATGAAAAAGACATCTCTTTTGGGTGTTAGTTCTAAAAAGTCTTGTAGGTCTTCATAGAACCGTTCAACTTCAGTTTCTTCAGCGTTACTTGTTGGGGCACAGGCTTGGATTACCATGATATTAAATGGTTTGCCTTGGAAACGAACAGAGATCATTCTGTCGTTTTTGAGATTGCATCCAAGTGCTGCATTTCAGACTCTTTTGTTGACCATGATGGCTACTCCATTTCTTCTAAGGGATTCCTGCCTACAGTAGTAGATAAAATGGTCATCTGAGTTCAATTCACCCATTCCAGTTACTTTAGTTTGCCAATTCCTAGAATGTTGATGTTCACTTTTGCCATCTCCTATTTGACAACTTCCAATGTGCCTTGATTCATGGACCTAACATTCCAGCTTCCTATGCAATATTGCTCTTTACAGCAATGGACCTTGCTTCTATCACCAGTCATATCCACAATTGGGTATTGTTTTTGCTTTAGCCCCATTCTTTCATTCTTTCTCGAGTTATTTCTCCACTGATCTCCAGTAGCATATTGGGCGCTTCTCCAGTAGCATATTGGGTGCTTATCGACTTGGGGAGTTCCTCAGAAAATTTGGAAAACTCAGCAGTGGCCAAAGGACTGGAAAATGTCACTTTTCATTCCAATCCCAAAGAATGGCAATGCCAAGGAATGCTGAAACTACCACACAATTGCACTCATCTCACGTGCTAGTAAAGTCAAGCTCAAAATTCTCCAAGCCAGGCTTCAGCAGTACATGAACTGTGAACTTCCAGATGTTCAAGCTGGTTTTAGAAAAGGCAGAGGAACCAGAGATCAAATTGCCAACATCTGCTGGATCATCGAAAAAGAAAGAGAGTTCCAGAAAAGCATCTATTTCTGCTTTATTGACTATGCCAAAGTCTTTAACTGTGTGGATCACAATAAACTGTGGAAAACTCTGAAAGATATGGGAATACCAGTCCACCTGACCTGCCTCCTGAGAAACCTGTATGCAGGTGAGGAAGCAACAGGTAGAACTGGACATGGAACAACAGACTGGTTCCAAATAGGAAAAGGAGTACATCAAGGCTGTATGTTGTCACCCTGTTAATTTAACTTATATGCAGAGTACATCATGAGAAATGCTGGGCTGGAGGAAGCACCAGCTGGAATCAAGATTGCCGGGAGAAATATCAATAACCTCAGATATGCAGATGACACCACCCTTATGGCACAAAGTGAAGAGGAACTAAAGAGCCTCTTGATGAAATTGAAAGAGGAGAGTGAAAAAGTTGGCTTAAAGTGCAACATTCAGAAAACTAAGATCACGGCATCTGGTCCCATCAGTTCAGTTCAGTCGCTCAGTCGCGTCCGACTCTTTGCGACCCCATGAATCACAGCACGCCAGGCCTCCCTGTCCATCACCATCTCCCGGAGTTCACTCAGACTCACATCCATCGAATCCATGATGCCATCCAGCCATCTCATCTTGGGTCGTCCCCTTCTCCTCCTGCTCCCAATCTCTCCCAGCATCAGAGTCTTTTCCAATGAGTCAACTCTTCACATGAGGTGTCCAAAGTACTGGAGCTTCAGCTCTAGCATCATTCCTTCCAAAGAAATCCCAGGGCTGATCTCCTTCAGAATGGACTGATTGGATCTCCTTGCATTCCAAGGGACCCTCAAGAGTCTTCTCCAACACCACAGTTCAAACACATCAATTCTTCAGTGCTCAGCCTTCTTCACAGTCCAACTCTCACATCCATACATGACCACAAGAAAAACCATAGCCTTGACTAGATGGACCTTAGTCGGCAAAGTAATATCTCTGCTTTTGAATATACTATCTAGGTTGGTCATAATTTTTCTTCCAAGGAGTAGGCGTCTTTTAATTTCATGGCTGCAGTCACCATCTGCAGTGATTTTGGAGCCCCCAAAAATAAAGTCTGACATTGTTTCTACTGTTTCCCCATATATTTCCCATAAAGTGATGGGACCAGATGCCATGATCTTCATTTTCTGAATGTTCAGGTTTAAGCCAACTTTTTCACTCTGCTCTTTCACTTTCATCAAGAGGCTCTTTAGTTCCTCTTCACTTTGTGCCATAAGGGTGGTGTCATCTGCATATCTGAGGTTATTGATATTTCTCCTGGCAATCTTGACTCCAGCTTGTGTTTCTTTCAGTCCAGCGTTTCTCATGATGTACTCTGCATAGAAGTTAAATAAGCAGGGTGACAATATACAGCCTTGACGTACTCCTTTTCCTATTTGGAACCCGTCTGTTGTTCCATGTCCAGTTCTAACTGTTGCTTCCTGGCCTGCAAACAGATTTCTCAGGAGGCAGGTCAGGTGGTCTGGTATTCCCATCTCTTTCAGAATTTTCCACAGTTTCTTGTGATCCACACAGTCAAAGGCTTTGGCATAGTCAGTAAAGCAGAAATAGATGTTTTTCTGGAACTCTCTTGCTTTTTCCATGATCCAGCAGATGTTGGCAATTTGATCTCTGGTTCCTCTGCCTTTTCTAAAACCAGCTTGAACATCAGGGAGTTCATGGTTCACGTATTCCTGAAGTCTGGCTTGGAGAATTTTGAGCATTATTTTACTAGCATGTGAGATGAGTGCAATTGTGTGGTAGTTTGAGCATTTTTTGTATTGCCTTTCTTTGGAATTGGAATGAAAACTGCCCTTTTCCAGTCCTGTGGCCACTGCTGAGTTTTCCAAACTTGCTGGCATACTGAGTGCAGCACTTTCACAGCATCATCTTTCAGGATTTGAAACAGCTCAACTGGAATTGCATCACCTCCACTAACTTTGTTCATAGTGATGCTTTCTAAGGCCCACTTGACCTCACATTCCAAGATGTCTGGCTCTAGATTAGTGATCACATCACTTCATGGGAAATAGATGGGGAAATTGTGGAAACAGTGTCAGACTTTATTTTTCTAGGCTCCAAAATCACTGTGGATGGTGATTGCAGCCATGAAATTGAAAGACACTTACTCCTTGGAAGGAAAGTTATGATCAACCTAGATAACATATTCAAAAGCAGACACATTATTTTGCCAACAAAGGTCCGTCTATTCAAGGCTGTGGTTTTTCCAATGGTCATGTATGGATGTGAGAGTTGGACTGTGAAGAAAGCTGTGTGGTGAAGAATTGATGCTTTTGAACTATGGTGTTGGAGAAGACTCTTGAGAGTCCCTTGGACGGCAAGGAGATCCAACCAGTCCATTCTAAAGGAGATCAGCTCTGGATGTTCATTGGAAGGACTGATGCTAAAGCTGAAACTCCAATACTTTGGCCATCTCATGCGAAGAGTTGACTCATTGGAAAAGACCCTGATGCTGGGAGGGATTAGGGGCAGGATGAAAAAGGGACAACAGAGGATGAGATAGCTGGATGGTATCACCAACTCGATGGACATGTGTTTGAGTAGACTCCATGAGTTGGTGATATACAGGGAGGCCTGGCATGCTGCATCTCACGGGGTTGCAAAGAGTTGGACACGACTGAGCAACTGAACTGAACTGAACTGAACCAACTGAATAAAGTTGCAGGATATAAAATCAACGCACAGAAATCCCTTGCATTCCTCTACACTAATAATGAGAAAATAGAAAGAGAAATTAAGGAAACAATTTCATTCACCATTGCAACGAAAAGAATAAAATACTTAGGAATATATCTACCTAAAGAAACAAAAGACCTATATATCAAAAACTATAAAACACTGGTGAAAGAAATCAAAGTGGACACTAATAGATGGAGAAATATATGTGTTCATGGATCAGAAGAATCAATATAGTGAAAATGAGTATACTACCCAAAGGCAATCTATAGATTCAATGCAATCTTTATCAAGCTACCAACGATATTTTTCACAGAGCTAGAACAAATAACTTCACAATTTGCATGGAAATACAAAAAACCTCGAATAGCCAAAGCAATCTTGAGAAAGAAGAATGGAACTGGAGGAATCAACCTGCCTGATTTCAGGCTCTACTACAAAGCCACAGTCATCAAGACAGTATGGTACTGGCACAAAGACAAAAATATAGATCAATGGGACAAAATAGAAAGCCCAGAGATAAACCCACGCACCTATGGACACCTTATCTTTGACAAAGGAGGCAAGAATATACAATGGAGAAAAGACAATCTCTTTAGTAAGTGGTGCTAGGAAAACTGGTCAACAACTTGTAAAAGAATGAAACTAGAACACTTTCTAACACCATACACAAAAATAAATTCAACATAGATTACAGATCTAAATGTACGACTAGAAACTATAAAACTCCTAGAGGAGAACATAGGAAAAACACTCTCCAACATAAATCACAGCAGGATCCTCCATGACCCATCTCCAGGAATGTTGGAAACAAAGGCAAAAATAAACAAATGGGACCTAATTAAAATTAAAAGCGTCTGTACAACAAAGGAAACTATAAGCAAGGTGAAAAGACAGTCTTCAGAATGGGAGAAAATAATAGAAAATGAAGCAACTGACAAAGAATTAATCTCAAAAATATACAAGCAACTCCTGCAGCTCAATTCCAGAAAAATAAGTGACCCAATCAAAAAATGGGCCAAAGAACTAAACAGACATTTCTCCAAAGAGGACATACAGATGGCTAACAAACACATGAAAAGATGCTGAATATTACTCATTATCAGAGAACTGGAAATCAAAACCACAATGAGGTACCACTTCACACCAGTCAGAATGGCCACTATCCAAAAGTCTACAAGCAATAAATGCTGGAGAGGGTGTGGAGAAAAGGGGACCCTCTTACACTGTTCGTGGGAATGCAAACTAGTACAGCCACTATGGAGAACAGTGTGGAGATTCCTTTAAAAACTGGAAATAGAACTGCCATATGACCCAGCAATCCCACTTCTGAGCATACACACCAAGGAAACCAGAATTGAAAGAGACACGTGTACCCCAATGTTCATCGCAGCACTGTTTATAATAGCTAGGAGATGGAAGCAACCTAGATGTCCATCAGCAGACGAATGGATAAGAAAGCTGTGGTACATATACACAATGCAGTATTACTCAGCCATTAAAACGAATACATTTGAATCAGTTCTAATGAGAGGGATGAAACTGGAGCCTGTTATATAGAGTGAAGTAAGCCAGAAAGAAAAACACCAATACAGTATACTAACGCATATATATGGAATTTAGAAAGATGGTAACGATAACCCTGTATGCTGCTACTGCTAAGTTGCTTCTGTTGTGTCCAACTCTGTGCGACCCCATAGACGGCAGCCCACCAGGCTCCCCCATCCCTGGGATTCTCCAGGCAAGAACACTGGAGTGGGTTGCCATTTCCTTCTCCAATGCATGAAAGTGAAAAGTGAAAATGAAGTCGCTCAGTCGTGTCCAACTCTTCACGACCCCATGGACTGGAGCATACAGGGCTTCTCCATCCGTGGGATTTTCCAGGCAAGAGTACTGGAGTGGGGTGCCATGCCCTGTTTGTGAGACAGCAAAAGAGACACAGATGTATAGAACAGTCTTTTGGATTCTGTGAGAGAGGGTGAGTGTGGGATGATTTGGGAGAATGACATTGAAACAAGTATATTATCATATGTGAAATGAATCGCCAGTCCACGTTCGATGCATGAAATGGGATGCTTGGGGCTGGTGCACTGTGATGACCCAGAGGGATGATATGGGGAGGGAGGTGGGAGGGGGTTTTAAGATGGGGAACATATGTACACCCATGGCAGATTCATGTCAATGTGTGGCAAAACCAATACAATATTGTGAAATAATTAGCCTCCACTTAAATAAATTTTTTTAATACATAAATATGAAAAAATATTTATAAAATAAGGCTCCTTAAGCAATGTTCAGTGCTATGTTGACTAGATAATACCTACTATGCTTAGCCCACAGGTATCAGTTTGACTAGGATACCCCAAATATTAATAACCTCAGTTAATAACTTCACTGCTACATCTTCTTTCTACTGTCAGGGTACTTCTTTCTTGTACTGTTAGGGTCAGTGTATATTCCTTTGAGATTTTCTATGTAAAATTTTCTTTATAGAGTGCCTAAAGAAGGACTTGGTATTTAACTAATAAAAGTTGTTAATAATTTCAAGTATCTATTTAGAGGTAGAGGTAAGCCTCCACTACCTTGCAAAGTCCACCAAAATAACAGTAAACGGACTTGGTAAGTCATAAACCCAAAAAGACAAAGAAAATAGGAAATATGAATAGAGCTATTGGATTTTAGAAACTGAAGAGCAGAAAGATTAGTGGTTAATGACTTAGCATATTTCAGAAAACAAAGAATAAGGAAAGCCAAAAATTAATCAGATTGTACCACAGAACTCCCAAAACCTTGGAAATTGGCAATATTGAGTAATCTTAAGCCAGAGATGAAAGTAGAGCTAAAAACTAAGAGGATTGGTTAGAAGTGTGATTAAGAAGCAATTAAGGGACTTCCCTGGTGGCCCAGGGGCCTAGGTTCGATCCCTGGTCAGGAGACTAGATCCCAAATGCCACAATTAAGAGTTTGTAAGCCACAACTTAAAGATCCCACATGCCACAACTAAGACCCAGCACAGCCAAATAAATAAATATTTTAAAATGATTTTTTAAAAAGAAGAAACAATTAAAATTTACATATCCCAGCCTATTCTAGGAGAAAACTGAAGGCTTCCTCTCTGGACAAGATAAAGAAAGGTCTGTGGATCAAAGCAGGGCTTCCCTGGTGGCTCAGTGTATAAGACTCTATTCTCCCAATACAGGGGTCCTGGGTTCAATCCCTGGTCAGGAAACTAGATTTCACAAGCCACAACTAAGAGTTCAGCTCAGTGGGTAAGGAATCTGCCTGCAATTCAGGAGACCTGGATTTGATCCCTGGGTCATGAAGAGCCGCTGGAGGAATCCCAGTATTCTTGCCTGGGAAATCCCATGGACAGAGGAGCCTGGAGGGCTACAGTCAATGGGATCGCAAAGAGTCGAACACAACTGAGCAACTAAACCACCCCACCATGGATCAGAGGACACCAAGCTAAGTCAAAGGCATTGGGACCATTCTGAAGAGAAAAGGATTATAAGTACAAAAGGAATGTTCAGACCTTGAACCTTCTCCAGCTCCGAAAGCACTGACAGAATTATACTTCTCAGAAAACAGCCTTGTGGTGACTTCTCTGGGTGAATGTAGCCAGGCTTAGGTAAAAGAATTAAAGATGCTAACACTATGGATTCACCAATAAAACTTCTGATGAAGCAGACAGTTGGTAACACAAACCTCATGCCAAGAGATTCCAAACAACTTTTAGGGCCCACTCTTAACTACAAACAGACAACCAAGGATCACCAAACAATTATCAGGCATTTAATGTAAAAGACATTGTGTGGAAAGAAACAATGCAAAGGAAACAGAGACAATGCAATGAGAAGAAACCTGATCAAAGAGTATCTCTCACATCTTCAGAGGCAAAGTAACAGCAACATAAACTCAGATAACAAGGTGGCTTTGAAAATTTTTTTAAATATATAATACTTTTGTATATCAGAGGAAAAAAAACTCATGTTGAGATCATGTTGAGAAAGATCATGTTGAGAAAATATCCTGGAAAAAAAAAGCAAAAGACAGTAATAGAAAATTGGGAGGTTCGGTGCAAATTAGAGAATTCATTCAGCACATTTGTTTTCCAAATAATAAAATCTCATAATGAAAGAACAGAGCAAATGGATGAAATGAAATCATCAATAAAATAATTACAGAAAAATATCCAGAACTAAAAGGCATGAGTTTTCCTAATTGTCCAATCTAGTGGGCAAAAACAGATGTACAATCATATACATCATGGTGAAATTATAGGAAACTGGGGCCAGAAAAAAAGATTATCCTACAATTTTCCAGAGAGGACAAAACAGGTTTCATATCAAGGATCAAAGATGAGAATGACACTAGACTTTCCAGTAAAAACATTGGAGAAAGTAATAAAGCAGTATATTCAAAATTATGAAGGAAAAAAAAATGATTCCCAATGTGGAGCTCCATTCATAAGAAAACCATTAACCATAGTTGGGGTTAGGATAAAAGCGTATCCAGACATTCAAAGGGTCAGACTATTTGTCTGCCTTGCATCAATGTACAGAAAGCAAGTAGAAGAAATGCTTTGTCAAAATAAGGAAACATCAAATAACAATAAAAACTAGTGTCTACAAAAAAAGAAAAGACAAAAAAATCCCAAAAGGATGACAAAGGAAAGCAAAACTTACATAGTAAAGGAACTGTACTAATAATATTCTATCTGGTTTATTTCATATACTTGTATGGAATGTATTATATTATGCACAGTATGTTATGTATTATGTAATTACCTTATGTAAAGAGAGGAAGATGGGAAATATAGATGAATATAGAAGGGGATGGAAAGTGTGTGTGAAAAACTAAGTTCTCATTTTACACAGTCAAAATCAAAACATGATTCCTAAAACTGAGAAGAAAGAAGAGGGAGAGAGAGGAATATAAGCATGTTATTTAGAGACAAGGAAGTAAATACCATGCCCCTCAAATCATTTAGTATAATTAAGGATAGTTGTCTGTGAAGATAGGGAAATGAAACATATTGGAGGAGGATGGGTGTGGAACGGTAGAAAAGGAGGGGAAGAAAACAGAAGAATGAAGATTTTCAAAAAATCTCGTAGCACAATTTGACTCTTTTGAGTTATATACATCTGCAATGTTAAAAGTAAAAACTAAATTAAAAATAATTTTGAACAATATCATCTTTTTATTTTCCTTTATGATTTATCATCGGATATTAAATATAGGTCCCTGTTCACTACCATATGACCTTGGTTATCCATCCTAGTTTGCCTCTGCTAATCCCAAACTTCTTCCCCTTCCTTCCCCTACCCCCTCTTCCCCTTGCCAACCACAAATCTGTTCTCTACATCTGTGAGCCTGCTTTTGTTTTATAGATATGTTGATTTGTATTTTATTTTATGCTCCACATATAAGTGATATCATATGATATTTGTCTTTCTCTAACTTACTTTGCTTAGTATGATAATCTTTCAGTCCATCCATGTTTCTGCAAATGACATTATTTCATTCTTTTTGATGGCTAAGCAATGTTATTTTAAACAGCTCCTAATTAATGAGAGAATAAATGGAGAGAAAAATTAACACTCAGTAGATATTTAAGCAGGTACTTAGATTTTTATGGATAAACAAATCAATTAAAGATTATTAATATTAAATATAAGTGAATGCATTAAAATTTAATCAATAAATGAATTGATTAAATGTACACATAAGTAAATAATGAATCAAAAATCAAAATGTTACAAGGGCTTCCTTGATGGTGCAGTGGTAAATAATCCACCTGCCAATGCAGGAGACATGGGTTCAACCCTGGTCCAGGAAGATCCCACATGCTGCAGAACAAATAAACCCATGCACCACGACAATTGAGTCTGTGCTCTAGAGCCCAGGAGCCCCAACTACTGAGCCCACACGCTCTAGAGCCCATGCTTTGCAACAAGAGAAGCCATCACAATGAGAAGCTCACACACCACAACTGCAGAGTAGCCTCCGCTCTGCACCACTACAGAAAAGCCATACAGCAATGAAGATCCAGCACAGGCAAAGATAAATCGACAAAATTATCTTAAAAAAATGTTAAATGTTACCTCCAAGCTCTTTTAACTTTCAACTTCTTTTATTTGCTTCTATGCAAATTCTTATCATCAATTCAGTCACTAATCATTGCTGGCATAGAGTAGATACTAAGCAAAGTTTGTGGGGTTTTTTTTAATTAAACACGTGATGCATAAATGTTGTAAAAGAATTTATTCTCATCACTGACAAAACTTCGAGTAAGAAGATACTTTCACTTTCCTATAATAGAGGTTTATCATTCAGTGTCATTACCTGGCACCCGTGTTGCTTTCCGTTTCTTTCTTCTTATAATTACATAGTCAAGAAATCTGACTTTAAAATTTCCATAGTACATTTTAGTGCCTTGTATTAAAAATAAATCTTCAAGAAATTAATAACAATTTCTAATCCAAGATACTGGTTTCTCCCATATCCATGAGAAAGAAGAGACGAATGTCTATAATGGAACTTAGACAAGACAGATTTACGTAGGCTGGTTCACTGAATCAGTCAAGAGATGAGGCTCTGATCTCAGCAGGGCAAGGTGGGTAGAGCAGGTGGGCTGAGAATCAAGAGAGACAAACGAGGTGCCCTGGGTCTCCCTTGCATAGTTTCTCCACTTGGACTGGAATGCTGTAAATTTCCAGAACACCAGACACGCCCGAGTTCCAATGCAAGTACAAAAACATATTTTATCGCCAAATCCAAATTACTTTTATATCATCTACCATTTGAGATTATGTCCTGTTCTCTTGTCCCTCAGTGCTGATAAGCAGAGTCAACTCTGTAGTCATTAACTAAGAACAAGAAAATAGGATTAATGGATTGTCCAGAAATGCTGCAGGGTCAGGGTGGACGGGTGAATAGAAGAAGGCTGTTTGCTCTCACATCCCCAGCTCAATCAGTGACTTATGCAAGAGAGTGAGTAACTGCTTACCTCAATTTCACTGTGAGGTGAGAACAACATGTCCTTCCCTCTTCCTAGCGTGCTGTGAAAACGAAAAAGATAACATCTTAAAATACCAAAATACTCAGAAAAAAATGGTACCATAGAAACATGATCTTATCAGCGCACTCCAATGTAGCATATATTTTCCTCATACACAGTACAAGAAAAATTCTTTCATAACAGACACAGAAATTTGAAAAGGCAGGAATTGCAGTCGGCTTTGTGAGTAAACCTTTTCTCAAGAGCTCTAGGGAATATAAATGTCTCCCCTCAGTCAGAAGCATTTATTTGATTTCAATAAATGTTACATATATTCAACAGAGAGGAAAACTTGATCAATATCTTTAACCAAAGTTTAGATTTAAGTCCTGATCAATGAGGTTTAAATGTTCCCTGAGGTCTGGAGGAAATAAAGAAGTAATATTTTAGGCTACTTTTATTATAATTCCATTCTGAAATTTCAAAGTCATTGATACTTTCAGAAGACAATACTTTTGTAAAAATTTACCTCAAGGGCAAGTATGACAACGTGGTGTTTATTTTGTAAGATAAAGGACATTACTGGTCTGAGCAACTTCCCTTTCACTTTTTACTTTCATGCATTGGAGAAGGAAATGGCAACCCACTCCAGTGTTCTTGTCTGGAGAATCCCAGGGACGGGAAGCCTGGTGGGCTGCCGTCTATGGGGTCCCACAGAGTTGGACACGACTGAAGCGACTTAGCAGCAGCAGCAGCAGCAGAAGAGTACATGGAAGATTGACATTTTTGCTTCCAAACTATGAGTTCAGATCTACTGATCCCAATGGCAAAATTCCAGGAAGAATTCCATGCATATGTTATAGAGAGCTAAATAGGCATTAGGTCAGAATATAAAATGTTTCAAGTTCTGTGCCAACTCTAATTGCTAGTATTTCTAGACACTGGGTTGAGAAAATTCTGAGGCCACAGCTGGTTTCAGTGATAGAGTTCTGCGATCAACTGACAAAGTACCGCAGTCATAGGAATGGGGAGTGGTGACACACAATATTTGTTCCATCTCTGGGAAGAAAAGCAAATGTCCCTTAACAAAGTGACACTTTCCTGATTAGCTATTATTATTTAACTGAGATGGCATTAATATTGACTTGCTATTGAGAATTTGTTAATTATTAGAACCCATGCTTTTGATATTTTCCAAACAGAATCATCTCACTGTTTTTCACAATAATCCTCTGATGAATGTATTAGCATCCACTGTTCCCAGATAAGCAAAGAGGGCAAAGAGCTTAAGCAACTTTCCCAAGGCTAACAGCTCATACGTTGGGGTAGATGCAAACCCTAGTCTGTTGACCCAGTTCTTCGTGCATCTCTTAACTCAGAGTTCAGGAACATGTAGCCGAAAGGACTCTGAAGGAGCTGATTCAATGGTACTCGTCTGTATGAGATGGCGTCAAGGTTTATCTAACTATTGATACTATGTATAAAATAGATAACTAATGAGAACCTACTATATAGCACAGAGAACTCTACTCAATGCTCTATGGTGACCTAAATAGGAAGGAAATCCAAAACTGAGGGGATATATGTATAGCTGATTCACTTTGCTGTACAGTAGACAGCCTTGTAAAACAACTATATGCTAATAAAAATGTTTAAAGAACTAGCTCACGGATAACACAAGACAGACTAGAGATTGTCAGAAGTAGGGTTAGAGGGGTAGAAGAAATGAATGAATTGTTTTGTTTTTGTTTTACTGTCAATAAAATGAATTTAAGAACATAAAAAAGAAGTCTGTCTAAAAAAATGTTGCCTTGATGTTTCCCCAACCTCAGTGTTTCAAATAGTCCTTCTCTAGAGAGCCTCTCCAAAAGGTCCTTCTGGAATTGCCTTCCCCAGCCCTCCCACCTCCCATCCCCACCCACAAATATGTGAAGATCTCTATTCTGTGGTAAACTGCACAGGTGTTTCTCTACTAAATCTTACTGTACCCACCCAATTTCTTATGCTCTGCCTCTGTTCCCTCACCTCCAGCTCTCCTTCTACTCCTTGCCTTCCATAGGATTCAAACCAGTGATGTGAAACTGCAAAGCCCATGTCCTCTGTTCAGTTGCGTTTCTGTCTGCTCTTGGTACCCGTTTGCAGTGTGGACACTCCCTACTTCTCAAGACAGCCCCTCTTTCCCTCCTTTGGCTTCCGTGAGGCTCCTGTGCATTCCCACCTCTCTTATGACTCATTTCTGTTTCTTTTCAACACA
This sequence comes from Oryx dammah, assembly GCF_014754425.2. NCBI lineage: Eukaryota > Metazoa > Chordata > Mammalia > Artiodactyla > Bovidae > Oryx > Oryx dammah. Next base: position 47,762,845 of record NW_024070208.1, on the reverse strand, counting down.
ATCATTTGCACTCTTGGCATCCCACGCACTCAGAATGTCTCCCTCCATCCTCCACACCAGGGCTCAGCAAACTTTCTGTAAAGGGCCAGATAGTAAATATTCTAGATGTTGTGAACCATAGGGTTTCGAACACAGTATTCAACTTCATTGTTTCTCAAAAGCAGTGCAGACGGGGTGTAAAGGAGCAAGTGTGACTGTGCTCCAATAAAACATCTATGAATTTTAAAAAATAAATTTCATATGATTTAATGTGTCACAACATGCTATTCTTTTTCAATTTTTTTTCAGCCATTTAAATACTCTTCTTAGTCACAAGTCCATGCTAAAACAGGCAGTGGGCAGGGCAGACAATTACCAACCCCCGAGCCACACTACAAAATCCAATCTATTTTATTGGATTTTAGTTTTTTATGGATGCATAGTTGATTTACAATGTTGTGTTAGTTTCAGGTGTACAGCAAAGTGATTCAGATATAACACACACATACACACACATACATATTCTATTTGATTCTTTTCCCTTATAGGTTACTACAAAATATTGACTATAGTTCCCTTTGCTATATAGTAGCTTCTTGGTGGTTACCTACTTTATTTATATAATAGTGTGTATCTGTTCATTCCAATTTCCTAATTTATCCCTGCCTTCATTCCCCCAACCTTACTTTAAAATGCAGCTCCGATCCAACTTCTTCCTCAGAGCCTTCTTTAAGAACCTTGGATTAAAGGGACGTCTTCTTCCTCTAAGTATATCTAATTAAACAACTGACAATTGTTATTATCAATATCTTGCCTCATGTTCCCTCTTGTTGCCTGAACCTTCAAAAAGATTTAAATACTGGTTTTATGTTTTTCACATATATAAATTTTGTTTTCTTAAACAAGCTACAAAATTCTTGAGAACAGAAACAATGTGTTACATTTATTTATCCTCCTTGATGCCTTGTAGATTGTAGGTTTTCAATAAATGTCGGCTTGTGATCTGTTAACATATTTTAAAACACCATGTCCTTAAATGAATTACTGGAGAGCTAAGGGTCAGCTCTATGTTAGGTACTGGCTAAAAGCTTTCTACATTAATACATTAATCTTTTTTTCTTCCGTTTATGCTCACAGATGTGGGGCCCTACGTGGGAAACCTTAAAAAAAGGGGGCTAGCTTTTGCGGTAGGAAACTAAGATGGCGTCCGGTGGAAGAGATAGGGGCGTGGCCTATGTTAAAGTTTTTGATTGGCTCTCTTGATTTCTGTGCAGGTGGACAGTGCGTGATCACCATAGACTCCCGTTACAATGAAGCGCATGACGACTTGACCTTTAACATGATTGGTGCAACTATGGCATATTATAATTTGACCTTTAACGTGATTGGTGTAACTATGGCATATTACAATTTGACCTTTAACGTGATTGGTGCAACTATGGGAGGTCCCTCGCAGAACCCCCTTGCTTGTCTATATAAACCAAGAGTTTGGGGCAATAAAGTGGAACTGCTCAGATGGAATCCCTGTTGCGTCTAATTGTCTTTCACTTGCGGAGGGGCTGGGTTGGCGGACAGCAGGCTCACCTCTCTTTCACTCGCGGAGGGGCTGGGTTGGCGGACAGCAGGCTCACCTCTCTTCGGGACCCTTCGCCTTTGCTAAGTGAAGTTCCACTGCCTCTCTCTTTCTGCCGAGCGCTCCCCCCCCCGTTATAGGTAGTAGTGTCCCCGTTTTACCAAAGAGGAAACTGAGACTCAAAGGCAATTAACTTGCCCAGATCATCCAGATCTGCTGACTTCATATCCCTGCTTCTACATTTGTTTCTGTTCAGAAGGAATAATGTAAGTCTCTTTTCTATAATTATGGTAATCATCATCCCTTTTAGAACCCTACAGCCATGGATGAAGAGAGTGGAACCAAGGGTAAAGTCTGCAAGTGCTCAATGAGCTTGCTTCATCCCGGTTCTCCAACCAGACATCATGTCCATCCTTGACCTCTCTCTGTTCTTAACCCTCTAATTTTAAACTGTCACCCACTGTTGCTCATTCAATCTTTAGTCCTGCCCACTTAACTCTTCTTTGCTAAGCCGCTCTAAAATATTCTTAGTTGGTCTCCCCACCTCAAGGCTGGCCTCCTTCCAATTCATTCTTCCCTCCATCAGAGATGTTTCTAAAGCATGAATTTGCTCATATTACTCTCCTGCTAAGCCCTTCAAAGATGTTCCTTCACCTTTAGGAGGCGTCTACACCCTCTCGAAATGGTGGGTAAGACCCTCCACCAGCTAGACCCTGTCTGAGCCCTAGGCCTCCCCTCACCCCACATGTACCCCTAAGCTCCATGCACCAACTTTTTGTAGTGTTTCCATCCCATCACGGTCTCTGTACTCAGCTTTGCTGGCTCACCCTCTAGGGAGTTTTCTATTATTCTCTTCAGCAAAGGGAGCAAAAATGGAAGATCTGGATCATCAAGGGCCATGACAGAGATCCGGGGTCCTGTGCCACCCGGCCCTCTGTATAGAATTCTCCTCGTTTCCTCTTTACCTACCTAATCACCAGTCACCCTTCAAGGCTCACCTTTTGAATAAATGAATGAAGGACATCCTCTTCTCTTTTGGCCGTAACACCACCCTACAATGGGCATTTCTTCATCTAGATTGTTTTACCCATCCACACGTCTCTATTACCTTGTTTTGCAAAGAGATCTTTTTTCTCTACACATTTAGTCACCTGGTTACTAATCGGAACCCCCAGTGTATATGCTGACTGCTGAAGGGGCTGCTCTGTGCTTTCTCCAGCTGTCCACTACCTACAGTCCAAGATAATCGATGGTGCACATCAAAAACTAGAAGAAAGACTCTGTATTTACATCTTCTAGATGCAGCTTAGCCAGTCTACCTACCAATCAACCATATTACCCACTCAGAATACTCCCTTATAACTTTCCCAGTTACCAGCGCCACCAACACCTCAACGTCCTTCCAGGATCTTAGGAATCCAGGTCAATGAAGTCAATCTCCTAACACCTGTGATAGACACAAAGCTGAACCACCCAATCTTCTTTCAAGAAAGGATTTGCTGCCCAGCTCTAGACTAACCAGCATGTAGACTACAGCTGTAAACTTCTCCTGCAGAGAATGCCCTTGACTGAGGTCAAGACTTTGCCACAGGCTAAAAAAGGTGGGGATTGTAGGATGCAGTCATTTGTGCCCATGATGGAACAACTCAGTTTTATTCTAGAGCTCCCTGCCGGGTTAGCCAAGGCTTAACTGGGTCTCTATTACAACTTGATCTTTTCCTCTGCCCATTCCTGCTTTTCCCTACTTCCCTTTCTCCAGTATTAATTCCTAATAAACATCTCACAGTCTAACCTCCATGCCAGAGTCTGTTTCTGGAAACCCCAATATGCAACACCACCTCATCAAAATACATCATCATGTGTGATGACTATGGCAGTTGGTTCTAGGGCCCAGGGGGAGAAAAAGCATTCGTCAAAATGGAAAAGACCATTTGGCTCTCTTTCTAATATATACACACTATTCATCCCTGCCCAAAGTGAAAAGATCTCTTCAGGTGACAGAGATAAGCAGTGAATCTTCTCTCTTCAGTCAGTTCTCAGCATAATATGCAGTTTTATCACTCCCACCACCATCTTGTAGCCAAGACCTTTGCAACAATTCCCCACCCCATCCCCAAGTACTCTCACCTCCACCACCGACCTTATAGCATCAAATGAAAGTTGGTCCACTGGGAGAGTGATAGGCCAGCACAGTGGTCAGAGTGATCAACTTCCCCCTTCGAAGGTGTGTAGGAGTGTGTTAGTCATGTCCATCATGCAAACACAGAGAATTCAAAGCTGGTTCCACATAGGGAAGGAGCTGGAAAGGTCACATTGAACAGACCAACTCTATCCCAACAATCTCAGAGTGCTTAAAATACTAATATGAATTAATATTTTAGGATTCATTCAGAGAGCTTCTCATTTTCCTATTTTACTATTTTGACCCACAATACCAACCTGGAACATGATGCTTTTATTTGTGTCTTAAGGCCGCCTTTCGCAAAGTATCACGAACTGGGTGGCTGAAAACAACAGAAATATATTCTTTCCCAGTTCTTCAGGCTGAAGGTCCAAAATCAGGGTGTCAGCAGGGCTGTTCTCCCCTGAATGCTTTAGGGGACATGACTTACTTGCATCTTTTTGGCTTTTGGTGGCTGCCAGCTGTCCTCGGTGTTTCTGGGCTTACAGCTGCGTCACTGCCATCTCTGTCTCCACTGCCACATGATCTTCTTCCGTGTGTGTGTGTTTCTTTATGTGCCATTCTCTTCTCTGTGTATCTTTCCCTCTTCTTATAAGGACACCAGTCACATTGAATCAAGGCCCCACCTTAGTCCAGTATGACCTCATCCCAACTTGATTACATCTGCAAAAAAACTTATCTCCAAACAAGACCATAGTCACAGGTACCAGAGGTTGGGCTTCCCAGGTGGCTCAGCTGTAAAGAATCCACCTGCAATTCAGGAGACGCAAGTTCATTCCCTGGGTCGGGAAGATCCCCTGAAGGAGGAAATGGCAACCCTCTCCAGTATTCTTGCCTGGAAAATCCCATTTACAAAAGAGACTGGGCTACAGTCCATGGGGCTGCAAAGAATTGGACATGACTTAGTGACTGAGCACTCACACACACCAAGAGTTAGAACTTGAACATATCTTTGGGGGAAACACAATTCAACTCGTAAGAATACTATATCAGCAAAACCTACCATTCTTTGTTGGATACAATTCACATATTCTCCATTTGCTAATACTACTGGTGAGAGACTATAAGAAACACTCATACACACACACCCACATACGTATATATATATACATACACACACATACACCATACATATACATACATATAATTACACAATATGCATGCCTGTACATGCATACACATACACTACACACACACAAACATTTTGGCCTCTACCTGAAAGACTGACCAGTTAGGCCTAGAATGAGGGAAGAGCTAAGCTTAGAAATATTTTAACCATAGTTCATCAATATTAATAACCATGTAGCTAGTATAATAATCTGAAGAATCACACCATGACATTTTATGGAAATTCTTGATGCCTCTAGTTACAATTCATTAAATCTACCTGCCTGACCTTTGTATAGCTAAGCCAAGGAATCCACTTGAAATATATTAAAAAGGCTTTTTTTTTTTTTCATTTTTTTTACAAACCACATAATCATTAACAATTTCTAAGCTTTCTGGAACAATCTTCCATATACAATAAGCCCCCTACATACAAACCTTCAAGTTGTGAACGTTCAAAGATATGAAACAAATGTGCATGAGGTTATGCCATCACCATGAATGGGGTTTGGAAGAACCTTTGCTTGAAGCTTATTCACAATTTTTATGGATTTGAGAAGATGGATGAGGAATCTAAAGTGGTCTTTAGCGACTTAGTGACCCTCAGCAAGACATTGGAGTTAGATCTGCAAAAGGACAGCTTCACTGAACTCCTTGCTGTGCAACACGAGAAGCTGACTAATGAAGTCTTGGTGGAATTGGAGGCACAGAGAAAGGACAGAGAGACAAGAGGAAGATGTAGCTGAATAGATTCACAACACAGGAAATGGCAAAGGGATTTTCTCCATCTGGGGAGGCACTGTTAGTTTTTGAGGCCCAAGACCCAAACACAAAATGGTACACAAAGGTTGCAGCAGCCATTCAGAATCCAATCCAGCTCTACAGTGTTATCTATGATGAGAAAAAATAAAAGAGCTACTACTTAAACATCACTGGATCATTTTTTAAAAAGGGTAGATAGAATTGAATCCAGCAAGAAAACAGAACCTGTGCCATCAGCATCTGGTGTGAATGAAATTGCAGCTTGCCCTCCTTCTCCTGGTAGCTCAGTTAGTGAAGAGTATGTCTGCAATGCAGGAGATCTGGGTTGGATCCCTGGGTCAGGAAGATTCCCTGGAGAAGGAAATGGCAACCCACTCCAGTATTCTTGCCTGGAAAATCCCAAGAACAGAGAAGCCTGGGGGGCTACAGTGTATGGGGTCGCAGAGTCAGACACAACTGGGTGACTAAACCTACCTCCATCTCCTATTGCTGATGATGCTTCAGCTCTACCATCTCCCACCTCCTCTCCTTCCTCTAGTCAGTAACTCTTCTTGCCTCTTCCCTCAGTGCCAGCCCTGTATGCCAGCTGTTGTACTGTAGTACTGTACTTTTCAAGGTACTGTACAGTAAGATTTAAAATGTTTTATTTTTTGTGTTTGTTTTTTATACATTATTTGTGTGAAAAATATTATAAACCTATTTCAGTACAGTACTCTATAGGTGATTGTGTTAGTTAGGTACCTAAGTTAATTTCGTTGGACTTATGAACAAACTGGACTTACGAATCCTCTCTCAGAACGGAACCCATTCTCTGTAGAGGACTTCCTGTACAAAGATGAAGTTTGGCTTAGAGCTACGACTTGGATTTGAGCTGTTTCCTAGTAGTGTGCTGGATCTCCACAGGTCCTCTGAGGTCTGTCCTGGTCGGTGCTCAGGGGTGTGGTCTCAAGTCTAAGGTCGAGCTGACTGTCCTGTGGGTGACCTCAGCTAGTCCCTGCTTTCAATGCCTGAGTTATTCAGGCCTGGATTAAGTTTTAGTTTTCTTAAGCTAACATGTGAAACTCATTCTCATTTGAAAGCACTCTGGGTGTATAGAACAGGTGACATATTTCTTTCAAAGCACATCAGTGTGAATATTATTCTCAAGAGTTATTATTTGAAGCATTCTCTAGTGATAAGTCAGGTTGCTAGATTTCTACATGCTGATCAGTCAAGTTCAGTCAAGCTGTGACATGTCTTGCTTTACTTTGATAAAACTTATCCAGAGAGCACGGGCATTCTAAATGATATAGTGACAAAATAACATGCTTGTTATGGGCTGGATGTAAACACTATCATTCCACTTGGTGTTTTCTAGAGATTTTATTTTATTTTCCTGAGTTTGAGTAGGCTCTGGGAGTTGGTGATGGACAGGGAAGTTTGTCGTGCTGCAGTCCATGGTGTCACAAAGAGTTGGACATGAACTGAACTGAACTGAACCTAAAATAAGAGGTGTTTCTAAGATCAAGAGTATCTGATAAGACTCCATTCATTATTTTGATATTTTCAGCAAAGCTGATCAACAAGTGCCATAGACTAATATCAGTGCTCATTGTAATGCCCAGGATTTAAGTTTTCTTCAAGATCAATGGCAACTTGGGGTACAGGTTACAGCTGGAAACCACCCATGAATGATCTTCTAGGGAAAATACTTCTCAGTCACTAGTTAAGTGAACCATTGATTTTGTTCCCATTGTCTATATTTTCATTTCTTGACTTTATCTCTGGAACAGACCACTTGTATATGAAACCTGACTCTCCCACTAACTACCCAGATGGACCCTGGGTGATGTTCTTAACATCTCTGAGTCTCAGTTTCCTCATCTATGAAATGAGATAACAATAGTATTTCAGAGGGCTAATTGAAGATTTTAAAAGATCATCGAGGGGACTTCCCTGGTGGTCCAATTGCTAAAACTCAGAGCTCCCAATGCAGGGGCCCTGAGTTCAATGTCTAGTCTGTTAAGTAGATCCCACATGCCACAACTAAGAATTCACATGTTCCAATTAATAATCCTGCAGGTGCAACAAAGATCAAAGATCCTGAGGGCCACAGCTAAGACCATGTGCAGCGAAAAAAATTAACATTTTTTTTAAAGTTCATATATGTAAAAAGCTCAAATCAGTGCCTGAGAAATAGTAACAATCTATGTATCAGCCATCCCCAGTAAAAGCGGAACTTTTCTGTTTTGCTCCCAGCTCTGTAGGGAACATGGAAAATATTGTCTTGTACACAATAAGCATGCTTCAATTTGTTTTTTGAAACTTAATGGATACTTGATCTTTATTAAATTTACTAGCACTTTACACTGGATACTAATGTTCCAAGAGCATAAATAAATAAAATATTCAACCTTCCACATCACAAAAGCGACTTGGTTTTCACTAACTCTTGGGTACCAGATCATAACCTAACACATTGTTATCCATCACAGTGATGTATGACCAAGACTGTATGCTAGGGATTGTCATATTTTCTTCTCTTATGCTTACTTATGTGTGTATGACTACATTTCTTTGGAAAAGATCCCACACCAGGCCTCCCTGTCCATCACCAGCTCCTGGAGTTCACTCAGACTCACGTCCATCAAGTCAGTGATGCCATCCAGCCATCTCATCCTCTGTCATCCCCTTCTCCTCCTGCCCCCAATCCCTCCCAGCATCAGAGTCTTTTCCAATGAGTCAACTCTTCGCATGAGGTGGCCAAAGTACTGGAGTTTCAGCTTTAGCATCAGTCCTTCCAAAGAACACCCAGGACTGATCTCCTTCAGAATGGACTGGTTGGATCTCCTTGCAGTCCAAGGGACTCTCAAGAGTCTTCTCCAACACCATAGTTCTAAAGCATAAATTCTTCAGCACTCAGCCTCTTCACAGTCCAACTCTCACATCCATACATGACCACAGGAAAAACCATAGCCTTGACTAGACGGACCTTAATTGGCAAAGTAATGTCTCTGTTTTTGAATATGCTATCTAGGTTGGTCATAACTTTCCTTCCAAGGAGTGTCTTTTAATTTCATGGCTGCAGTCACCATCTGCAGTGATTTTGGAGCCCAAAAAAATAGTCTGACACTGTTTCCACTGTTTCCCCATCTATTTCCCATGAAGTGATGGGACCGGATGCCATGATCTTCGTTTTCTGAATGTTGAGCTTTAAGCCACCTTTTCCGCTCTCCTCTTTCACTTTCATCAAGAGGCTTTAAAGTTCCTCTTCACTTTCTGCCATAAGGGTGGTGTCATCTGCATATCTGAGGTTATTGATATTTCTCCCGGCAGTCTTGATTCCAGCTTGTGCTTCCTCCAGTCCTACTTCTTAGGGAGATGTAAAACTTGTGCATGTCTTACTTTAACTAGAGATTACTTGGACATATCTTACCTCTATCGACAGAGGAATGGATAAAGAAGATGTGGTACATATATACAGTGGATATAACTCAACCATTAAAAAGAATGAAATAATGCTATTTGCAACAACATGAATGGACCTAGAGATCGTCATACTGAGTGAAGTCAGACAGAGAAGGAGAAATATCATACAACATCCCTTGTATGTGAAATCTAGAAAGAAATGATACAAATGAATTTACAAAACAGAAAGAGACTCACAAACTTAGAAAACAAACTTGTAGTTGCCTGGGGGAAGGGACAGTGAGGATGGACATGTAAACACTATTATATTTAAAATTAATAACCAACAAGAACCTACTCTATAGCACATGGAACTCTGCTCAATGCTATATGGCACTCTGGATGGAAAGGGAGTTTGGGGGAGAATGAATACATGTATATGTATGGCTGAGTCTCTTCACTGTTCACTTGAAATAATCACAATATTGTTAATCAGTTATATCCCAATACAAAATAAAAACTTTAAGCAAATCTAGAAAAACATGCATGTATTTTTCCTTTTTAGAGGCCTAAAATTTGTGAAAAATAGAGAGTGGAGATATTTAATACTTAAGAACAGGATGAGTGGAATACCTACTGCCATTTGGTAACAAAGCATAAATCAGGAATGTCATTAACAAGTCATAAATTTCTGAATGATAGAACAGCCTTTCATAGAATGATGCTAACCCCATATGGAGAAAAAGAAACCTTTTTTTTAGTTTTGCACTTGTCAAGATGTGAATGAGAAAACCCACAGATCACTGAATAACTGGTTGATATGGAAGATTCTTTCTTCATAGATGCATGAATTTTGGAAGAGACTGCATTCTGTCTACACTAAGTCATTCTGTGTGAAATGACCTAGAACAATATTACAAAGAATGAAGTCATTTCTACACAATGTCTGTAATGTAGGAAAATTCTGAGTTTTGCTTCACACAGAGTCAGAAGTTACCAAAGAAATGGAAACTCACTATTACTCCAGTGATTGACTGGATTTTTCATCTTTCACCCCGTGTGGACCAGTCAAGCTGCACTGTACCACTCTTCTCCAAGTTCTCTGCAGCCTTTTCCTCAATCTCAATGGGGTGATGCCTGTCCAGATCTTCTCTTTCTCACCCTTCTCTTCTTCCTCCCTCCTGAGCTCTGAAGTGAAGAATTGAAATGTTCACTGAACTGCAGAACAACTTTATTTGGCAAATATTGAGCTAGATACAGCTGACAGAAGAAAATAACACACACACAAACCCACATTTTTAAGAAGCATTCCTTGCTTCAAATCTTCCTGTACATGATTGAGAAAATATGAGGAAGAATGCTTTAAAAAAAAAAAAAAAAACTATAGGCTCTAAGGTAAAAATCTAAAGAGAGCTATGTTGATTCTCAGAGAATAAACACAAGATGCTAGTGATATTTTTCTTCTCATGGCTTCATTTTCAGAAGCTCTTATTTTGCTACCTTTGGAAATGTTTTGTAGTGACATGGTGCCTTCCCTTCAGTTATTTTTCTGACAGAACTTTTTCACCACCAAACCCTTCCAAAGTGTTTAAAATGTCCTTTTCAATGGAAAGAAAATGAAGTTTGTTTGTTTGTTTTAACAGGAGACCATTTTCGTGTTTTAAAGGTAGTATTTTAAAAAGGTAGACAGCAACTGTGGAGGGGATGTGTTGGAAAAGAGAAAAGTCAGGAGAAAAGAGACTTAAAGATGATTCCAATGTTTCTAGTTTAGCAAACCTGGTTCACAGTATTGCCATGAGGTGAGACAGAGAACACAGGAGGGAAATTAGTGATGATGGTAGAAAACCACATGTTATACTTTGGGATGTGTCGAGTTCAAGACACCTAGAGGATATTCTTGTAGACGTTTCTAGGTGGCTGATGAAAATTCAGGTCTGGAGCTCATTATATAAATTATGTAAGTTTTTAAATATAATTCATCATACATACTTATATAATAAATATAAAATTCATTATATAGATCTGGACATACAGATTTTGGAACCACCCAAATATAGGTTAAGTATGAGCTTGGTAGTGATGATGGTTTTAGTCACTAAGTCGTGTCTGACTCTTGCAACCCCATGTAGTTTGCCAAGCTCCTCTGTCCATGAGATTTCCCAGGCAAGAATACTGGAGTGAATTGCCATTTCCTTCCTCAGTAGATCTTCAGAACCCAAAGATCTAACCCAGGTCTCCTGCATTGCAGCTGATCCTTTACGACTAAGGAAGCCCAAGTACAAACTTACCCTTTGGCAAGAAGGTGTCAAAAGACAGCTCTTTAGAGAACAATGAAGAGCCCAGGCAGGATACTAAGAATAGCCAGAGAAGGGAAAAGAAAAAACACTTGCCACAGAATCCAAGTTCAGAGGCTGTTTCAAGAAGAAATTCAACCCCACAGAATGTTGCAAACACCAGGGAGAAGCAGCACTCACGAGAAGGCTTTTTGGCAGTTAAGAGCTCACTTTTGACTACCAAAAAAGCAATTTCATTAGATGATAAAGTAGCTTCAGTAGATATAATAAAGCCTGATTATACCTCATTGTGAGGTAAATGTAAGAAAGTAAAAACATTCTATAGTAACGTCTAAACCTTTGTCTCAGCTGTTTTTTTTTTTTCCTATGATACTTACGTCAGTAAGTTTGTCTTACACTATAGAAACAGTCATTATAGGCTGATATTTAAAACACATTTATCTAGCTAATTGGTTAAATAAAAATATGGCAGGTACAAGAAATCAATATGATGGAAAAAACAAGACTGAAGTTAGGAACCTTAGGAAAACTGAAATAATGCTAGCATAAGCATACAAATAAGAAAAGGGCTGTTAAAAAGTGGCATTTTAACCTCATTGCCATTTATCACGGGTTTACACTCAACTATAGGATTTGGAACCACATTATGTTTAGGACTGCTGAAAAAATAAATGATTCTGACCTTCAGTCTTATTCACAAGATTAGAATTATCATGGAAGACCATGCCATTCAGATCCTGCCTTGTTAGGTACATAATAAGATATAAGCAAATCTACACATGAACATTTTTTTATGTTTTTTTGAACTTTTTCTTTTATATTGAGATAGAGCTGATTAACAATACACATGAATATTTTTCTATTTGTCTTTTGACAAATTACTGAGCACAGAAGCCTAACTTTAAAAAGGAAGGAAGGAAGAATAAATTTTTTAAAAAACAAAACTGTGGTGCAGGCAGAGAATAGAATAAGATTCCTTGATGAAAACAGATGAGCTTTAAAGCCATGGGAAGACAGCTGAGCCACCGAGGAAGCTCAAGAATACTGGAGTGGGCAGCCTATCCCCTTTCCAGCAGATCTTCCCAACCCAGGAATCAAACCAAGGTCTCCTGCATTGCAGGTGGATTCTTTACCAGCTGAGCTACCAGGGAAGCCTGGGAAGTCATCAAGTAATCTTAAATGGACATTACTAAGTCAAAGAACAGAGAAGGTGATGGCACCCCACTCCAGTACTCTTGCCTGGAAAATCCCATAGACAGAGGAGCCTGGTAGGCTGCAGTCCATGGGGTCGCTAAGAGTTGGACATGACTGAGCAACTTCACTTTCACTTTTCACTTTCATGCATTGGAGAGGGAAATGGCAACCCACTCCAGTGTTCTTGCCTGGAGAATCCCAGGGCCTGGTGGGCTACTGTCTATGGGGTCGCACAGAGTCAGACATGACTGAAGCAACTTAGCAGCAGCAGCAGCAAGTCAAAGAAGCCTATCTGAAATGGCTCCATACTGTATGATTCCAACTGTATGACACTTGGGAAAGAGTTATGGAGAAAATGAAACATTGGCCGCCAGGAGTTAGTGGAGGGAGGGCTGAGGAGGTGGAGCACAGAATTTTGTAGGGCAATGAAAGTACTTTGGATGATACTATGATGGCAGATACATGCTGTTATACGTTTGTCCAAACACAGAATATAAAACATCAAGAAGGAACCCAAATGAAAACTATGGGTTCTGGGTAATTGTGATATGTCAGTGTGGGTCCATGTCACACCGGCAGGAGATGTTGATAATGGAGGAGGCTATGCACTTATGAGGGCAAGAGATTTATGGGGAAACTTTGTCCTTTCTCTCAACTTTACCATGAACCTAAACATCACTGACTTGATGGACGTGAGTCTGAGTGAACTCCAGGAGTTGGTGATGGACAGGGAAGCCTGGCGTGCTGTGATTCATGGGGTCACAAAGAGTCAGACACGACTGAGCAACTGAACTGAACTGAACTGAACTGAAAACTGCTCAAAAGAAGTCTTAAAAAACAAAAAGAGGAGGGTAGCACTTAGGAGTAAAAACTTAAAAAGATGGTTGAACTGTCATATCAAAATATATCCATTTGTGCAGCTGACTTGTTTATTAATGAAGATGTTTCTGTTCCATCCACTGAGCTAATCACAGTGGAGGTGGGGACAGTACAAAGCATAACACAGTCTTTAACCTCTAGGTGCCAGGCACTTTTTAAAAGGTCTCTACATATATTAGCTCTTCAATTCTCATACAAACCCTATGAAGTTGGCACAGGAGAAGGCTAGGTTTAATTGCCCCTGAAGCTCACACAATTTGAGGAACATACTTTAAGAAAAAGAATACAATCAACCACTGCTATTAGTGTGTTCAGTGGGTCATTTTCCCCATAAGAGTTCAAAGTCTGATATCAGAAGAAAATGAAAACACTAATTCAAAAAGATACATGTGCCCCAATATTCATAGCAGCATTATTTATAATAGACAAGAAATGGAAGCAACCTAAGTGCCCATCAACTGATCAACGGGTAAGAAGATGTGGTAAATATAATATGATGGAATACTACTCGGCCATAAGAAAGAATGAAATATTGCCATTTGCAACAACATGGGTAGACTTGGAAGGTATTATGCTTTTAGTGAAGTAAATCAGATTGAAAAATAAATACTGTATGATATCACTTATGTATGGAATCTAAAGAATAAAACATACTAGTAAATATAACAAGAAAGAAACACACTCACAGATAGGGAGGACAAACTAGTGGTTACCAGTGGGGAGCAGTAAGGGAGGAGAGTGGCTGCTTGCACATATTAGCATCCACTATGTGCAAGACAATGCTTTAGGTTGTAGGGTTAAACAAAGATCCTTGCCCTTGAGAGGTTTCCATTCTCAAATGGAAGACAAAAAATAAATATAGTGAATAAATAAATTATAGACTATATTAGAAGTCAATAAGCACTATTTTATACCAAAAAAAAAAAAAGGAGGGGGAGGAAGGAACAACATTACAAATCAACATATACTTCAATTAAAAAATATTTTTTAAAGAAATACCAAGGAAAAAGGACTGAAAGATAAGAGGGTCAGATGTTGACAGGCAGTACAAAACAGCTCATAGTTTTAAGTTGCAAAATCAGGGTAAGTCTTGTTGCAAGGTGTATTTATTCAAAGATTTGAAAGGGCCAGATGTAACCATGTGGATACCTTGGAGAAGTGAGTTCTGGGCTGAAAGAACACATCGGTGTGTCTTCTAAGCTTAAGAAACAGCAAGTGGGAGGTAAGCTATTGAGTGAGTGAGCAGAGAGTAGCAGGAGATAAAGTATGAGGGATAAAGGGTTAGGGAGAAATTGTAGAACCACAAAAAAAAAAAAATCTGGATTTTACTCTGAGATACAGAGACATTGAAAGGTTTTGAGCAAAGGAGTGACAACATCTGACTTACAATTTTAAAATATCGTCTTGGCCCCTATCTTGAGTTTGGGGTAGCCCAGACCTGAATGGCAGCAATGCAGACGGTGGGAAATGTTCAGATCTCAGATACACTTGAAAGCAAAGCCAACAAGATTTGTTGGCGTGTGATGACTGGTGTGAGACAAAGTGGGGAGTGGAGGCTGACTTCAAGAGTTTTGACCTAAACTGCTGGAAGGATGGAGCCACTTTTGAATGAGATGGGTAAAGATATAGGAGCAGGTTGGGCGGGGAGGTGGGAAATGGTTCATTTTGAGATGTGTAATGTTGGAGACATCTACAAGCTGTCCAAGGCGAGATAGCAACTAGACCCTTGAGTCCATGAGTCTGGAATTCAAAAAATGCCCCTACTGATGGAATATCTGGAAGAGATGAAAAGTTGCCTGCATTAGAGGACACTCAACCTGAACTTTTCACACAGAGATTTTCCAAATAGAGACCGGCCAATCTGAACTTCCAAAGAGGTGTTCCCTCAAATCCTAACCCTGGGAATTGTTGAGATTAGTCATTAGTAATGGGTTAATATGTCAAATACAAAATAATGTGTTACTCAGAAATGAAAGATGTGAGTGACCCAGGGGCAAGATGAGTCCTGAGAGGTGGAAAAGTGAGCTGGCTGACTTCACCCTTTACTTTGTCATCACTTGGTCAGAAGGAGGATGGACATACACATCTTTGCCACATGGAACTCATCTCCCATCCCATCATCTCTCTTCATTCTTCACCAGCCAAATCTTTCACTGAAGAAGCTGAGGTTCCACAATTCAGGACTCAGGAACTCTGACCTGCTCCCTTGGGAGGAAGATACATAAATCCCTGGTTAAGATAAGATGCAGAGTCCAAAGACAAGAGATATCAAACTAATAATTTGCTCCAGTAAGACCTGTGAATAATCTCGAATATAAGGGAGGCTCTCGCCTCACTTCTTCCATATATTCTCTCTCAAACCTACATTTTCTGGTAAAGGATCTGACAATCAGGCCTGTCGCATTTGTCACTCTGTTCATTTTTCCATATGTTTGCTGGAGGTGATCATACTGACGTTTTTGGTTACTTTCACAATATTCAAGACACTCTCAAACAGAAGAGCATGCGTGCTCAGTCATGTCTGACTTTTTGCGATCTTATGGACTGTAACACGTCAGGCTCCTCTGTCCATAGAATTCTCTAGGCAAGAATACTGGAGTGGGTTCCCATGCCTGCCCTCTTTCAGGGGATCTTCACAGCGAAGGGATTGAACCTGCATCTCCGGCGTCTCCTGCATGCAGGCAGATGCTTTACCGCAGAACCACCAGGGAAGACCTCTCAAATAGAACACAACAAGGCAAAAAGTGGGGACAGCTTCATGTAAATAGCTATTTGCCCCTATGATCTCTTCTCCGAGACTCTAAGCGAACACTCCATTTATTTAATACTCTCTAGCTGCATTGCATGGGCTTCACACTGTGGTGGCTTCTCTTGTTGTGGAGCATGGACTTTAGGGCACATGAGCTTCAGTAGTTTCAGCTCGTGGGCTCAGTAGTTGCAGTTCCCGGGGTCTACAGCACAGACTCAGAAATTGTGGAACATAGGCTTAGTTGCTCTGAGGCATGTGGGATCCTCCCAAATCAAGGATCAAACCCATGTCTCTTGCATTGGCAGGTGGATTCTTTACCACTGAGCCACCAGGGAAGCCCACTAGGTCATTCTATTCATAAAGCATAAGTCTCTACTAGAGATGATTTTGTCCTTCCCCCATAACATTTGGCAATGTTAGGAAACACTTTTGGTTTTCCCAAATGGGCAGTCAGTTGGAGGGGTGGGGTGCCATTGACATCTGGTAAGTAGAGTCAGGAATGCTGCTAAACATTCTTTGTTACATGGGATGGTGCCTATTTCCCAAAGGAAAAAATTATCCAGCTCTAAATGTCAATAGCTCTCAGATTGATAAACCTACTATAGATGGTCTTCATTTGGACAATTTTGGTCTTATAATATATCTCTTTTATTGATTCATTTGTTGTCTTAGCAATAACAGCACTAGGAAAGGTTTGTGCCTGTCATTAAGATGTGTAATGTGTGTGAAAGAAAGGATATCCTGAGGAATGGGATGGGGAGGGAGGTGGGAGGGGGGTTCAGGATGAGGAACACACATACACCCATGGCTGATTCATGTTGATGTATGGCAAAAAAAACACTACAATATTGTAAAGTAATTAGCCTCCAATTCAAACAAATAAATTAATTTTTTGAAAAAAGGAAGGATATGTTTTTCTCCCATGTTTTGCTTTAGCCAGCTGGAGTTCTTGCAAGAGTTTGCTTTCTTCTCTAACCAGATCTAGAAAACTCCTTTAAAAGAAAACAAAGAATCTGGTCCAATAATTGTATGGCAACTATTATTTTTCATCCTTCCCAATATTCTCTGTCAGCCCCCCACCCATATTCAGTATTCATCCCTTCTTTGAGTTTTCTCTCATGTTCCACCTGTTGCTTGGCAATTTCTCCTTCCTGCTCTTCACCTCACCAAGTTCAACTGCTCCCTGAAGGCTTAACTCAAATGCTAATTCATTCTCTGCATCCAACTGCTCCAGGCAGCAGTGATCAACCAGCCTACTCCCACCAAAACATATTCCATCCATCTCATGGTAACCAGTGTTACTGTTTTTTGTAACTCCCCAACTAATGACTCAGTGGGTAAAGAATCCACCTACAGTGCTGGAGACACAGGGTACGTGGGTTCGATCCCTGGGTCAGGAAGTTCCCTGGGTCAGGAAGATCTCCTGAAGGAAGAGATGGCAACTAACTCCAGTATTCTCATCTGAAAAACCCCATGGACAGAGGAGCCTGGAGGGCTACAGTCCATGGGGTAGCAAAGAGTTGGACACAACTGAACAGTTAAGGATGCCCAGCTAAATTTAAGTCCCTTGAGATCCAGTTTCCAATTAGGAAGAGTATGAGAGTTTTTTAAAATCTCATTTGACAGTTATACAATCTTATAGCACAGATGAATGGAGCAAAGTGATACTACGTTTCAGAATAATAATTGCCATAAATATGTTAACTTTGGAGAATAAGGAACACTGATTTAGGAAGCTCCAAAGTCAGTCAAGGAAAGTTCATATATCAAGTTCTGAAAGAGTCCTTTACCCTTAGGCTGGACCAAAGGAAAAAAGAAACATTCTTGCTTCTAAGCTGCTGCTGCTGCTGCTAAGTCGCTTCAGTCGCTTCAGTCGTGTCCAACTCTGTGTCTAAGCTGCTAGGTGAAGAAATTTGAAAAGTTTTATTTAAAATGTACATTTTAACAGATTTATTTAAGGTAAGTGTGGGTTGTGGAAAACAATAAATTTTTCTGCACAAAAGGAGGAAAAACTCAGCTGTAACTTTATTAAAAATAATGGCTCACCATTGCTCATGCTTAGAGAAAAGCAAGATAAG
>NW_024070208.1:47004818-47144261 GCF_014754425.2 Oryx dammah | reverse complement strand
TGGGTTTCCATTTCGTTTTTCCAGGGGATCTTTGTGAAAGTTTTAATTACCCAGTCATGTCTGACTCTTTGTGACCCCAAGGACTATAGTCCACCAGGCTCCTCTGTCCCTGGAGTTCTCTAGGCAAGAATACAGCAGTGGGTAGCCATCTCTTCTCCAGGGGATCTTCCCTATTTAGGGATGGAACCCCCATCTCCTGCATTGTAAGCTGATTCCTTACCTTCTGAGCTACCAGAGAAGTCCAAGTAAATCAATACTATTATTATTAAGTTTATTCCAATAAATTTAAGTTATTAGATTAAGATTAGGTTATTATTAAATTAAAATTACATTGCATTAACTTGTTACCCTAATAGAATAGCCTCCTCCCATACAAAGTAATTTCTCTAGAATCTCTTTATAAGAGGCGTGCATGTGTGCTAAATGGCTTTAGTCAAGTCTGACTCTTTGTGACCCTATCCACCAGGCTCCTCTGTCCATGGGATTCTTCAGGCAAGAATATTGGAATGGGTTGCCATGTACTCTTCCAGGGGATCTTCTCTACCCAAGGATTGAGCCTGCATCTCTTATATCTCCTGCACTGGCAGCCAGGTTCTTTACCACTAGCGTCACCTGGGAAGCCCCCTTTATAATAGGGACCACTCTCAAATTTCTATAGTCCATGTTTCTTGAAGTGCTTAGCCTCCCCTTACTAGAGTTCGTGTATATCCATCTGTGTATATAAATAATGTGAAAGATTGTCACAGGCTTTGCTTAAAGTTCACAAATACAATGCCAATGGATTTTTACTGAGCTACTAATATATCTTATTTAAGAAATCAGTGAGGTGAATCTTTCCTGGTTAACTCACATTGTCTTTTAGGAGCTTTCAAACACCCCTTTAGTGACTTGCTATAGATTCTTACCTAGATTTGTTGTCAAGGTCTTGGCCTGGCATTTCCAGAATCTACCCTTCCTATTTGTTAATTGTGACTCATCCCCCTCCTTCCCCACCCATCTCTGTTCTTTAACATTCCCTTTTTTATTCTCTCTGATTATTATTTGAAGATTGCTGTCAATGGCTGGGAAATCCCTTTTGCAAGATCTCTCAATAATTGACTACAATTTGTTTAGACTAGGAAATTGAACTTGGCAGAACAGTAAGTTGCTCTCTTCAATTGCTCTCCTATTCTTAGGATTTGCTTTTTTCTTACCATCATTAATTGGTAAGCTAATTACTTCCACATCTCCTATTCTTCCCATCCTCTTCTTACCCACTTCCGTGGCGATCATCCCTTTCTTCCATACTCCAGCAAATGTGAAAGTTTGTGTGCCGCATCTGTCATTGGAGGGGCTTGCTTACCTTATGAATGTAGTTTATTTGGTTGCCCTGTGACCCTGTGATGGACTCCACAAAAGTTATGATTTCTGTATGTTTACTTGGATTTTCTCATTGTTAGGGCAATGATGTGCTCTGAGGCTCTCTGCCTCATAAGTGGAAGAGAAACTTCTCCTCATTCCACATTTCTAAATCCTTTGGAACACCTTTGGTGTAAGCAATCTAGAATAACTACTTTCTTGAAGATTTTCATGAGTTTTCTATTGGTGCATTAGTCAGCCTTGCTTCTGTAACAAATAATCCCAAAGTAGCAGTCACTTAAATAACTATTTTTTATGCATATAACATATAACCCACAACATGTTTGTTGTGGGTTGATTGGTGCTCCTCTGGCTTACTTTTCTCAGATTTATTGGGCTATCTGTCTATCCCTACTTGTCTTTCCACCTCTCATAACCCAGGGGAAGAGACAGCCTCAGTTTGGGATGTGGCAGAAGGAAATGATAAGAATACTCATGAAACTCACTATGTCTCTAAAAGTATCTGCATAGATGTTACAGAGACCGCCTACACTCACATTTTATTTTCCATTCACATCCAAGGGAGAATATCTACTCCTTTCACTAGAGGCTTGGGCAAGTCACACGCCAAGGAATAGGAATATACAGTCTTCTTTCAGGTAAGGAGAGGTGGGGGTAAATAATTATGAAGCAGAATACAGCCTACCCAACAGCCTGATTAAAATATATTTTCTTTTCTCATATTTGCCTTGCCTGCAATATTTGAATTTGCTTACTTGCACAGTTTTATTGGTTGGAAAGATTTTGTCTTCAGGAAATTGTTTTAAACCACAAGAAAATATGTAATTTTACATAATAAGAAGCCAAGAGGAGGTAGAATCTAGACAGCATGTTAGAGCTGTGAACTGTTCTCTTCTCCCTCCAATTTGAGTTGGCTTTGTTCTTCTATCAGCTTCACTCATGGGTGCAAAATGGCTGCCAAGGGTAGCTGTTACTCCATGATGCCTTGGGCATGTCTAGAACACCTCATTATTCAGAAATATAAATTCTTCCTTTCAATATGATTGGGCAAAGATGGGAAGTGTGTACTCCCCGGACTAATGTCAATTTCCAGGGGGAGAATATTAGCCTGAGTGGTTTAATCATCTGGGGTAGAGCTGATATTGTGGAGTCAGTCACAATGTTCATTAAAGCTATCTTGATCTTACATCTTCCTAGGGTTCTCTGTTTCTTTCCTCTGTGTGTAAACACACACATATAGACACACACTATTCAGAGTCTCCTCTTTTTTACACTATGTCCACACTCAAGGGGCAAAGAATCATGTAAGAGTGTGAGTAGTAGGAGGTGGGGGCAATTGGGGTCCATGTTAGAATTTGTATGCTACAGTTCTCAACCTGCAAGTTTGAAAATTAAGTATATGAAGATTTCTGAAAGGTGCCTGATTCTTGGAAAAGTTTCTATAAAGGGGCAGGATTATAGTCTCGCCTAATAGTTGTGAGGGCGCTCTTAATGTACATATATGTGTGTGTGTATATATATATATATATATATATTTTTTTTTTTTTCCTGTGCTGGTTCTTTGTTGCTGCATGGGTTTTTCTCTGAGTCATTGCAAGTGGAGGGTATTCTCATTGTGGTGGCTTCTCTTGTGGAGCATGGGCTCTAGGGAGTGTGGATTTCAGTAGTTGTGGTTCTCAGGCTCTAGAAAGTGAAAGTGAAGTCACTCAGTCGTGTCCAACTCTTTGGGACCCCATGGACTGTAGCCTACCACGCTCCTCCATCCATGGGATTTTTCAGGCAAGAGTACTGGAGTGGGTTGCCATTTCCTTCTCCAGAGGATCTTCCTGACCCAGGGATCAAACCCGGATCTCCCGCATTGTAGGCAGATGCTTTACCATCTGAGCCACCAGGGAAGACCCCAGACTCTAGAGCACAGGCTCAGTAATGTGGTGCACGGAGTTAGTTGCTCCTCAGAATGTGGGATCTTCCCAGATTCAGGGTCAAACCCGTGTCTAGTGCATTTGCAGGTGGATTCTTTACCACTGAGCCACCTGGGAAGCCCGAGAATGTATATTTTTGTATAGATCTAATAACTCTTGTAACTACTATCTTGGTATGCAGTTATTTGTGTATGTATTTAGCTTTAGTACAGGATTATAAGTTTTTGGAAGGCAGAGACAAATCCTTTTACATTCAGGAAGTGCTGGATACCTAGTATGATGCCTTGCTCAAAGAGATAATGTTATTTTCTCCCTGGGCTCCCATCAGTTTGGTTAAGTCATGTCCAACTCTTTGCGACCCCATGGATTGCAGCATACCAGGCTTCCCTGTTTATCACCAGCTTCCCATGGTCTCTCATATATCTGTATTACAGCTATATCTGTATCAAATTATGTTACAACTTGTTGTATAAACTATTTCTCTTACAAAGATGGAGTGTTCCTTGAGGGGAAAAAAAGACTGTGAGCCTTTTTCTTTTTTATTCTTCCCCTCCTTCCTGGCTCCCCACTCCTCCACCAATTTCCTCTTGAGAAACACCAAGTACAGTGCTTGGCTTATACCATATGCTCAAGAGATGATAGCATTGTGAATGGGCTTCCCTTGGTAGCTCAGCTGGTAAAGAATCCAGTGGCAATGCAGGAGACCTGAGTTCGATTCCTGGGTTAGGAAGATCCCATGGAGGAGGGCCTGGTAACCCACTCCAGTATTCTTGCCTGGAGAATCCCCATGGCCAGAAGAGCCTGGTGGACTACAATCCGCGGGGCCTAAAAGAGTTGGACAAGACTGAGTGACTAAGTACACACGGTGAGTGTATAAGAAATACTTATTCAGAAGCAAATTTATAAAGAAATTTTAGGAGGTAGTATCTACCACTAAAATCATATGGAATCATACAAAAAAAGTTTAAAAAGGTGTAATTCCCCCCCAATTTTTACTTAAAAGTTTCTAAAATAAATCAATTGATTTTTGAAAACAAGTGGATAGCAGAGTACAAAAGGAACCATGGTACACTAAAACTATAGAACTGAGATTATGGTTCCCTTCTGATCCATGAAATTGCTGAAGCCTCTTCAAAGAAAAACAGGCATGTTTAGTATCTGTTGCTGTTTATCATTGTGTTGCGTTTGATATTTTGAAAATCTGACATAATGTACCTCATTAGGATTGCTGTAGGGATCAAAAGAGGTATTATGTAGAAAGTACTTAGCACAGTTAATTTCACAGCAATTTCAATTTTGGATTCTTTAAATGTCGTTGAGTAATTTGCCAGCCTTAGGTGTAAGTGTAAAGGAGAATCTCTATGAATTCTTTTTCCAGGAAGTCTGATATCTGACACTTGAAATGCAAGAGGCATTTGAATCAGTGTATTACTTCTGTGAGTTAAATATCAATTTTGAATTTTTATTATGATTATGAGAAAAAAGAATTAATGGCCTTACTGGGGTTGAGTATTTTTTGGTGAGAGTTAGGTAAGGAAAAGGGTGGGCTATTTCCTCCTGAAATCTTGCCTTGTTGATAGGTTTCCAGGTAACCTCTAGTGACTCGAGTGACTAGCTCTTAGCTTAGTATACACGAAGTGTTTAATAAAAGCCAATGGATTTGTTTAATAAAATTGGCCCCAGGTTCAGGATTCTTTGACAGATAGTGAACTTTCCATTGAAGAGACCACAAATTATTGTCTGTATCTCCAGGTCTCAGCAGAGTCCAAGCTTCACAAGGGTTGAAAAGCAATGTCTCAGCTGACAGGAAATGTCTTATTTCCTATTTTCAAAGAATATTATTTACAGTTTGCTGGTTTGAGCAAGTGTTTGTACCTTGTCTATCATGTTCGGTGGATGAAGTGAGGGCCACATGTTGACTCCATTTCATCCTGGACACTCCCTTCATAAGCCCCGTGGTCCAATTTCATCTTTTACAGTTCTGCTGACCTGTTCTCTCCCCACTATTTTTAATGTTACAAAGTATGTATAGCATAACATTTACCATTTAAAACATTTGAATGTGTACAATTCAATGTACCTAATGGCTTTAAGTACTATGTAGTGCAACCATCAACACCATCCATCTCCAGAATGTTTTCATCAATCCCAAACAGAACTCTGAACTCATTAAACATCCCCATTCTCCTCCCCCCACACCCTATTCCCCACCTCACCCTTCCCTCCAGAGCTCGGCATTCTCTATCCTACTTTCTGTCACTGTGAATTTGCCCTTTCTAGGTATTTAATGTAAGTGGGATCATACAATATTTATTTTAATGGACAAATGTATCTGAGTTATTTTGGTTAGCATAATGTTCTCGGTGTTCATTTACATTGTAGCAAGGGTCATAATTTCATTCCTTTCTGAGACTGAATATTATGCCATTGTATGTATATATGTGCATTTTGTTTATTGGTTCCTCTGTCAATGGATATTTGTTAGGGGAACCACTGACCAAAACTGCCCGCCCTGGCCAGGCATCATAGTAACCATTTGCATGAGTTATCTTGCATAGGAGGTCCTGGTAAGAAACTCGGAACGATTATAACTGGCTACCACCAACTGGAAGAATTTGGGAAAGGTCAAAAAGAAAGAGAAGATTCCAGTCCATTTGTTTTACCAACTTCCCAGAAGCCTTTTTGGCTGGAATCCCTCTTGGTTGAGTGTTGCACACACCACCAGGAAGGACTCTGTGTCAGAATGATTGGCCAAAGAACCCGGAAACCAACTCATAATCGTAAAACCTGAGTGCAGAGCAGTCCTCCTGGCTTCCCTTACCCTCCTGAACCCCGCCCAAGTGTCCCTTCCCAATAAAGCCTCTTGCTTCGTCAGTGAGTGTGTGTCCTCGGACAATTCATTTCCGAGTGTTAGACAAGAGCCCACTCTTCAGTTCTGGAAGGGGCTCCCCCTTCATGTAACCCATTTGTGTTGCTTCCACATTTGGCTACAGTGAATAACGTTGCTCTGAACACTGGTGCACAAATATTTGTGCTAATCACTGCTTTCAATTCTCCTGAGCACATACCCAGTAATGGAATCGTTAGATTGAGTGGTAAGTGTACATTTATGTATTTTCCATAGCAGCCACAGCATTTTATGTTCCTCCCAGCAATGCACAAGTGTCTCATTTTCTCCACACTCTCTCCAATACTTGTCCTTTCCTTCCCTTTCTTTCCCTTTTCTACTCCTTCTCCCTCTTTCCTTCCCCTTCCCCTCCTCTTCCCTTCCCCTTCCCCTCCTTCTTCTTCATCATCTTTTTAAATTTTTTTCATAATAGCCATTTCAGTAGATGTGAAGTAGTATCTTACTGTGGTTTTGATTTGCATTTCCCTTAATGATTACTCATCTTGAACATCTTTTCATGTGCTTATTGGCTATTGTATATCTTTTTAGCTAATTTGCTATTAAATCCACTAACTAGCACTTCTTAGATTCAGTGGTTTCTCTCAACTGCTAACCTCCTCGAATTTATTGCTATTTATTTTTTCATTAGTACTTTTTCCTTGACTCAGTATCATCTCTCAGTGCTTTGACTCTGCAGGTACCACAATCTCCTCAACAATTACTCTTTGTCTGTATCTTCTTTGTTCTCTTTACTAGATGTGAGTGACCAAAACTCAGGGTCCGATGATTCTACTCCTGGGACCGCTTTCTCACTGTATTATTTTAAGACAATCTTTCAAGTTCTCAAGTTCTGGTCAAATACCTTCAGCTGTCTCTA
Organism: Oryx dammah; assembly: GCF_014754425.2. Taxonomy (NCBI): domain Eukaryota; kingdom Metazoa; phylum Chordata; class Mammalia; order Artiodactyla; family Bovidae; genus Oryx; species Oryx dammah. Next base: position 47,137,216 of record NW_024070208.1, on the reverse strand, counting down.
ATATATTTGTTTCTGGTTACTTCCAGTTGACTTCCAGTAACTTCTAGCACTGTTACTGTTAATTCCAGTTTGACATATACAGCTGACCCCCAAACAACACTGGGGGTTAGGGGCACTAACCCTTTGCATAACTGAAAATCCATGTATAACTTATAATCATCTCCCTGTATCCATGGTTTCACATTCTCAGATTCAGCAACCATGGATTATTTAGTATTTATTACTTTCCTGTGAAGGACAGGGAAGCCTGGTGTGCTGCAGTCCATGGGGTTGCGGAGAGCTGGACACGTCTGAAAGACTGAACGGCAGCAACACTGGAAAAAAAATCTGTATGTAAGTGGAATAAACCCATATTGTTCAGGGGTCAACTGTATGCCACTTATATTGACATTCTGGTATCACCAACTCATTCTCAGTTTCTATCACTGTCCTGGTTTTGACCTTTGTGTGCTTTTGGTTTTATCTTTATTTCCTCCATCTTTATCATCCATATCAACTAGTTTCCAGCTCTGTTTTATCCTTCCTTCACAGTTTAAAGCTTTATTCTGAGTTGATGCAATCTAAAACATTCCCATGATTGGTGGCCATACTTTCTGTTTAATGATTTAGTGTTTGTGAAAGAATTCATTAAACCTAAGGTAAGATGTGCGATTGTGTTGTTTAGCACCATGCCCTGCACACAAGAAGCAGTCAGTAAATACTTGCTGAATGATTGAGTTCTCTCTGACTATTGCACATTAGTCAGCATACAAGTCTATAGTCATTTATTGTTAAAATTTCATCCTAACATGTATTCTGTTTAGGAGGAAAAAAGAGTATAGATTTTAGAAGAAATGCAAGGAATATACGACTAAGAAATGCAAGGAATATACAACTAGATTTTAGAAGAAATGCAAGGAATATACAACTAAATATACAACTAAGGAGGAAAAAAGAGTATAGATTTTAGAAGAAATGCAAGGAATATACAACTAAGTTTCTCCACATAATAATGCTTTAAAAATGTAAATTATGTTCTGTGCTTTTAAAAATGTTATACTTAAAAGGTTTTTAAAATTTAAAATGGGTCTAGTCTTGCTTACATTTGGTATCAGATATAAGTGATTAATAATTCCATGTTCACTGAATTCTTGATTTGTTTCCTGTGTCAGAGATTTGAGACTATTAAGAGGCGATTAGGGAGGATATCCTTGAAGTCTCCTTCACACCAAGAATCTCCCTTTTTTTTTTGGTTCACTTAACTTAATGTGGGAGTTGCTTGTGATATTTTCTACATTTCACCTTCTGAGGTTATGGGCCCCATTCATATGCCATATCTCCCTCTCAGATGAGTAAGTATGGCTTTTATGAATTTTTCTTCACTTGTAGAATTTAATTTACATGAATAATTAGTAAAAGACCAAGTGAAATTCCTCTCTCCCTGCACAAACAATCTTGTTAAGAAAAACAACTGCAAACTTTTTCCGTTAATATTTTTTTCTTTGCACCTTTAAATTTATTGCTTGCTGCAAAGACGCGAAATAAAAAGAAATATAGGGTACTACAACATACGGCTCTTTTGCATATTGATATCTGAATAATTACCTTAGGACATATTGAGTTATAATATGAAATACTATTCCCTTGGGACATTATCTTAAAATATTTTACTTACTTAGCATATAGTTCAATATTTTAGAATTATGTAAAGAGTATAGTTGTTCACTGATATGGAGTGTGCTGGCAGAAACAAAAAATTAGAAGGACCTAAAAGCAAAAGGGAATTGTTCTTGGAATGTTAGAGTATTTAAATGCTGTTGCAATATAGTTTGGGCTTCCCTGGTGGCTCGGTGGCAAAGAATCCACCTGTAGTGCAAGAGTCAGAGGAGACCTGGGTTTGATTCTTGGGTTGGGAAGATCCCTGGGTTGGGAAGATCCCTGGAGGAGGAAATGCAATCCACTCCAGTATTCTTGTCTGTAGAATCCCATGGACAGAGAAGGTTGGCAGGCTACAGTCCATAGGGTTGCAAAGAGTCAGACACAACTGAAGCGACTGAACACACAATATGGTTGGTCAATTACAATAGAGAAGGCGGCAGTGAGTCTGTATAGATAGTTAATATGTGCATATTTTCCATTTAAAGTGTGTTTCACATGGGATTCTGTTTGATACCCACACCTGTAATTCTATCTTTTAAAATCCCATTTACATACAACCAGAAGTCAGGTTTTTTTTTTTTTTTTTACAATACAAAGGCTTGAAAGAGATGTCAAAGAAATAGTGTCTGAAAACTAAGAACTACAATGTTCATACTGTGAGTCAATGGCCTGCTGGGAACAGAGCACGGCTGTGCACTGCAGGCTGATGTGGCTGTGATGTGACACATTGGGTGCCTGCTTCTTAGAACATGCTCCAAGCAGTCTAGTTTGTTGTCGTTCAGTTGCTAAGTCGTGTCTGACTCTTTTGCAACTCTATGGGCTGTCCACGGGATTTTCCAGGCAAGAACACTGGAGTGGATTGTCATTTCTTTCTCCAGGAGATCTTCCTGATCCAGGAATCGGACCTGTGGCTCCTGCTACCTTTCTGCGTGGCAGGCAGGGTTCTTTACCACTGGGACTGTTTAGGTGGCTGGAGTACACAGACTGGGTAGCTTATATGTGTACTAAGTTGCTTCAGTCATGTCCGACTCTTTATGAACCTATGGACTGTAGTCCGCCAGGCTCCTCTGTCCATGGGATTTTCTGGGCAAGTATACTGGAGTGGATTGCCATTGGGTAGCTTATAACAGAAATTTATTGCTCACAGCCTCACATTTCTGGAGACTGGAAGTCCAAGATCAAGACATCAGCATGGTCATATGTTCTTAAAAGCTTTTTTTTTTTTTTCTGGCTCATAATAAGTGCCTTCTTGCTGCGTCCTCACATGGTAGAAGCGGGTAGGAAGCTCCCTGGAGCCACTTTTATAAAAGCATGAATCCAACTGATGAAGGCTCCACCCTCATGGCTTAAACACCTCCCAATGTCCCATCTCCTGATACCATCACAATGGCTATTAGGGTCTAATATGAATTTTGTGGTATACAAACCTTCAGATCATAGCAGGTTATGTGTTCCCTAATAAGCCTAGACCAGAGGAAAGCCCATCAACGTCAGGAATATCGTGGCAAAGCTGAACATACTGGAGCATTGCATTTTGCCATTCCATGGGCTGTGTGACTGTCACCAGGTTCTTTAAACTCTCCAACTCCCAGTTTCCTCACCTGTAAAGTTAATTGCATGAAATAAACGAGATCATGCAAGGAAAGTGCCCTTTTATTTCCTGAGGTTATTATTATTGTTGTTTCTATAATGAGACCGGATTTTTACATTCATAAAAAATAATTACTGCCAGTCAGCTATTAATAATCATAATCTGAAGCATGAATTCCACATGAAAGGGTAAAATGAAAACAAACCTTTATTTTACATCTGAGGTCATGAAGTGTGTTTGCTTTTAAAGTTGTTTTTGATATGGCTTCTTCAAGGTTTAGGAAATTAAAAATGATCATACATATTTGTTTAAATAATTTTCGTCATATGGCTGTTTTGTAACCAAGGATTTATTTTGTTCACCTCGTTTATCATAAAATTGGTCAATTTCTATTTTTAATGCTCTGAAATAGTTTTTTCTCAGTTTCTGCTGTTTGAGAAAAATATTATTATCCTAATTTTACAGATGAGGCAACCCATATGCAGGTTACACAATGGGATAGATGTTATATTCTAGGTTTAGTGGCAAAGCAAAAATGAAGTTGAGTTACTTTCTTCCCTGGATCTTGCCAGCTTCACTACTTTTCGTACTGCTGTTGTAAAAAGAACATGAGGAAATTTGCAGCAATGAGAACTAAATTATGGATATTTAGCATATCTTATACCAACCGACCAAAACCTGAGTTGACTTCTACTACTTTATCAAATCATTTTATAAAATGCATCTATTTCTCATCTATTTAGTGCTTTAGCCAATGCCTTCTAAATTTCAACAGTAAGATGGCCAAAGGAAATGTAAGTTGCCATGTATTAAAAATCAATTGAAATAACATTTCAACCTTCAGATGCAGCAAATTCTCTGAGAAAATTAAATGCAATCCAAATGATAGCAGTTATCAGTCATGGGCTATTCTAATCAATTAAATGTGTGATTCCTAAGGCTTGCCAAGTTAGACTTTGCTATCTGGATGACCCCTTCTCTGACCTTTCTTCTCTTTTCTATACCTCATTTCTTAGTTACCTGTTTCTTTCCTGCCTTAGTTCCTCTTGTCACAAAGGGAATGTACCCCCAGTTAATTTACACTTAGATTACTAAATGTTTTTGTACAAGACCAGGTAATACTAGACTCAAAGAAGCAAGTCTCTAACAAGGTGATTTCGGGCACTGTGGTATTTGGGTAGGAAAAATATTTTGCTGATGGCAGAGTCTTTAGCTCCACCTCAGATCGTATCCACTTTATCTCTAAGGCTGTTTCTGCTCTTACCTTTTTCTGGGTAGGTGTATCTACCTGTGATTCTGTAGAAATGCCAGTTGGTCAACCAGGAGAACTCCTGGTTAGCTGTTGTTTCAGAAGGATGACTGAAATGTTAAGGCAGGCAGAGTAGATGATGATGAAATTTGCCTCTATGAGGTGGAGAGGGCTTGATGGAGGGTAGAGATGGACGGAAGGCCATGCCTGTCAGAATGTAATAAGAAGAGAAGTGTGAAAACGGGTGATAAGTTCAGGCGTTGTTCAAAGCCTACTATGTGATGATCTGTGGGGAGGTACATAGTAATGACTGATTGAAATCAGACTGTGAAGGGTTTGAGGGTCATTGCGAGTAGTTTGGCCTTCAGCCTGTAGGCAGTAGGGCTGTGGAATTTCTCAATCTGTACCCCCTATAGCCACTGGATATCTTCACAGGAGGTAGTCACCACCAAAGGACTGCAGAAAAATCATAGTATTTGGAATTAGAATTCTTGGGTCAAACCCCTTAAAGACTGTATGGTCTTGGGCAAATTATTGAAGCACAGAACTGGTGAACTAGTTCCCCTGCTTTATAAAACAGTACTGTATGTTGGAGTACAAGCTGGTCTGGGCCAGTTAAATAGAGTGTGACAGGTACACTAGGGCTAGACTCAGAACATCCCTCCACTAGGGTGGGACACAAGCAGAGCACAGGTGCTGGAGGAAGGCTCCCTAGTTGGGAGACTAGAAGATCCAGCAGCAGATACAAACCCAAATGTCATCTCCTCTGTAAAAAAAAAAAATCTCAGAATCAGTTATTTGCAGCCACTTCTCAGATTCTGCAGTTTGTGCTGTGTGCCTTTATTATAACAAGGCGATGGCACCCCACTCCAGTATTCTTGCCTGGAGAAATCCCATGGACAGAGGAGCCTGGTGGGCTGCAGTCCATGGGGTCGCCAAGAGTCGTACATGACTGAGCAACTTCACTTTCACTTTTCACTTTCATGAATTGGAGAAGGAACTGGCAACCCACTCCAGTGTTCTTGCCTGGAGAATCCTAGGGATGGGGGAGCCTGGTGGCTGCCGTCTATGGGGTCGCACAGAGTCGGACACAACTGAAGTGACTTAGCAGCAGCAGCATTAAATATATGAATATTGTATTTTTGAAATGCTCTTTTGGTTGGAGGTAATAAAACCATAGAGGGTAGTATTAGGAGAAAAGGCAATTTAAAGTCCACTGAGGTGAAGAGAGAAGGGAGTCTGGGTCCCCAAGAGTTGGAATTGTACTCGAGCTCAGGTAGTGACTTGAAATAAGTAATAAAAAGTTATCAGAAATCCAGGCACCATTTTCATTGTCAGCTTCATTTTTCTTGTTCTACAGACCAGCGTCTCTTCTTCCCTGTCTCCTAATGAGACACACGGTGACTGAAAACTGACAAGTTGCAATTCTAATCACCTACAGAGATGAACTGGTGTTCCCTGAATCTCAGTTTCAAATTCTCTGGAGAAACGCATCTGGTGGGTCATTCTTGGCTTACTTGTCTCTCCTATCCAATCCACTATGTCCACAGGAATGGAGTCACGTGACTCTTGTCTGTCTGTAGACACCCACCCTTTGAGTGGGAACAGCTCTCTGGGCAGGGACAACCAGTTCCGAGGCTGGACAGACACTGCAGAGGGTTTCCACGACATCGATTTTCTGCTTCTTCAAGGCTGCAGACCATGTTTCATTGATGTTGTTGTCACTAGTACTTTGCATCCTATTTTGCCCATACCTAATACGCATTGATATCTCACTGCCTTGCTCATTGTGAGCTTCCCTGATGGCTCAGCAGTAAGGAATCCGCTTGTAATGCAGGAGATGCAGGAGAGGTGGATTCCCTGGGTCAGAAAGATCCCCTGGAGGAGGAAATGGCACCCCACTCCAGTATTCTTGCCTGGAAACATCCTATGGACAGAGGAGCCTGGTGGGCTACAGTCCATGGGGTCACAAAGAGTCATGACACAATGCACACACTAATAAGAATTGATACATTTTTGGTAAATAAATGAAATCACTCCTGGCTAAGATCAGAATTCCTCCTAAAATAGTAATATTCGAAGAATTTTATATTTTCAAGAGACTTTTGTAATCAGCTTATGACATCATCCCAATAATCTTGTGAGTGATTAGATATTTTGTTGTCATGTAAGTAATGATCATAAACACGACAGTGTCTAAGATTACGGAGAAGTTCAATTCTATAACGAGTGAATATTGCAATCAAATAATCAAAGATATCCTGATTATCATTTAAAAGTAGATTGAGGACGTCTTCCTCCTATTCATCTGAACTTAACATGCATGGATTTAGTTTCTGCTCATGACAAATTGGTCACATTTGGACTATCCATTAATAAAAGTAGAAAGTTTATGATGCAGGCAGTTCTCTAAATGATTGCAATTATCTTTGAGCAAAAGTTTTGTTTTATTTTGGTTAGTTTGGTTTCTTCAGTAGAGAGAGGAGCAATAGAACTTTCTGAGTAATTTATTGAACTTTTCATTTTATTTATGGAATGCTAACTTCAAGTAGTAAATAATAAATAAAATATATTTTTAGACACAATTTTGGAAAAATTATTTTAAAAAGCATGCCACCCATGTATACTTCAAGTTTGAAGATAATTTATAATCAAGTTATAAAGTCTTAAAAATAGGCAAAATGTTGTATTAAGAGGTATATACTAATATTATTTGTTAGTTGACTACTGATTATCTTATGAAGAAGAAAAGACTAAACAACCCTCTCATAATAATAATTAGACAAAGGTTTACTGAAGTCCAGTCTTTAGGAGCTTCTGTGGGGTAAAGATAGTAAAGGTTAAAGTAAAGTGCAAATATTTAAAAGATATTTTGACATTTTCCCCAGGAAAGAAGATAATAGCTATAAAGTAGAAAACAAATAAATGATGATAAAACAATCATTTGTTTATCCTGATCACTTGTTTGCTTTTAGTAATTTTTAAGAGATTTATGAGTCTCATCTTTGTACTTCAGCGACAAGTAGATTCATTATGATCATTAGTTTCCTGCGGCGTTGTTATATCAGGTATATTTTCATCAGGACTGCTGGTGAAATTATCAACCATAATATTAAGATTAGAATAAACAAGAGATTCTTTCCTTATCCAATCAATTCACATTTTCATTTCATTAAAGTGTAAGATGGCACTGTTAGTAAATTGCTATTTAGACTATTACCAGTCTGTGTTAATAGTCTTAATTTATCAACATTTATTTTAACCTTTGCTATAAAGCCTTGCAAATAAAGCTGATCATTATTAATTTTTAGGTAAAAACAAAACTAATATTTTTTGCCTGAGTTCTTTTATCACAGTCTGTTTCTAGCAGAAGATTACATTCTTGAAATGATTTTCTCCTATGTGTGTGTGTCTTCTTTATAAGTCCAACCTGTTTTCTTACATATTTGTATGTATATACAAATATGGATATAACTTTTAAATAAACACTCTGATAAAGTGTTGTGCTATATAATGAAGTATAATTCTGGAAGGAACCTGGGCTTTGAATATAGAAGACCTAGGTTTGAATACTGGACCTGCTCATTACAAATAAATAAGTTTGGATAATTTAACCTCTAAGCTCAAGGCTATGGTTTTTCCAGTAGTCATGTATGGATGTAAGAGTTGGACTGTGAAGAAGTCTGAGCACCAAAGAATTGATGCTTTTGAAATGTGGTGTTGGAGAAGACTCTTGAGAGTCCCTTGGACTGCAAGGAGATCCAACCAGTCTATTCTGAAGGAGATTAGCCCTGGGATTTCTTTGGAGGGAATGATGCTAAAGCTGAAACTCCAGTACTTTGGCAACCTCATGCGAACAGTTGACTCATTGGAAAAGAGTCTGATGCTGGGAGGGACTGGGGGCAAGAGGAGAAGGGGACGACCGAGGATGAGATGGCTGGCTGGCATCACTGACTCGATGGACGTGAGTCTGAGTGAACTCCGGGAGTTGGTGATGGACAAGGAGGCCTGGCGTGCTGCAATTCATGGGGTCACAAAGAGTCGGACACGACTGAGCAACTGAACTGAACTGAACTGAACTGAAGCTTCACTTTCCTCATCTGTACAATGGATAAGGTAGGTGCTCTAGAAATGGCCACACTGGTTATGTAAATTACAATTTAAATACAGTGGCTAAAGGGAATAAAGATTTTTTGCCATGTGATTTTTTGAAGTATAGTTGATTTACAATATTATATTAGTTTTAGGTAAACAACATAGTGATTCAATATTTTTTAGATTATATGCCATTTAAAGTTATTGCAAAATAATGGCTATATATCCCTGTGCTGTACAGTATATCTTTGTTGGTACTGTGCTGTTTTGAGGTCAATCAGACATTTCTTTACATGTGAATAATTCAGTGCAAAACAGGTTCTTATTTTTTTGCAGAATTAGCATGACACCATCATTATGCCACCCTGGTACATTAGTTCAAAAGCATAAAATTGAAATGTTAAGTTTTTGTAACATAATTTTAATTATGAATCTCCATTTTAGTTTATACTTACCTATGAAAAATCAAAGGTGACTTGTCATACAGCATTTTCTTTAGTCCATTGTTAGCACAGACTAAACACAGTATCAAATATTTTATGGAGAGATAAATGAATACATAAGGATGTGGGTGGCAGAGTCTTAATGTAGGTACTGGATCCATCTGGTGAAATATTTCATCCAAACCTTCCTTGGAAGTCATTAAGCTCCATAGGGAGAGGGGCTTTCTAGCCAAAATGATTAATTAGTGTCCTGTGAAGCCTAAATCTGTTTTACTGTTTCTCTGGGCTTCCTCCCACAATTTTACTCCTGTTTTCTGATTGGTCGGCGGTTGCAGTTGCAGTCAGTCTTACTTTAGGAGTTAAGTACTTATGTTCATGAGATAGGTATCTCAGATCAAAGCCTTAAATGCCTTAACAAGGAAGGTCCCTTCAGTGAATCACAGCTCCTTGTCGCTCTTTTCAGACAGGGTGATGTTTTAAATCGATCCTGTAGCTTGGCATTGGAACGTAGGCTAGGAAATCAGGCATAATAGTATAAGCAAACTGTTAATTTCTAATGATATATTTTCCTTTACAACTATTTTGATTATAAATATATGTTGAAGGCATTCAGGAGATTTTTTTCATTAAAAAAATTATTGAGTCTACTACATGTCAGACCTCAAGCTGGACTCTGAAAATGATGCTGGTTTTATCCTTAAAGGTAGTAAAGATACAGACAAACACACACATAGCATGATAAACCATTCTGGATATCACAAGAGAGAAGCAGATAAAGTACTCTGTGAGTACATGGACAAATGGTGTACAACAAACAATGCCACGCGTGTAGTTAAGGCATTCAATAAAATTTCGTTCATTTCCTTTCCTTTCACTAGTTGGAAAGATTACTTTTTGTATATTATAGGTGTGTGATTGTGTATGTGAGTGTGTATGCATCTTATGAAATGTATGAAATATATTTCATACATACATACTGGATTTGGGTATTAGAAGATGGTGGGTCAAAGATATTCCAGATAAAAAGCATAGCGTATGTTAAGAAATTGGAGGCTGGAAATTACATAAGGGAAAAAACTGCTTGTTTAGTTTCTTGGAGCATAGGATTTGTGATGAGGAGCTGTGAAGAATAATATTAGAAGGACGTTTAAGGATTGTGATGGTGTTAAGGTGAGTGTTCCCTGGATTACCTTACAATAGTGTCCATTCTGGCAGTATTTGTAAGTCGGCACATCTGAAAAAAATAAGCTCCCATGTGAATTAAGTGAGGGTTTATATATTAAACAAATACTATTTCTAATTTTTGTTTGCCCCAAATTCAGAGTATCATGACTGGTGAAAACCAAAGAAGAATTTAACAAGCTTGAGGTCAGCATTACTGGACAATGACTTCGGAGACTTGGGCATTGTCCAATGCATCAGCCAGGATAAGTTATGTTATGCGGGAATAATGAAGCCTGAATCTCTGTGGCTCATTCCACCACGGTTTCTTTCTCACACAGTGTATTCTGTCTTTAAAGAACTGGCATAACATTCCAGAATGCTTTGGTAGTCCAGCTCTTCCCTATTTAAATATTCTCCCGTGGCTTCCAGGGCAGGGAAAAAGTAGGTGTGTGTGCTCAGTTGTGTCCAACTCTTCACCACCCCAAGGACTGTAGCCCAGCAGGCTCCTCTGTCCATGGGATTTTCCTGGCAAGAATACTGGAGTGGGTTGCCATTTCCTCCTCTGAGTAAGCTGGACAATAAAGCACTTCAGCAAGTAACTGTTTCCCCGTGGCACATCTTACACGTGATTTCCACTTACACAATTTCACTGGCTATAGAAGGTCATTTGGTGCTGCCTATATTTTCTTCATATTGTCTACTTCTGAAAACTATAGATTTTATTTCATTTATGTTATGTTTTCCCAATGCCTGGCATTCAATAAATGGTTTTCATTTTATTTTTCTTTAAACTCTTTTATTAAACAAATACTTCATGAAGAATAGAGTATTAAAATAATACAGAGGTGAATGAAATGGAAAGTGAAAATGTACCTTCTCAGAATGTTTCAAGAATGAATGGATGAAAGATATATTTTAAGCTCGTTGTTGTTGCTGCTGCTAAATTGCTTCAGTCGTGTCCGACTCTGTGCGACCCCATAGACGGCAGCCCACCAGGCTCCACTGTCCCTGGGATTCTCCAGGCAAGAACACTGGAGTGGGGTGCCATTTCCTTCTCCAACGCATGAAAGGGAAAAGTTAAAGGGAAGTCGCTCAGTCGTGTCCAACTCACCGCGACCCCATGGACTGCAGCCCACCAGGCTCCTCTGTCCATGGGATTTTCCAGGCAAGAGTACTGGAATGGGTTGCCATTGTCTTCTCCTTTTAAGCTCGTTAGTACAGCATATAAGATCTCTTACCAGTTGAACCTAATTTATCTTTTCAGTCCATTTTCCAACATTTACCCACATGGATTATTTTCTGTTAAACACATTCCCAAATATTACAATACATTCTTCCACACCAATGAGTGTTTTCTTGTTGTTTTCCTGCTTTCTTTCTATTGTGATCAAATAAAAATAACAAAATTTACTATCTTAACCATTTTAAGTGTACAGCTTGCTGTTTATTTTACCTGGAATTTTCACTCGCTTTTCTACACTGGTTAAACTTCCTTTGTGAAGCTTTAAAAACTCTTCTTGACAGTCCTAACCCCCTCCATGCTCCTGTAACACCTTGTATGGAATTGTCTTATCTGTCTCTTCTCTCAGCCTTCTCTCAAAGGCAGGGAGGGTCTGATACACCCCGAATAACCACTACCAATACAGGGACTGTGCAAAGAAAGTGTTTCATCAGCTGTTCCAACACTCCCTTGTATCCTTGATATTTGTTTCTGTTTAATTCTTTCCGTCAGCCTGGAATCAAGATTGCTGGGGAAATACCTCAGATATGCAGATGATACCACCCTAATGGCAGAAAGTGAAGAGGAACTAAGGAGCCTCTTGAAGAAGGTGAAAGAGCAGAGTGAATACACTGGCTTAAAACTCAACATTCAAAAAACTAAGCTCATGACATCCGGTCCCATCACATCATTGCAAATAGATGGGGAAAAATGGAAACAGTTGACAGAATTTATTTTCTTGGGCTCCAAAATCACTGTGGACATTGATTAAAGCCATGAAATTAAAAGACGCTTGCTCCTTGGAAGAAAAACTATGACAACCCTAAACCTAAACAAATAGCATGTTAAAAAGCAGAGACATTATTTTCCCAACAAAAGTCTGTTTAGTTAAAGGTATAGTTTTCCCTGTAGTCATGTACAGATGTGGGAGTTGGGCCATAGAAAAGGTTGAGCACTGAAGAACTGATGCTTTCTAGCTGTGGTGTTGGAGAAGACTATTGAGAGTCCCTTGGAGCAAGGAGAACAAGCCAGTTAGTCCTAAAGGAAATCAACCCTGAATATTCATTGGAAGGACTGAAGCTAAAGGGTCAATACTTCAGCCATCTAATCCAAAGAGCTGACTCATTGGAAAAGTCCTTGATGCTGGGAAAGATTGATGGCAGGAAAAGGGGGTGACAAAGGATGAGATGGTTGAATGGCATCATCAACTCAATAGGCATGAATTTGAGCAAACTCCAGGAGATAGTGAAAGACAGGGAAGCCTGGCATACTGCAGTCCATGGGGTTGCAAAGAGTTGAACACAACTGAGTGACTGAACAGCAATAACAATCCTTCTCTGTACACACTCAATACTCACCTGTTCTCCTAAAGTCCTCACCTGATTTTCTGGACACAGTCTTAGCCCTCTCCTCTGCCTCGCCTTCAAATGTCTTGAGAAAGAATTGCCCACACTTGCTGTTCCTACTTTCTCACTTTTCTTTCAGTTTTTGATATTCAAGTTTTGATAGACTTCTACTTGGTGTATACTTTCAGAACTTTACAGAAATGATCTACAAGATCTGGCAAGTGATCTAAATCCCAAACCCCATTGCAGAGTTTCAGTTCTTATTTTTAAATAACGCTTCTGATATATTTTAAAAAGTTGAATTAAAGTAATACTTGCTTGCAGTACAACTGTACCTCACCCTCTTCCTCACCCTTTCCCCCATTCCCATCTCAACTCCTTTTCCCCAAATAGGACTTACTTAAAATTTTTCAACAGTTTCATCTAATGGCAGCTTCCGCATCTAAAACTATTACGAGTAGACTGATATTTCTTGTTGTGTAATTAAAAATATAATCAACTAAGTTTCTCCAGGACATAGGAATATGTTCCATTTTCTAATTTCTCTTTATATTTCTTTTCAAAATAGTTATAGTTTTGCTTATTGTTCCATTCATAGCAGTTATTCCTTCACCCTACTTTGTAATATATTATCATTCTCTTAGTTTCCCTTCCACTTCCCAGCTCCTGACATAGATGCTTTTGCTGTGGCACATTGTGTGTAAAGGACATATTTATGTATCTCTCCTTGTACACATATAGGAATTCTCTGGATAGATATATTAATATATATAATTTCTAGGTTTTGTTTGTATGAACACCAGGTGGCACAGTGGTAAAGAACCTGCCAGCAATGCAGGAGACCCAGGTTTGATCTCTGGGTTGGTAAGATCCTCTGGAGAAGAAAATGGCAACCCACTCCAGTATTCTTGCCTGGAAACTTCCACGGACAGAGGAGCCTGGTAGGACAGTTTATGGGGTAACAAAGAGTCAGACATGACTGAATGACAGAGCACACATGAATATTTTCAACTTTAGTTAGTGGTTAAATTAGTTGTTGGACCACTAAATTTAAATGATTTTTATTTTAAATATTATTTAAATTAGTTGTTGGATCAGTTTTCATTTCCAACAGCAGAATAAGTATTTTCATTTTTTATCCTCACTATTACTAGTATTATCAGACCATTATTTTTTTAAGCAGAAGGAAGGATTTATTACTTGCAGCAAGTAAGTAAAACACCAGAGATCTTTCCCAAAGCAATGTCTCCCCAAACAGCAAAATTAAGGAAGTTTTAAGCTAAGGATAAACGCATATTCATCTCTCAGACTTTGAGTGTTGCCAAAACATGTGTGTAATAGAATCACATTGTCACAATTAATTTTCTATTATTATCTAATTTGTGGACACACTTTGTCAAGTTTTTCTCCTTTCCCATTATCTTTTACCCTGTATTTTTACATTAAAATTTTTTTACCATCATTTTTATGGTGGCTTGAGAAGTTGAAATTAACATGCACGTTAAATTTGTCATGTTGCTTACATTTATTTCATTGCATTTCAATTTCATTGCATTGCAATGTCAGCTCTCAAGATGCACAGAAGTGTGTTACTAAGGACTACGTGTCCATGGTATACTCACATCTATTTCATCCTTGTATTGGACCTACTCTGATCCAAAAATGTTGAGATGTTCCCATGTATGTGCTTTGCTCTGCTGCTATTTTCTCCTTTATAATTTCAAAGTGCTGGATTTCATATTTTTCTAAAATTTTTCAGATCAATATACTCATCAATCTTCAATTCTCCCTGAAATTTTGGGGGGTGGGGAAATCAAAAGCAGAAACTATCTCTACTTTCACAAAGATCACTCATCATTATGAATGACTTCCAAACCCACCGGCTTTTTCTTAGTTTCATCATTTCTGACCTCTTCACAGTATTTGACAGTGTTTATTATTTTATCCTTAAAATTCTCTCATCTCTTGTCTTTTATATGACACAATAAACGTGGACAAATTACATACTGATCCATTTATTTCTAAATGTGTCAAGTGTCTCCTGCATGTCAGGAGAGTATGTTGATTTAGATAAAGTAATAATATATTTTTTCTAATAGTCCAGTATCCTTTTGATTTGCTGATTTGTTAAATTGGATAGAGATGGAGCAAAACACTTTTCTGAGCTATACATACAATTTGTATGTAGATTTCAGGCTTAGTTTTCAAAGAAATTCCCTTAATTTTCAACATTTGATTAAATGCCAGGATTTAAGTTGATTAAGGTCCAGTTTGAGGAAAATATTGCTGGCAAGTTATAAGACAAGAAGAAATAACATCCAAATGTAATATGCTGTTGGTAAAAAAAAAAAAACCAGAACAAATAAACAAAGAAAAACTTAAAAGTTTATATGAAATCTGGAATAAACAGAGAGAAACTTAAGGTTTATGTGAAATCTGGAAATAACGAACACATATGAACTATTTGCAACTATACCTAATATTAAGAGGACTTGACTCAGTTAAATAATAGCTCTACTGCCTACACTCAGCCTCAGTTTTAAATGATTTTGGGGAGTTTGATAGTGAGAAGGGGGAATACTTATGGTATAGAAAACTGATTACGTGCACAGTAGCAAAGATACTTCATGGCAACCCACTCCATATTCTTGCCTGGAGAATCCCAGGGACAGAGGAGCCTGGTGGGCTACGGTCCACAGGGTCACAAAGAGGTGGACATGACTGAGGTGAATTAGCATCCATATGCACAAAGATACTTCCAGGCAGCATTCAAAACGGAGCAGAAGGAATTTGCCCTTTAGAGACACAAGTAGTCACAGTTTCTCCAGGTGCCACTCTATGGATGTGTGAGGTTCGCCGTTGATACTCTTAATACAAATAACAGCATTTTTGAGGGAAGTGAAATTGATAAACGGTATGAAACTGAGACATGAAAAATCCACTCCTTAAAACTGAACCTAGAACAGCTGAAAACAGAGACTGAGTCGTATTGTTGTGACAAAGTGGACTTGATTAGGACTGTGGACTTAAGACAGTGTGATTACAAAACAGGCAAAGTCAAGCAAAAAAGAAGATTCACACGACACTTCCAAAACCTTCTGGAGGTCCAGTAGAACTTTCTAGTCTTCTCTTCCACTTCTACCCTTTTTATGCTTCATCGCTCTGACCAAACTAGACAGTAAAACTTGTAGCTTTACTATTGCTGTAAAGTTCTGAAAATTTTAGATTCCCCTTTCTGTTAAATTTATTACCATATTAACGTTTATGTATCTTTAGAATTGTGGAAAATTGTAGTTTCTGCCTTTGTTATTCTTCTGGGTGATAATTTGTCTTTGTTTGCTAACTCTTCCTCTTGAATTTCAAGAATTAGTTACTTATTCATTATTATCATTGACATTTCCTGGGCTTTCATTTGTTTCTCTACCACTGACTGTTTCCTCAATTTCATTATTATCAAACAGCCCTTCTGTGATAGACTGCTGTTCCCCATCTTCATATTGATTAATTTCATTTTCACATGCATCATTCTGATTTCCAACATCTTCAGAGCCGTCTTCAGAAGATGAGTCATTTGCAAAGACAGATTTTCATTAGTGGAGCCATCCTCGGAGTCAGAATGTGATGGTCTGTTCGCAGGAATATTGTTTGCTCCTCTGTGTCTTTCATTATCTCTTGGAAGGGATGTGCCTGATGTAGTTGCTTAGTCATTATCCAAGTAATTAAAATCAAATGTACTTATTTTGTAGATTAAACAAGAACATTCTTTATTATGATTGTTTGCAATTGAAGCTTCAGGGACATTTTAGGCTAGATATTACATTAAATATTATTTTCCATTTAAATTAAACCATTTAATCAGAAATCCTGAAAAGCAAGATATGTAAGCTAGTGCTTTGTATGTGAAAATCACGAAAATGCAGTTCTTCATGTAATATTCTTTTGTGGAGTTAACACGCAACAAAGTTTAAGAGGTTATCAACACTGATTATGGATTCTAGTCACTAACGTAGTTAGTGTTGTCTGTGTCTAAGTTTCCAAATAGTTTATAAACTGTTTAGAACTGGGTATCTTTAAAATTTTTAATGATTTTTTTCCCCTTTTCCCCTCATTGTTACAAGTAAGGACATTTTGGATAATTAACTGATTACAATTTCTATGTAAAAGTGTGCAATCTGATAATTAAGTTAGCACTGGAAAGAAAGGAGAGAAATTATCTTGTGTACCCCAAAGCTATGAAGTCTATGTGATCAAAGTGTGTGTCTGTTTCTCATGTTAGATGATTGAGGGGTTTGCTGTCTGGGAGCTCTGGGGTCATATAAAAATGTAGTTTGAGAGTGAGGAAAGCTTAAGGGTCTGGAGGAGAAAGCCTAAGGAACCTGCACTCCATGGATAGCACGTGGAGGGGCTTGTCCTTATTGAAAGTGGGTTTACAAATATCATAGCTGAAGAAGTTAAGAGCCAGAAGAAGGAAGAGTGTGGATTTTTCACATAGAGGTCTTGAGGCAGTGAACCCCATTGGCTGGGCTATAAGGATTCTGGCTTCTTGAGGTAAACCAGGATGAAAGTGAAAAGAAAGTGAAAGTGAAGTCGCTCAGTTGTGTCCGACTCTTTGGGATCCCATGGACTGTAGCCTACCAGGCTCCTCCATCCATGGGATTTTCCAGGCAAGAGTACTGGAGTGGATTGCCATTTCCTTCTCCAGAGGATCTTCCCTACCTAGGGATCGAACCCGGGTCTTCCGCATTGTAGGCAGATGCTTTTACCGTCTGAGCCACGATAAAAGAGAACAAACAGGGAGCTAAGAAAGTGTGAGACTTTACTAGAATCAGCATAAAAAGCACACTACAGAAATACCTCTCTCACATGGCAAGGTTAGGCCAAGAGCCCTTCGGGTCTACTAGCTACACAGAAGGAAGATAGAGCTGTTTCAGAGGAACTGCTGCAAGGTACCACTGTGAGGAATTGTAGTCTTGGGACAACTCAGAGCAAGGCAGCAATAGGCCTAGTGAGGGGAAGGGGGTACTGTGATTCTCCATTTTCAGCCCCAGGGATATCAGAAGCCACACTGCCCTAGGAGCTGTGAGGAAGGAAGTTTCAGTTAGGCTTTGAAAAATCTTTAGTAGAGGGGGATACTGTAGATACATGAGGAATTAGCCCATCAGTGGTGTATCCAATTGGGTGTCTTAGTCAGTTAGAATACTGGAACAAGAAAGCCATGAACTGTGACTTAAACAACAAATATTTATTTTCCATAGGCCTGAAGGCTGGAAATCTGAAATCAGGGAGCCAGAATGATCAACTTCAAGTGAGGGCTCTCTTCCTGGCTTGCAAGCAACCACTTCTTGCTATGTCCACACATGACAGAGAGAGAGAAAAAGAGTAAGCTTTCTCTGTCTCTTCTTAAAAGGGTAGTAGTCCTATCATAAGAGCCCATCTCCAAATACCATCAAGCTGTGGATTAGCGTTTCTGCATATGAATGTTGAGGGGACACACACATTTGGTCCATAGCACTAAGTGATGCAAGCTTTCCCAGTGGCTCAGTGGTAAAGAATCTGCTTTCAATGCAGGAGACACAGGAGATAAGGGGTTGATCCCTGGGTTAGGAAGAGCCCCTAGAGATGGGCATGGCAACCTACTCCAGTATTCTTGCTGAGAAAATGCCATGGACAGAGGACTCTGGTGGGCTATAGTCCATATGGTCGCAAAGTGTCAGACACGACTGAAGCAAATGAGCACACTCATGCACTAGGTGATGCTGTCCTTTGGAAGGTGTTGTTTAATGAGTTTTTGTAGCTGAAGGGAAAACAAATGTACTCTCTTTTTTGTCCTGAGGCAGATAGATACTCAGTGGACCCTATTTCTAGAGCCTGACTTGACCATACTACCTCTAAAAGGTTGGGCCTGGTCCCCACACCATAGTGGTGGGGGATGGAGTCAGACACTGGCCAGGTCTAGTGCTGACTCAAGTAACAAAAACCCATGTCAAATTGAGATAATGGTGATTTGGAGGCCCTATTGGATATTTTTGCCTCCTTCTTGACTTATCTGTTGAATTTGGGTCTACTCAGAAGAACAATTTATAATTTCTTTTGATTTTTTTAACTAATTAATTTTTTCAGTTAATTTCTTTTTGTAATATTTACTAGCTTTATCCCTTCAGTCCTTCTGTGCGTGTATGTGTGTACAACATAAAGTATATTTTAACTCACAGTTAAAAGTGCAAATTTTTAGTGGAACTATACTATTTAGGGTTTTGTCATAAGATTTTAAGAGAATCTCTTCAACCTACAGTTCTATTGTGTGTACCATACAGCTCAGGTCATGTAGAGGGAGTTCCTTATTCTAATAAAAGATAAAAACAAAACAAATATATTTAGTTGTTACTGACATTGAGTATGATATTTTCCCTCTTCTTTAAGCAAATTAAATTTATTAAAAGAATAATTTATGAGTGATCACTGTGGGAGAAATGAATTGCCTTACTGTGATTCTATTATTAATAAGAAAAATGAAGTTGACAAAACAAAAGACTGTATCTGAGGTCTGCATAGAAACTACAAAACCCAGACATCTACTTAAAATAAACAACCAGCTGATAGGTTCTAAATGGTCATAATTTGGGCATATAGAAAGGAAAATGCAAGGCACATTATAAAAATGAAAATCATTTTTACATGATTAGATGCTGCTACAAATATCATTTTCTTATCCCATTCTCAATCATCTGACTTTTTGATAAAATTTAGAACATTCATCGTGGTAAAATACTACCTCCTGATTTTTAAAAGTCACACAGAACCAATAGTGAAGTACTGGCTTAATCACCCATCCCTCCTCACCATCTATTTAAGGCTGTGTTCTTTGTTTCAAGGTCCTGTTGAAATAAAACAGAATGAAATTAGTGACCTTCATACCGACTTCCCTAACCAGCTTCTGGCAACCGACCCAGCCATCAGTCTGTCAATAGCTCGTGCAGTTTCAGATTTCATTCGCAAAAAGAAAAAAGAAAACACTCAGTTCCTTGTCATAAACATCGTATTTCAATTGTTTCTTTTAAAAAAGCTAATTACATTTACACATGTTATATACTAATACAGACTTATTTTGTTGGTAAGCTTTCTGCAGAAGTGGAGCTTAATTGGAAATATTTTATATGAGGCATATGGAGAAAGCTGCATTAGTGAAGCAAAATATTTATAATTCTTCCCTGTTTGGTTTAGATTTGTCAATCTTTTCCCTTCTTTACATAAAACAACATCTTGCGTACAAACTGTTTAAAAGTTGGAACGGTGGCATTCCAAATGGAGTAAGACACAGAGAACTATAGTTAAATTGAGGAAGGAAAATGTAGGTAAAGGTGAAAAATGCTGTCATCTAAGATTTGGATGTCTGGGAAGAGCTTCAAGGTCTTAAAAGATGAAGAATTGCTAGTTCCTGTGAATAAAAACAGAGAAGGGCACACAGCTCAATCTTTATCTTTTAATCTTTGTCCTAAATTTAAACTAGTTTGTTTAATAGCTTATTTCATCTTTTTTCCATCTTGATGTTCCTATCTTTTCACTAAGAACTTAAAAAAAAATCCCATCTTTCTGTTTTTCCTTGCTTCATGTATTTATTTTCCTGCCTGTCTTCAAGAGTGGCACATTGAAAATTTTGTCCTTTTTAAAGATACCCTCAGTTGTTTCTGTAGAATGTTGCAGAAATTCTTGACATTCTGCCCCACAGAAGTCTTCTGCAGAATCATAAGCTATTTAGTTTCAGCTGTACCAGCAAATAATGCCTTCTTTTCGGTAGTGGATTTTCTATTAGTGAATTCCTCGGGGTGTGACACATTTCCTCTGAGTCAGATTTCCTGAAGTCACAAACATTTTATTATTTCCTTTATTCTTTCATGACTTTGCATTTCCACCCCTGTAATATTTATGATCCCTGGATCCTAGATGGTTCCTCCTGTGACCTTAAAATTACTTCTCATACAGGCTAAAATTCTTGTGTTTGGTCCAGAATGGCCTCACTTGGCTATGGTTCTGTGCCTTTGAAGATCCGTTACATCAAGGGTTAAAATTTTAGTCTTAAGGAAAAAATTTATCTCCAGGATTGTTTATAATATTTTATATTTTTAATGCAATACTTGAGGGGATTGTTGAGCCTTTTTAGATTTGATGTAAAGGAAATATTGTGTTTGGTACAGCATGATAGGAGAAACAACTCAACATGTTTTTCAAAAAAGCAGTTACTAGTGTGTCTTTGAGGGAATTTCTTCTGTATTTCAGACAAGCTAACGTAGTTACTGTTTTGAGAGACAGGCTGAAGATAGGTAGAGATGGCTTATATCTATTTTCTAGACTTCTACGGTCTGTTGTGTAGATTGGTCTTATTTTCTTCCCCAATCTTCTCTCGAAGTTGGAACAATCTGTCATTTAAAACACACTACCCCTATAAAGCATTGTCTCATAATATTTTAAATATTTTCTCTTGAAGTTGATACTTTCAAAAATATTTTTTTTCCATATACTCATCCACCTATTATTCCCTTGAGGCAAGAGCAGACTCCTTAGTCTATCTAGAAATATCCTCCTGGGACTCTTTTCCACCTAGAGACCAGAGATCTCGTTGAAGAACAGTGTGGTGAGAAAGATCTTCTGGGCTTAGCAAGGTGAGATGCTAGCTTGAGCTTGGTGAATTAGGACAACTTGCTAAACCTTATGGAGTCTCAGTTTATCCATCCATCAAATGGGGGTAACAATACCCATTGCAAGGATTAAATCCTTCTTTACTTGTCTCCAGTCTCCTGGGATTAACAGTCTTGGAGCATTAACAGAAAACAAACAACAAACAAAAAATGTCTTCTGCAGTTCTCACCTCCCACTCTTTTTTCCTAATGGCTTGAACATCACTGAGCAAAAATGGAAACCAGAGTGTTTTTTGCCACATTTATTTAGTCCAAGATGCTGCCTGGCTGGGTTGGTCTAAAGTAACTTGGAGTGACTTGAAATCTCATAGGCTGTCTGACAGTTGTGTAGAGCAAACTGCATTGGCCTAGGGAGCCCTGACCTACTTCTCAAATAAATCTCCACAGGATAAAGTTACATGGCACAGTTGAACAATCACGTTCTAGGGAGCCAGCAATATTTCAGTTCCCATTCTGGTTCTTCCAGCCAGGCTGTGGTGTCTTTGGGACAGTTTGCCTCGTCCTCCCCAAGTCTCCTTTTCCTTGTCTGCAAATGATGCTAACTGTATTTCCTGTTCAGGTTGCCAGTTATATGGAATTGGGTTTATGTAATATCTGGAGTAGGTTGTTGGGGTGGGTGTGAGTTTTAACCTTAAATTTGCCACCCCCACCACCTCCCTAGGTGAATAGCACAGATTTCTAAATGGATATGTCAAAATTAGACATTTTATAAAGGAATTATCATTAAAAAAATATTTCCCCAAACATATCAAGAGTGTAGAGAAGTTAAGTGAAAGTCCAGAATATTATTTCACAAACTGTCTTTTGGTGCCACTTTCAGAGAACGAGGAAAGAGTTGGAAGCAGGGTACACTCTACCATTTGGTGATTTGTTTTGTTCTTTTGACATGTGAAGAATGCAGGGCTGAGACTTATTTGGGCTCCCTGGAAGGTAGAGTGAAGGGCTGGGTAACAATTTCTTTCTCTTAAAAGTTTTTTCCAAGGTCTAGAAATAATCCAAATTTATAATAGATATTCCTGACTGTTACAGGCTACAGAGCATTCTGGGAGTTAAGTGAAGTGAGTCTCAGAGTTTCTGAAAACATGTTAAGACTCCAGTCAGACAGCAGATGGCAACTGACCTTTGAGGGGTTGCATACCAAATTGGGTTAAAACCCTATTCAGGGGGACAAAGTTTCAGATGTGTGTTTTACAAAAGAAACCTGAAGCTTTTCTATCATTTAGAATGTTTGTTGTGCTTAACTTGCTTTCCCCTTTTGAGTCAAAAGGGTGCGGTTCCAGGTTAATTTGCAGCTTCTTTAATTGTATGGGGGAGTTTTTGTCTCATAAGTTTCCGTGAAATAATGAGCAGATAAGAAAGCCCTAACGGTGGATTCTGCATAGGAGTCCATGACACATTTATCTGCATACAAAGGCTCTTTTCATTTCTAAGGAGTAATAGAGACAAATAAAATTTTTTTAAAAATACACTGGATTGAATGACAAAGGAAATAGTGGTGCCCCCTGAAGGTTTGTGCTGGACCTCCCTGGCCTGAAGGCTGTGACAGGGCTTGCTAAATGGCAGGCGGTGGCTGTACTGCGGCTGTCAGGGTTTCAGCAATTGTCACTGTCAAAACGTAGCACATTCATTATTCAGGTACAAAACTATAATTAAGAACATTGGCCAAGAAAGGGGGAGGGGAATTGGACGGTTCAGGGAGTTGGAAGTAGGATAAAGAGCAGTTCTCCTCTAGGTCACTAGTTCAAACTTGGCCCATCTTGGTAATGACTGACAGTCATTAATAGATGATGGCTGTTTGATGGCCTATATGAGTAGGTGCCCATATCAGAAAAGTCACCATTGTAATTGGCATTAATTGGCACTTCTGTTGGCAGCGTCAGCCGAGAGGCTGAAGACTGAATGGGCTATAGCGAGTGAATTATCCTCTCATCCAGAGAAGTGGGCCTCCCAGGGCCGAGATGAAGCACCGTCGCAGGGCATTGTGGGAAAGCTGCTGCGGTCCTGGCTCCTCCGGCTCTGCAAACAGAGGGCAGCGCTGTGTAGTGCTCTCCCTTCGGCACCTGCCTTGATGAGTACTGAATCTACTTAAAAATCCATCCTTACCAAAATGAAACAATGGGCCTCGGAAAAGCAAAGGGGCCCAAGTGTGAAATAATGAGAAGTACCTCTGGGGCACCATCCTCCCCTGGCTTATTTCTTGTGAAAGCCGTTGGTCAGAGAGGTGAGCCAGTCTCGGATGTGATCTGCAGCCATAACTTGATTGTAACTTGGGCTTAAAAATAATATACTCTGTTTGGAAATGAAAAAGCTAAAGGCTGTCTTAACGGCCTGCAGT
Source organism: Oryx dammah (assembly GCF_014754425.2). Taxonomy (NCBI): domain Eukaryota; kingdom Metazoa; phylum Chordata; class Mammalia; order Artiodactyla; family Bovidae; genus Oryx; species Oryx dammah. The sequence goes on along the minus strand of NW_024070208.1, from coordinate 47,113,443 downwards.
AAAACACTGTTGAACAAGCCACCATGTTGACTTTTTATAGTTGAAAATTAAAGGTCCACTGTAATCATTTTTTGCTCTTCATTGATTTAAGGACCTAGTCTAATAATAATTTAGACTCAACTTTTCATCTCTGCGTAGATTCATGATTTGTAAGCTCTTTCTGGCAACTGTCTCTGAAATACCAATGAAATGTCTTTTTATTCATCTTACTTTTTGGCTCAACTCCCTCATAATTAGCTTTTAGGTCAAAGGAACAAGTATTAAGACTAAATTTCTGTGGATATCAACTCCTAAAGGACATTTCACAGCAGTAGTACCAGTCACTATTTCTTTAGGATTTTTCATTTATCTTATATCTGTGCTGAGGTAAAGTATTTGGGCAGTGTGTTTCCTAAAAGAATTAAACATCAGAAAGAAGTTTATTTGTATTTTAAATGGTTATTGTTTTCAGGTTTCACCAAGGCAGATTGCTGAAAGTACAGTTAACAAAAAGCAAAACAGAAAAATGTTTAAAGAATAGAAAAGTGTAATGGTTTCATTTAAACTATTATTTATTTAAGTTAGAAGAAAAGGTATTCCCGTAGTCTTATCTGCAAAATAAGGGCACTTTTTCCTAAATAGGAAAAGTTGTGTTTTATAATATTTATATTTTTTATTCAAATAATTTTGTTCAGTTTCCTTTTTTGAGGTGATTTGTACTTACACCTTAAACTAAACATCTCATTTCCTTGTTATTTTTTTTTAATTTAAAATTTCTGCTTCCAAACCTTGTAATTTTCTGGGGTTTTAGCATTGTAAAGTAAATGTGGAAGTTTAACTATAGGTGGCGCTCTTGCATACAGCTTGTTTTAGAAACATCCCTCTGCATAGAATGAGTTTGGCAGGCAAGTTTAATGGAAGCTGCTTAATAGTATACATTATATATCATAAATTCTACTTAATGATTCTGCCCAGATAAAGAGCCATGAGCCCATTCTTCAATGATTGATATGCTTGTTTCATCCAAATTACCACCATTTGGTATATTATGACTTTTATTAGCAATCCAAGAATTTTAACAAGTAGATCATGGCTCACCCACATTAAAGTGTGAGAGAAATTTGGATCTTTCCATTCTCTCCCCAACTGAAGAGATGTCACCCTTTATGCTTCCCATGTTCAAAATAAAATTTTCAAGATATGATTAAAGGAAGGTGGACAGTATACTAAAAAGGCCAATTCACTGTCTTGGTTGAAAGCTGATGGATGAATGACTCTCACACCAACTCAAGTAAAGGGATGTTTACAAGTCAAAATGGTACCCAATGATCTGACAAAATTCATTATGCTAAGAAAATTACCCATTATACATATTATCATTAATTTCAGGTGAAGGAAAAATACCATGGAGATATTTTAATTTTTGAGAAAGAGACGAGATTAAGAAAGGTGATGAACTGCATGTGTACTTGAGAGAGGTGGGAGGAGAATGAAAGAAAAAAGAGGAGATTAGGAAACAGAGAGAGGAGGAATACTTTTTCCTAAGGAGCAAGCTGATAGGCTGTTTCTAGGATGACAGAGTCTTTCCTCTGGTGGGTATTAAAGCTCTTCTCGGGAGGGAACTCCAGGGATGCTGGTGTTCTTCCCAGAGGGTCCTCATAATTTGGTTCACATCTAGTTTCAAGGGATGGTATTTTGCTAACTGGTTAAATCTGTCCTGTGGGGTGTGTGTGTGTGTGTGTGTGTGTGTGCCCACTCATGTCCAGCTCTTGGCGACCTCATGGACCATAACCCGCCAGGCTCCTCTGTCCGTGGAATTTTCCAAGTAAGAATACTGGATCGCATTGCCATTAACTACTCCAGGGGATCTTCCTGAACCAGGGTTTGAACCTGTGTCTCTTGCATTGGCAGGCAGATTTTTTTTTACCACTGAAGCACCTATTCCGCTTACCAAGAAGTATCTCAAAGAAAACGCTGAAGAAAATTCTTTGCTTCCATTCTGTAAATCTCTTCATGCTATTTTGAAAAATTTGGGGATAAATGAATTGCCTCTGATCCAAGTTATATATCACCTTAGTGCACTAAATGAACAAAAACCTCTGTTTGACGTTTCATATTCAGACAGCGCTTCTTGATTTTTTTTTCCCCCAGCCTTTACATAACAAGTTAAAAATAACCTTCCTTGATGATTTAGTGGCATGAACTGAGATTAGAACTTCAAAGACATTTGCACACAAGATGCACTTATTGTTCTTGTGGTCCCTTTAAATGTTCTAAAATGTCATGTTAAAAATGTCATTGCCATTTATTTACTTCTTCTTGTTCTATATTTGTTTGTATGGAATGCAAAATCTCCACTTTTAAGACCTTCACATTTCCCCTTAAAATAACAATTCACATTTACAAGAAATCAAACTTTCTCTGTACAGAGGGGAAGGTCATAGTTCACCAATCATAATTCTGTACTTTTCAAACACAAAATTAGCAGTTTGATGCTAAATCTAGAGCACACAAGAAAATGTTTATTTTAATAGTGAGTGGGATATATCTAACACAGCAAAATTTCTGAGGTAGTTTTCTTTTTTAATGGGTGAGTAGACTAACTTTGCATTGTCCCCTCTCCACCCAGCAGCCCAGTTTGTAAGATCAAAAGAAATGATGGGGAGTTTCCAAAAAATAAGTCCTTTCAGTATCTACCTCTTTCCGTTAATGTCAATACTTTAGCAATGATGCTGTTCACATCAGCAGTTTGGTACAATGGGCCCCAAGTTAGCTAGGAAAGTTTATTCATCAGCAAACTGTGATCAAATGCCTGGGTGGTAGGCAGTGTTTTAAATATATGGATTAATTTCATCTTCCTTCTAACTCTGAGAAGCAAGTATTATCAGGTTTGTGTTACAGATGGAAATCTGAGATACAGAAAGCTTGAATAAGCAGGGCGAGTGAGGTTCCATAGCTAATGACCAGCACTTCTGGGATCTGATGACCGCCAGCTGACTGTGGAGTAGACGTGTTCACTCGTCAATGAGACAGCTTCTCAGTGCTGCCAGGAGCTTTGGGGGAATACATACACAAGAGCATATGTTTGGTGGTGAGCCTACTTCTAGGACTGGGCGCTCCCAGAGATTTTCTTTGTTTCCTGGGTGTTTGGTCATAAGAAGTCTTTAACTAGGACTTGAGGTTCAGAGCTCAAGAGAAACAAAGGGAGCTTTGAATGATTATGAAATGATTTTGCAGGGTCCTCGGAACTAAGACAAGGGATTTGGAATCTCAGTCTTATGTTCCTATGGCCTTGAGTACGTTTCAGGACAGTTTTACTTGTATTTTCTCACTGTGGAAGGATTTCCACCCACTTTAATAAGTGGAAGGAATTGAAAAAGCTAAGGCAGGGAACCAAAGAAGTTATTTTTCTTTACATTTAAAAAATTGAAGTATAGTTGATTTACAATGTTGTATTAGTTACTGCTATACAGCAAAGTGGCCCAGTTATACATATATATATATATGCATTCTTTTCATATTCTTTTCCATCTATAGATCCCTGTATTATACAGTAGGACCTCGTTGTTTATCCATTTTATATATACCAGTTTGCATTTGCTAATCACAAACTTCTAATCCATCCCTCTTCAACCTCTCCCCCTTGACACCACAAGTCTTTTCTCCATGTGGGTGAGTCTGTTTCTGTTTCGTAGATAAGTTTATTTGTGTCATATTTTAGATTCCACATATAAGTGCTGTCATAAGGTACTTTTTTCCTTTTTCTGACTTACTTCACTTAGCGTCATAATCTCTAGTTGTGTCCCGAAGAAGTTATTTTTCTGCTTTGAGCTTGTTGAACTGTGATGATGGAGACAGAAATAGGGAGCCCAATAGGAGTTCAAGCTGGGAAAACGTCCTGTGCTTCATCAGTATTGCTACAGTAGTTGCTTTGAGCGTTGAAGAATTCGGAAAATATCAGATATGCAGAGAGTCAATTAAAGCCATTAAATGCTGTTGGGAAATTTTCTCCATAGATCTTTCTCTGCACTTTTTGCAGGCAGAGGCACTCACTGCTTGTGTTCTGAACTATCTTTCCAGGCATGTTTATATACTGAACAGCCTTAGAAGACGGAGATAGAGTCTCCCGCTGGTGCAAAGGGCAGGCATGTTTACTGTCCGTTACAATAAATAATTCAGGAAACCCAGGTTCAGGGTTTCGCTCCTCTAAGGCAATCTCCTACATGTTCAGGTGTCACCTGACCCTCTTTGCATCGTCCTGTGGGAACTGGGGCTTGGGAAACCTAAGTAAAAATATTGATACTCTAGCTACTGCAATTAACTTTCATTTTTTTCTGAGCTAATAGTATTGTCTCTCCTGCCAGCACCTGTGAGACTATAGCAGGCCAACTTGGTAGCTTGCGAATAGGGTGATATCTTAGACCGTTTATAGTTCTTGAGAGATACATCCTAATATTGAAAGATCTTTGACTATTCCTTGGATGATATTTTCTTTTCATTGATGTGAATAATTGAATTTAGCTATCACTTCTATAATATATTCCTATTGATTATATAATTTATTCTTTGAAAAATTTCTAAGCAAATTCAATGATTTCTTCCTCAGTCTACCTTCTTCCTTTGCCTACACACATTCTTTAACACCCTCTTACTCCAGCACATTCGCATTTTGGTATTCATATCCAAGAAGCAAAAATATGCATAGGGCTGTGTCAGTGAGAACTGAGAAAAACACCTGGAAGATTGTATGGGCGACAATTTGGAAATCATTGTTTGAAACCATTACATCCCTGCAAGGTGATCAAACTCTGTTTCCCCTCCACCATGAGCAGAGAATATTTTATTCATCAGAGACCTTCCATTTAGTTTAGTAACAAAGTGGTTTAACAGAGTTCTTGATTAGTATTAGGACACCTAACTTTTAGTCTTTACTTGGTCAAGAGCGCTGTGTCAGCAAAATGTCTCATTGTCTCTTTTATGAAAAAATGGGGATAATAAACCTTGCCACCTGCCTGCCTCACAGCAATATTGAGAATACTAATGAGAGTCTCTTGAGAGATCTTGAAATCAGCAGAAGGAGTATGCTATATAAATACGCAGCACCAAATCATATCATTTTAGATAGCTCACAGAAAGCACTTGGGCTAATCCCCTCTTTCTTCGGTGGAAGAAACCAAGGTCCAGAAAGGTGAACTGCCTGGTCTAAGGTCATAGACTTGGTTAGTGTGTAACAAAGAATAGGAAGCTCAGCCACCCAGTTTTCGCTTTTTAAAAGAGCTGCTTACTAGTAGGAGAAAAAGATGAATAATCCCAGGGAGTTCCAGATATACAGTGATGTTATTCCCTTAGTGACTTGATATAAGGTGGGTTGCTCCCCAGAGGCAAGTCAATTTGGTAATTGCAGTTCATCAAGGATTTTACTTGCATCAGATTGATATTTGGCTTTTGGCAGTTGTACTGATTCTACCTAAGTGAACGGTATTCTTGAAGATACCCTTGGAAGAGCTGGTACCTCAGTTAGGTGTGAAAGGAGTTGATGAACTCCTTCAGGCGACTGTGGTTCAATATGAGGCATATACATGTGAATATGCCATCCTTTCCAGACCCTCATATTTTTGCTTTAGTAATTTACTTGGTGTGATTGGTTTCCTTCAACTGCTTTGAATGTTGGCTAGTGTACACTTGCCAAGGAGCCTCAGCATCTTCCCTGGGCTCTGTGGTGCCAATGACAGCTGAGAGCTGTCACACAGCCAAGACTCACTGGAAACTGTTTACCCACACCCAGGTACAAACATGGGGGCCCAAACCTGCCTCGCTTATTATGTTGGTGCTCTAATTAAGTACTAATTAAACATTGTGGCTGGAAACTTCCTCTTTCTGTGGTATGGAAGCCTTGTTTAAAGCAAATGCTATTTGAACTAAAACAGAAAAATATGTTAAGTCATCAGGAATTTCCAGGTGTCTTACTGGTAGCTCAGCTGGTAAAGAATCTGCCTGCAATGCAGGAGACATCAGTTTGATCCCTGGATTAGGAAGATCTCCTGGAGAAGGGAACAGCTATCCACCCCGGTATTCTGGCCTGGAGATTTCCATGGGCTACAGTCCATGAGACTGCAGAGTCAGACACGACCGAGCGACTTTCACTTCACTTCACTTTACGCTCTTAAGTGATCTTTCATTCAATATGTAGTAACCCAGTTTTCAAAAGTTTGTTCACATACCATTTGAAAATATGTCTTTACTCTGGGCTTGGTCAATTCAGTACATCAGAATTTTAATCTTCATTTGTTTCCATTTTTGCAATTAAATTTTAAACTAAAGGGAAGAATTTTTGAAAAAGATCATAGGGTTTGTGCAGACTGGCTCAAATTGGATCCTGAAAAATAGCACATGTGTTTTACCGAATGTACAACATACACTAAAGGAAACACAGCGAATTTTTAATATCAGTTTTTAGTCTACAAAGAGCTGATATGGCAAAGGGATTAGTCTGTGTTCTGGTCCAGCCCAGCATCCCTTCAGAGAGCCCAACATGGCTCTTGCCTCAGACTGTCTTCCCCCAAATCACCAAATCCTGTCCCACTTGCAGGATATTCCCTCTAAATAGCATCTTTTGCAGTCCCTCTAAAAGTCCCAGCTGCCTGAGCTGTCAGTGACTGGGCTGTCACTGTGATGCTACTATGCTGTCTTTGCAACTTGAGTATCTTTGTTCTCTTCCTTGTGTTCTCTGTCTGCCATGACTAGCGATGCATTTGGTGTGAAAGGAACAATTTAAATACACTTTGGTAAGAGCACCAATGGACCACCTCCCTTGTCCTTCCCCCACCCCTCCCTTGCATAGTGCCATGATGTGACCAGCGAAAGCCCATTTATCATTGTCAGGAACGTGTGGCTCAAAGCCATTATGTGTTTCTTTAATTCAGTTCCAATATAGGTAGATACAGATGTGCTGTTTATCTAATAAGACACATTGGCAATAGTCTCCTGCTTTTAATGTGTCCCTGCCTTAATTTGGACTAAATAACTTACTAATGATGATACTAACAATTCACATTTATTGAACACTTAGAGTGTGCTAAGACATGGTTTTATTGTAACATAATTTATATGTTTTATTATAACATGTAATCCTCAAAACATAGAGGATAGATATTCATCTGTCTACGTGATTGTTTCTTTCAGCAGCAAGAAGGGGACAAGTACACAAAAAATATTTAAAGCTGAAGTCTGATGATTCTGGAGCTTCCGTGGTGGTTCTGCTGTAAAGAATCCGCCTACAGTGCAGGAGACCTGGTTCCATCCCTAGGTTGAGAAGATGCCCTGGAGAAGGAAGTGGCTACTCACTCCATTATTCTTGCCTGGGAAATCCCATGGACATAGGAGCCTGGCAGGCTACAGTCCATGTGGTCACAAAAGAGTTGGACATGACTTAGTGACTAAACAATAACAAATGTGATTCTATTGAGTATCCTACGTTAGAGCAGAGGTGATCTGAGCAGTGTTTTGTGTTGTAATCTTGTGTCAATTGTGATAACTACACATGGGCGCCGGTGTTTAAAGGAAGATTGTCTTGGATAGGAGAAAATAAATCTTTCCAAATGTTTTGTGGAGACTAAACAGACAACTTTTTAAAATGTCAGTAACAAATGTACAATTTATTGGCATGATCAAATGAAACTATGAGGGAGTACTTTGTGATCGAATAGGTTTATATTGTTGTGTAATTGTTAAAACTAAATTACAGTATCATTAGGCTATAGGTGGATACTTATTTAGAAGAACTGAGGGAATGGAGCAGTTTTTTTTTTTTTTTTCAATATCAGATATATAGTTCATGCAGGGGTGAAGGATCCAGCTTGTATTAGGATTTCTAAGGCAAAATAAAACAACTGTTTAGGCAATGGTACTAAGTATAAGCCTTCCTAAAAAAAAAAATAAATAAAAATGATACCAGTTTGTGGTTTGACTTTTAACATTAGATATGTTATTTCTTAAAAAACTCACACAGAAAATTAAAATTTTACATAACCTAAAAGATAAATATGTCCATTCCCTTTACCATTTCCATTTGTTGTGATATTTAAAAAATGTGTCCTGTATTAAAATTATAGCTCATCATAGTTTTCTTCTGATAGCTTATAAGTTTATTATAGGACTGACAAGGGCGTGCATGCTCAGTTGCTCAGTCGTGTCCGACTCTTTGTGACCCTATGGACTATAGTCCACCTACCAGGCTCTTCTGAAATTTTTTAGGCAAGAATCCTGGAGTGGGTTACCATTTCCTACTACAGAGGATCTTCTCAACCCAGAGATTAAACCTGCATCTCCTGCACTGGCAGGAAGATTCTTTTCCACTGAGCTACCTGGAAAGCCCAGGACTGACAAGGGAATAAACTCCAAATATATAAACAGTTCATATAGCTCAATTAAAAAAAAACCCAATCAAAAAGTGGATGGAAGATCTAAATAGACATTTCTCCAAAGAAGACATACAGATGGCCAAAAGGCATATGAAACGATATTCAACATTGCTAATTATTAGAGAAATGCAAATCAAAACTATAATGAGGTGTTACCTTACACTAGTCAGAATGGCCATCATCAAAAAGTCTTCAAGTAATAAATGCTGGAGAGAGTATGAAGAAAAAGGAGTCTTCCTACACTGCTGGTGGGATTGTAAATTGGTACAGGCACTATGGAGAACAGTATGGAGGTTGCTTTAAAAACTAAAAATAGAGCTACCATATGGTCCTGCAATTCCACTACTGGGCATATATCTGGAGAAAATCATAATTTGAAAAGACACTTGCACCCCAATGTTCATGGCAGACTATTTACAATAGTTAAGACATGGAAGCAAGCTAAATATTTATACACACACAATGGAATATTACTCAGCCAAATTTTTGATTTATCTGGAATTTAAGTGAGCAATGCAAAGGAATAGAGAAAAGAAATAGAATGGGAAAGAACTAGAGATCTCTTTAAGAAAATCAGAGATATCAAGGGAACATTTCATGCAAGGATGGGCACAATAAAGGACAGAAACAGTAAGGACTAAAGAGAAGCAGAAGAGATTAAGGAGAGGTGGCAAGAATACACAGAAGAACTATACAAAAAAAGTCTTAATGACCCAGATAACCATGATGGTATGGTCACTTACCTAGAGCAAGACATCCTGGAGAGTAAAGTCAAATAGGCCTTAGAAAGCATTACTACAAACAATATTAGTGGAGGGGATGGAATTCCAGTTAAGCTATTTAAAATCTTAAGAGACAATGCTGTTAAAGTGCTGCACTCAATATGCCAGCAAATTTGGAAAACTCAACAGTGCCCACATTCCTGGAAAAGGTCAGTTCTCATTCCAATCCCAAAGAAGGGAAATGCCAAAGAATGTTCAAAGTACTGCACAATTGTGCTCATTTCACATGCTAGCAAGGTTATGCTCAAAATTCTTCAAGTGAGGCTTCAGCAGTACATGAACCAAGCACTTGCAGATATACAAGCTGGGTTTAGAAAAGGCAGAGGAACCACAAAATCAAATTGCCAACATTTGCTGGACTGTAAAAAAGCAAGGAAATTCCAGAAAAACATACGTTTGCTTCACTGACTACCCTAAAGCCTTTGATATGTGGATCACAACAAATTTTGGAAAATTCTTAAAGAGATGGGAATACTGGACCACCTTACCTGCCTCCTGAGAAGCCCGTATGCAGGACAAGAAGCAGCAATTAGAAACAGACATAGAACAACGAACTAGTTCCAAATTGGGGAAGGAGTACATCAAGGCTGTATATTCTAACCCTGATTATTTTACTTATTTGCAGAGTACGTCATGTGAAATGCCAAGCTGGATGAATAATAAGCTGGAATCAAGATTTCAGGGAGAAATATCAACAATCTTAATTTTGCAGATGACATCACTGTAATGGCAGAAAACAGAGGAGCTAAAGAACTTTTTGATGAGGATGAAAGAGGAGAGTGAAAAAACTGGCTTAAAACTTAACATTCAGAAAACTAAGATCTGGTCCCAACACTTCATGGCAAATAGAAGGGGGGAAAGTGGAAACAGTGACATATTTTATTTTGGGGTACTCTAAAATCACTGCTGATGTTGTCTGCAGCCATGAAATTGAAAGACACTTGCTCCTTGGAAGAAAAGCTATGACAAACCTAGACAGTGTATTAAAAAGCAGAGACATTACTTTGCCAACAAAGGTCCATATAGTTAAAGCCGTATTTTTTCTAGTAATCATGTACACATGTAAGAGTTGAACCATAAAAAGTCTGAGTGCTGAAGAATTAATGCTTTCAGATTATAAGGTTGGAGAAGACTCCGGAGAGTCCCTTGGACTGCAAGGAAATCAAACCAGTCAATTAAAGGAAATCAATCCTGAATATTCATTGAAGGACTGATGCTGAAGCTGAAGCTCCAGTACGTTGGTTACCTAATGTGAAGAGCTGACTCATTGGAAAAAACCCTGATGCTGGGAATGATTGAAGGCAGGAGGAGAAGGGGGCAAGAGAGGATGAGATGATTAGATAGTATCACTGACTCAATGGACATGAAATTTAGCAAACTCTGGGAGACAGTGAAGAACAAGGAGGCCTGGCCTGCTGCAGTTCATTGGGTTTACAGAGAGTCACATGACTTACTGACTGAATAACAACAGAAAGACTGAGGTCATTATCTAACTTTATTATTATTATTTTTACAAATAATGACAAATAATTTTACAAATAATGTCCTAGTTGTATTTATTGAATAGTTTAGATTTGATTTGAAATGACATTTTAATCATATGATTAATCACTATGTACTTCCAAGAATGTGTATTCTGTTTCACTGATCTCATTACATATTCTTGTACCACATTGTTTTAATCATGATAGCTGTATAATACATTCTCATATCTTTTACTGCACATTTCTCCTCTCTCTCCTTCTCAGCCTTCTCCTTCCTTTTAAATTGTCCTAAATTTTTTTAATGTTCTTACATACTTATTATTAAGATAATCATTCTGAATAAAGAAATTCTGAGATTTGAGAGAGAGTTGCATTAAATTTATGCAGTCATTTAGGGAGAACTAGTCTTGTTACAACATTGAATCTTCGTATTTAAGACAAGTTTTATCTTTTCATTTATTCAAGTCTTGCCTCTGTCCCTTAGTACAATTTTATAGTTTTCTTATTATAGGACATATATTTCTTTATCTATATACTTGGGGGAATAAAAACATAGTTTAAATGTATACCATTTTAATATGTAGCTTGTTAGATGTTTAAATTACTTGTGAATGGGATCTCATTTTTTACAAATATTCTTTTAAAAGTACTTTTTATTTGACTTGAAGGGTTATCAGAGGGAAAAGATAGTCATATTTCACAAAATGATTACAAAAGAATCTTTTAAGTTTTCATCAATGATGGACCAAGTAAATTTTGCTGATATGTACTAATGAATACAATATGGCAATGAAAATGATGACATGGATCCATATTTACTGAGATAGAAAAGATGATCATAGCATATTGTTGAGTGAAAAACATTGAGGAATACCATTTGGCATGATATAATTATTGAAACATCATATGTACATAATCTATATGTACAGAAATGTTTGGAGAGAGGTCTAACATGATTATTTTCCAAAGTATTAACTAGAAAGAAATTATTTCTGCATGGCAGTTTTTGAGATGATTTTTATCTTCTTTTGTACATTTTTTTCAGTAGCATTTATCATATTTTCCGAAACGGTGATGCAGTATAACACCAACAGAAAACATTAGACATTGTACAAGGATTAAAAACACACAAAATTACGGTTTAGCATCATGTTTTCCTTGTAAAAACATTCTTATGTATTTGATACAATGTTTATGAGTAGCCTTGAAAATAGCTTATAATTTTATTTGGTCTACTAAAATCTATTCAGCCTGCAAAATTGTTAGTAATTCGGTTTACTTAAGCTGTACCAATCACACTGGCAGTGACATCCTCACGTCTGAAGGACGGGATGACTTGTACTGGATTTCTTTGCTGTGCCATCATAAGTCCATCCTTGAGTTATTAATAGCACTCTGCTTCTCTCCAACTGAAAATGAACGCATCTAATACTGTATTGGTTATTTTAAAAATTCCATGTGAAGCTTTAAAGGTGTTAGCATTTAAATAAAACCTTTTTAAATAAAAGAATTAAGCTATGATGGCATTTTTTCCTACTTCCAAAATAAAAGAAGTGATAATGGCAAATTATTTTTTTTGTACCTCCATAGTTTGTTTTTATAATTTGAGTCATATCCCTGACAAGTAAAAGAAGGAATTAAGTTGAACTAAGCCTCATGCCACATATCTAACATAATTTCTATAGTTTATAATCATTTTGTGAATTGATAGGAGAGTTAGTTATAAAACTGCTAAATTTCCTTACTGACAGTGTGATCATCATCATTCTTATAACCACCAGAACACTGGTTATTACGTTCTTACAATGTGTCAAACACGTTTTATGTGTATAATCCTACTATTCTTTACATGGATAATCTCACTACCAACTATTTCTGAAGTACGGATTGCTATGAGACCATAGAGATGGGGATTGTGAGGCTCAGAGACCAAGGAACCTGTAGTTCATCACATGGGTTCAGAAGTTGGTATTTGCCCAAGGCTAAACCACCTATGAATTTCAAACTTCAAGAAAATATGATCCTATTATCAGTCTCCAAATATTTAATTTCCAATGATACTACCCTTATTTTTCCTTTTGTTTACCTTTCTTATATTATGCAGTTGCCTTTTCTAATTATCTCTCTCCAAAGGGTGATTCAAGAAGAGATTAAAGGTTGTACAATCACTTCATATTATTAGAGAAGGTAATCAAGAATCAGTGAAGTGTGACTTGGTCTAAATGCACACAGTGACTTGTCTACATTTTGTTTCATTGACAAAAATTTATCCAACATTTACTTGAACAAAAATTAATCCAACATTCCAGATGTTGTTTTATGTACTTTCAGTTCGGTTCAGTTCAGTAGCTCAGTCATGTCCGACTCTTTGCGACCTCATGGACTGCAGCACGCCAGGCTTCCCTGTCCATCACCATCTCCCAGAGCTGACTCAAATTCATGTCCATTGCATTGGTGATGCCACCCAACCATCTCATCCTCTGTCGTTGCCTTCTCCTCCCATTTTCAATCTTTCCCAGCATCAGGGTCTTTTCAAATGAGTCAGTTCTTCGCATCAGGTAGCCAAAGTATTGGAATTTCAGCTTCAGCATCAGACCTTCCAATGAATATTCTGGACTGTATTCCTTTAGGATGGACTGGTTGGATCTCCTTGAAGTCCAAGGGACTCTCAGAGTCTTTTCCAACACCACAGTTCAAAGGCACCAATTCTTCGGCACTCAGCTTTCTTTATAGTCCAACTCTCACATCCATACATGACCACTGGAAAAATCATAGCCTTGACTAGATGGATCTTTGTTGGCAAAGTAATGTCTCTGCTTTTTAGTATGCTGTCTAGGTTGGTCATAGCTTTTCTTCTAAGGAGCAAGCATCTTTTAATTTCATGGCTGCAGTCACCATCTGTAGTGATTTTGGAGCCCAGAAAAATAAAGTCAGCCACTGTTTCAATTGTTTTCCATCAGTTTGCCATGAAGTGATGGAACTGGATGCCATGATCTTAGTTTTCTGAATGTTGAGTTTTAAGCCAACTTTTTCACTCTCCTCTTTCACTTTCAAGAGGCTCTTTAATTCTTCTTTGCTTTTTGCCATAAGGGTGGTGTCATCTATCTATCTGAGGTTATTGATATTTCTCCCAGCAATCTTGATTCCAGCTTGTGCTTCATCCAGCCTGACATTTTGCATGATGTGCTTTGCATATAAATTAAATAAGCAGGGTGACGATATATAGCCTTGTCATACTCCTTTCACAATTTGGAACCGGTCTGTTGTTGCATGAAATATTACCTTGATATCTCTGATTTTCTTGAAGAGATCTCTAGTCTTTCCCATTGTATTGTTTTCCTCTATTTCTTTGCATTGGTTGCCGAGGAAGGCTTTCTTATTTCTCCGTGCTGTTCTTTGGAACTCTGCATTCAAATGAGTATATCTTTCCTTTTCTCCTTTGCCTTTAGCATCTTTCTTTTCTCAGCTATTTGTAAGGTCTCTTCAGACAGTCATTTTGCCTTTTTGGATTTCTGTTTCTTGGGGATGGTCTTGATCACTGCTTCCTATACAATGTCACAAACCCCTGTCCATAGTTCTTCAGGCACTCTATCAGATCTAATCCCTTGAATCTATTTCTCACTTCCACTGTATAATCATAAGGGATTTGATTTAAGTCATACCTGAATGGAGTAGTAGTACTCCCAGCTTTCTTCAATATAAGTCTGAATTTGGCAATAAGGAGTCTATGATCTGAGCCACAGTCAGCTCCCAGTATCATTTTTGTTGACTCTATAGAGCTTCTCCTGGAGAAGGCAGTGGCACCCCACTCCAGTACTCTAGCCTGGAAAATCCTATGGACGGAGGAGCCTAGTGGGCTGCAGTCCATGGGGTTGCTAAGAGTGGGACATGACTGAGCGACTTCACTTTCACTTTTCACTTTTCACTTTCATGCATTGGAAAGGAAATGGCAACCCACTCCAGTGTTCTTGCCTGGAGAATCCCAGGGATGGAGGAGCCTGGTGGGCTGTCGTCTATGGGGTTGCACAGAGTTGGACGCGACTGAAGCAACTTAGCAGCAGCAGCCTAGAGCTTCTCCATCTTTGGCTGCAAAGAATATAATCAGTCTGATTTCAGTATTGACCGTCTGGTGATGTCCATGTGTAGAGTTGTCTCTTGTGTTGTTGGAAGAGGGTGTTTGCTATGACCAGTGCATTCACTTGGCAAGACTTCACTTGCCCTGCTTCATTTTGTACTTCAAGGCCAAATTTGCCTGTTACTCCAGGTAGCTCTTGACTTCTTACTTTTGTATTCCAGTCCCCTATAACGAAGAGGATATCTTTTCTGGGTGTTAGTTCTAGAAGGTTTTGTACATCTTCATGGAACCATTCAACTTCAGCTTCTTTAGCATTACTGGTTGGGGCATATACTTGGATTACTGTGATATTGAATGGTTTGCCTTGGAAACAAAGAGAGATCATTCTGTCATTTTTGAGACTGCTCCCAAGTACTGCATTTCAGACACCTTTGTTGACTATGAGATCTATCCCATTTCTTCTAGGGATTCTTGCCCACAGTAGTAGATATAATGGTCATCTGAGTTAAATATACTTTACAATTATAAATTTAATTCTGCTGATAACTCAGTAAGGCAGGTACATTATCATCCCCACTGGACAAATGAGAAAACGGAGGCATTCTAAAGTTGAGCAACAGAGCCAGTCACATATCTAGCAAGTGACAGTGTTGGCGTGCCGGTCACTGGGCAAGTGTTTGCCCTTATTTAGTCTGGCATGTTGCCTCAAACAAGAATCCAGGGCTGTTGGTTTCCACCCATTTTTCCTTTTACCATATTGGCCAATTATTTCAATTTGTGTTTAGAAAAAGAGTTCTCTGGACTCTGCCACTGAAAAATAACTAGTTTTATACATTTTAGAAGAATGAACTTCAGCAATACTGTTAAGAAGCAACCAGTAAAATGGTATTCTGAAGCAGTGTTTATGGTTATATAGGACTTTCTTAGGGCTTCCCTGGTGGCTCAGCAGTAACGAATCCTCCCACAATGCAGGAGACGCAGGAGATGCAGGTTCGATCCCTGGGTCAGGAAGATCCTCTGGAGGAGGGCAAGGCAACCCACTCAGGTATTCTTGCCTGGAGAATCCCATGGACAGAGGAGCCTGGCTGGCTACAGTCCATGGAGTCGCAAAGAGTCAGACACGACTGAAGTGACTAAGCATGCATGCAGAACTTTCTTATTGATGATAGCTTTTTCACCAATATCTGCTGATCTTACATAATGCTAATTTACACCCAGTGTTGACACTTGCCAGACTGTCTTTGCAAGCATAAATATTAGACATACCAAAATTTGATTCTGGCTTATCCTTTACTTTGAATAAAGAGATCTAAAAATCAATCTGTACAAGCTGCGTTTCATTTTCTATGAATAGAGGTCAAGTATATCAGGGCAAGGGTAGTATTAAAGGTAATCTATGGTGTCAAAATAAACATATTAGGTAAGCAGTTTTTAAAATTTTGACTTTAGTAGGATACACAAACTTTGAATGTTTTATTTTCCACTATCTTGCAACAGACCTTTGTGAAATAAGCATTAGTTCTTCCTGGGTTATATATATATATGTGTGTGTTTAACTCATTTTTTGGTTAATGGGGCATTAGGGAAAAGAGCTTATAGTTTCAACATCTCTGAGTCCACTTACTAGTGATATGACTTTGAGCAAGTGGCTTTATTTTCTACAGACTTTAGTTTCCTCATGTGTACAACAGAAATCTTATTCCTAAATCATGGATTTGTGAGGATTGAATAAGATGATACATTTAATCTGTTTTGTTAATAGAAAATGCAATTTATTTTTAAAGTGTCATCAAATAATGTTAATTCTACTGACTGATTTAGCACCCAGTGGTGAGGCAGGGTACAGCAATGGGTCACATGCTTGATTATGATTTACTCGATTGGATTTTAATCTGAGCTCTACTGGTATACTCACTGTGAGAGCCAGGGAAAACGTCTGGAACTCAGACTCTTATACAATCCAAGGGCTGGACTAGGAAAGCTTTCAGGTCCTTACCAGGTAAGAGTTTATGTTTGGAATGTTCTGAAGCACATGAAGTCTAGTGATCTGAGCACAAGGTTAGGATTACAAGTCTTGGAGCTAAAATGTTCATATTTGACACTGATTATGTATAAGGATGAAAATCACATAACTTTGTAAGCACCTAGTTTCCCCTCTTTAAAAATGAGAATTGATGTAACTATGCAAAGACTGTTATTCAAATACAGAAATTCTCAATCTTTTTTAAATCAATAGAATCCTTTTACAATTACAGTTATTGGGGAAACCCCAACATGTAAAAAAATTTATCAAATACGTAAAATACATAAAAATGCAGATTCTTTCCTAAAATGAAGACCTAGCAATTGAACTCACTGTCTTTCTCTCTAAACCCACTCTTCTTTACTCCTTATGACCCAGCTGGTTAAGACAGTACCTGTGAATTTCCTTGGACTTTTTTCATACTTCCTCTGATATACCATTGATCACCAAGAAAATTTTACCTTCTGTATAATTCTTGAATCCTTTTTTTCCCTGTCCACCCTCACTGTCACTCTGCTCCTTCAACCCTCTTGCTTGGCTTATTATAATAAACATCACGTTGGTCCTCCTCTAATCCATTATCCTGCTGCCAAGTCGTCTTTTTGATATGCAAACTTGAAAGCACCCCATTTCTCCTCCCATTTACCTGCCACAAGGACCTCTAGAGCACTTTGATAAAATATGAGGTCTCTGGTGAAATGTTTTGAAGAAGACTTAGAATTGTAGTCATCTGCATTCACTCTTGGGCTTTCCAGGTAGCTTAGCTGGTAAAGAATACGCCTGCAATTCAGGAGAACCCCGTCTGATTCCTGGGTCAGGAAGATCTATTGGCTGGAGAAGGAATAGGCTTGGTTTTCATAGTGTTTTAAAGTGGGAAGAAACACCAGAAACCCCCTGGGTCAAACATCTATCACTGAATCAATCCAATTTATAACCTCCCCTTCTTCAGACAAAGTCTATTCTGTCAGTGTTCTCTTTCCTCTTTTGAAAATGCAGTCTAAGTTTATAGGAGGTTTTTTTTTTTTTTTTTTTTGCCAACCATATATTAAGTTGTGTCAGTGTGTACATTGTAGTCTATGAACTCATGTAATTACTGTAAACCTACAAAAGCTTTACAAAAATACATTTAGTATTTGCCAGGGCAAACCCCTACGCAGTTTTCGTTCTAAAAATGTTCTTGATTATCAGGCACATTATTCTTTCAGAATAACTTTAGATTCATTTTGTCAAAAAGTTCTATTGAAGTTTTCAGTGGAAAAACTCTTAACTTTGTAGATTAAGAAAGAACTGACATTTAAGCAGTATTAAATCATCTTAATAACTTCTATAGTTTTCTATTTTATTTGTTTAAAAACATCTTGTACTTTTTCACATAAATTTGCATATTTTGTATTTAATTTATTCCTAGATAATCTATATATTTCGGTGCAATTGTGAGTGGGATTTAAAAACTACATATTTCTAATTGAATATTGCTGATATTTAGAAATAAACTATCTTTCTAAAGATATTTAGATATTGTATTTCTTTATCTGACCATTTGTATAAAATGTACATGGATCCTTGATTTTATATCAAAGCCTGGTTAACTATAAAAAGTTCCCCTCCTCTTCAAGATCAATTATAACTGTTGGAAAGTAAAGTCAATTTTATTTTTAGAATTTCTTCACTCTTAGTTTACTTTCCCAGTTAGAATCTATGCCTGTATGATTCATATATTTTCCCTGCATTTCTGAATGTACAACTTAACATTTAGCCCTCATATTTTTTTTTCCTTTTTTAGTGTAAGTTACTCAGAGGATATGGTTAATGCTTCTTCCATAGAGCAAAAGTGCCAAATACCATGATTGTAACTATAACAATCAATTTGATCTTTTCCTTTCAATGTTTATCAGACTCCCCATGGATGTGACTTATACAACATATCTAGGCTTTTAAAAGTTTCTGTTGGTGATTCCTTTAACAATTCTTTGCCTTCATCATAAAGGGACTTGATCTCACATAAAGTGAGTTGAACTTTATCATTTGTGTATATCCAGCTAAACCACTTCTATAAATAGCACAATCTCTGTTATTCATCATTGTTAGGAAACAAGCTATTTGGTTAAGTAAATTTTCCGAGGACATTATCTCTTCAAGGGTCAGAACCTAAAATTTATTTCAGATTTACATCTTTCCAAAACACATGCAACACTATGTATATTTATTTTCCAACCTTGGTAGCTAGATTCTTTTAAAACACAGTACTGGAGAAATTCAGCCATCAAATGTAAAAGATGATGAGAGCTAACTGATGTTTAAGTAAAGCTGTTCAGGCTTTTCTAATATTTCTACACTAGAATTGTGTGTTCAGACAGTGAGTGAATATGTTCACTAAACTAGTAGAGAACAATTAAGAGAATATCAATGATGTTTTAGAAATGTTAAGTAACAATGGTAATTTGTACTAATTTTTACTTACTATCCGTTTGTTAGTGGAATATTGTCTTCCAGTCAATGAGAAGCTTAAATAGCAATTTAGTTTTACTTTGTTGCAAGTAATACGTTTTGTAGGAGGTACTTATTTTTCATAACTTGTTGTCATGTGTTGTGTTCCCCTCAAATCCATATGTTGAATTTCTAACCTCCAGTATATCAGAAAGGGTCTTTACAGAGGTAACCCAGCTAAAAGGAGGTCATTGGTGTGTGCCCTAGTATAGTATGACTAGCGTCCTTATAAAAAGTAGAAATGTAGAGACATACACACACATACACACACACAAACACACAGAAGATGTTTTTTGATCTTTAAGGCAGAGATGTGGGTAATGCATGTATAGCCAATAAATGCCAGAGACTGCCAGCTGAGGACAGAGGCAGGAACATATTCTCCTTTATAGATCTCAGATGGAATCAATCCTGCTGACAGCTGGATCTCAGACTTCCAGACCTGTGAAATAATAAATTTCTGGTCTTTAAGCCATTCAGTTTGTGGTACTTTGCCTTGGCAGCCTTAGGGGACCAATGCAGTGGTCTTCCATCAACAGTTAATGTCTTGATGATTTTATGAAGAGGATTACCGACTACAACTCTGTAGGTCCCATCTTCCATATCTCACCGTGGTTTCAGAGACTTAGAACAGCTTAGCTCCTGAAGATGAAAAGGGCATAGGATATTTGTAGGTATGTATATGCCCACTCCTCATATAGCCAAGATCCATCCACCCTCCCATTGATTCATCCACGCATCTATCATTTATACATCTATCCAATATTTACTGAGTGTTTACCATGTGCCAGGCTATGTGCTTCCCTGGTGGCTCAGATGGTAAAGCGTCTGCCTGCAATGTGAGAGACCCAGGTTTGATCCCTGGGTCAGGAAGATCCCTGGAGAAGGAAATGGCAACCCACTCCAGTACTTTTGCCTGGAAAATTCCATGGACAGAGGAGCCTGGTAGGCTACAGTCCATGGGGATTGCAAAGAGTTGGACACAACTGAGCTACTTCACTCAGGCTATGTGCTAGGCTCTGGGGATACAGCAGGTAAAGCAGACATTGGCTTTACCCTTTAAAATTTGCATTGTAGCAATTACATACAGTGTTCATACAATTTGCTAGGATCACATTAGCTCAGTTCATGAAAACTGCAAACAAAAAGATCTGAAACCCTCTAAAGCAGGTCTACCATCCCTGATGGCTCAGATGGTAAAGCATCTGCCTGCAATGCAGGAAACTGGGATTCAATCCCTGGGTCGGGAAGATCCCCTGGAGAAGGCAATGGCAACTCACTCCAGTTTTCCTGCACGGAGAATTCCATGGACAGAGAATCCTGGTGGGTTACAAGTCCATGGGATTGCAAAGAGGCAGACGTGACTGAGTGACTAACACCAAACAGATCTACATACTGTCCTTCATTGGCACGCTGACTAGACTGCAGTTACAATGCCTAAGTTTCCTTTTTCTGATCATTTTGTTTTCCCTAAGGCTTTTAGCATGTGTGCTTGCTAAATCCTCTACCTCCTATTCTTCTTGCTCCATTTTCTCTTTTAACATCAATAATAATGTAGTTTATAGTCTGCATAGTCTTGAAAGGCAATGATAATGACTCCAGAAAACGACTGTCAAGATTAATTCTCACATACTGGTACTAATGGTTGAAGAGAAAACTCTCCTGCCATTCATTCAGTGAATATTTATATTTTCACCTTTTCTAGTCAATGGTTGCTATGGTGAAAGTGCCCATGTAAGCTATACAGAACATATAGATGACTGAGTTACCAATCCTAGCAGTGGAGTTGAAATTTAGTTTTTAGAAAAGAAAAGCCCTACCTCAGTCTGCCTTTGGGTCATTCTTTTTCTCATAAAAAGGTGGAGGGAAGCATGTGCAGCTGCAGGACCTCTAGGGAAGCTGCCTTTCTACGAATTTAATTAATAAATCAAAGGTGAGTGCTGTATCTCCCAGGTGTTTTCTTGCCCTCAAAATCACCCTCCTCACTGCTCTCATCAATGTCCTTTGACTTACCAGCAGTAAACAAAGCATCCTGTGTTACTACCTCCCAACCTCCCCTCTCTGGTCAGAAATAAGTATCCTTGCAGAGAGCAAAGGGAGATCCTTTCCCTCTCCAGTGACCTAGTTAGGGCAATGTTTCCAGGACTTGTCTGGTGAGAGATATGGAATCAGAAGCCTGGGAACTTATTTTTAATAAACATTCCCAGTGATTTCTGTAATTAGGCACGTTTGAAAAGTTGTGTGCTATAGCTTCTTGAGATATCAGTACCTCGATTGTCTTATATCCTGCTCAAAAAAAGCCTGTATTTTCTAAATATTAAAACCAAAACAAACTAGTAACAAGGAAAGTCACACTGTGACAGAGGCAAAAATTTAGAGATTCTGTGTTTTAATTTCAGTTGGCTAACAGTCCAGGACAAATTCAATAGCTTCTATGGGTCTTTGTACAAAACAAAGAGATTGAGTCACATTCATTAATTCTTCATTTATTTAACCACTTATCAAATATGTGTCGAGGTCCTACTGTGTGTTAGCTCTTATTGTAGTTCTTGGGGAAACAATCGAGAATAACCACTCAGTTACTGTGTGTGTGTTAATCACTCAGTTGTGTCCAACTCTTTGTGACCCCATGGACAATAGCCTGCACCTTTCTCAGTTATCACCCACCTACCCGGTGTCTTGTACTTGGTGGAAGAACAGCGCTGTGTATTGTTATATTGTATTATTGTTATAGGAGGAGGCAACAGCAACCCACTTCAGTATCCTAGCCTTGAAAATCCCATGAACAGAGGAGCTTGGCAGACAGAGGGTCACAAAGAGTTGGATAAGACTGAGCAACTGAGCATATTATTATCACAGTGCTTTTTTTCCTGGTCATGCTTCAATTGTTCAATAAAAGTCTGAAATTTATTCTATTGAAAGAAGTGTTTTCCTAACAGAGGTATGACAAATCTCATCCTAAAGACTTTGACGACATTATCCAAACTCCAACCAGCTTCTAATTGGCTTTCAGGATGAAATGAAGTGAGAAGTTAATATTAGATAATGCCATTCTGAAGCCAAGATGGAGAAGTCTAGCTGGGCTATTCTGAAGTTGAATTATGAGATGAGGTCTCCAAGTAACTTAGTCAAGGAGCTAAGTCATCTACATTCTCAGATGAGACAACAAAATACCCTCAAAGTTATGAGTGCAAGATCTTCAGATGAAAGATTGGTAGAGTTGTAGCTAGGATGGGGGCTAATTTTGTATCACTCACCTCAGTATATTTATTTCTCATTCAACATGACTCCCCACATTGATTCCCATTAAAAATTTAGACCATTTTGTCTTCCAGACTGCCTCCAACAAGATCACACTGATGGTTCCCCAAGCCTGACCTTCCCTGATGTCTCCTAAGGTTATAATACAGATTTTGGGGGGACATCTGGCTAATTTCCAAAAGTCCTATAAATTCAATATCCTGAATTTTAGACAATTAAGTTCTTTAAGGACTGAAAAGTCCTTGAGATGAGTGAGCAACACTTTTCCTGTAGCTTTCCCAAACTGTCTTTGGATCTGGATTTATTACCATTTTGTGAGAATCTTTAAATTCATATCTCGACTGAGTTATGAAGAGCAGTGGTTTTAGGTGTCTCATTCCCACAGAGCATTGTCTTTAAGGTCAAGAGGATAATTTAAAACTGGAATGGAGATCTGTTTGGAGGGGTCGGAAGCTATTTTGAGGGCTAATTATCTTTTATTGCTGGTTTATCCTTAGGCCTTTGAGTCATATGCTGTTATTTCATTTGCTAAAGATGAAGAAGAGAAAATCTTGAAAATTTGTAAAACACAGTAAACAAATTAAGACAGAAAAATAGTCAAACTTTATGTTTTTTCAAATTGAAATATAGTTGATTTATTATGTTGTATTAGTTTCAGTTGTACAGCAAAGTGATATGAGTGAATATATATATATTCAATTCTTTTCCATTATTAGTTATTATAAGATACAGAATATAGTTCCCCTGTTACACAGAAGGTCTTTGTTAGTTATCTATTTTACAGATAATTGTATATATCTGTTAATCCCAGAGTCCTAATTAATCCTTTGCCCATCCCCTTTTCCCTTAGATAACCATAAATTTGTTTTCTCTGTCTCTGAATTGGTTTCTGCTTCATAAATAAGTTCATTTGCTTTAACAAAGAATAAATCTGTTGTCTGAAATAAAATGAAAAAAAAAAAAAGTTGCCAAAAGCTGACTGGCTTGCCTGAGGGCTCCTGGATGTGAGATCCTTGCTGAAAGCCCTGGGAAGAAAGAGGAGACACTTAGGGCTCTAAGACTGTGAGATCAAGCATATAGCCAGGACATCTGAGTCCCGCCCCTCCTCCAACAATACAGCTGCAATCAGAGCTGCAATCAGAGCTGCAATCCTGTTCTTCTACCTCACTCTGTCTGTATGTGGGGCAGAAACATCCTTCTAAAATACATCATCTTAGCACAGGGAACTCTTCTCAATGCTATGCGGCTGCTTGCATGGGAGGCAAGTTTAGGGGAGAATTGACATATATGTATGACTGAGTCCCTTTGCTGTCCCCCTGAAACTATCACAATATTGTTAATTGGCTATACTCCAATATAAAATAAAAAAGTTTAAAAAAATACATTATCTTAGGCACACCACAGTCTCTCTTTCTTATGTTATCAACTACTAAAAGAAGAATATAGGATAAACAGTAGAGCCTGGCTGATAGGATTGAATATGAAATTATAAAACAGTAGTCTCGCACAAACCTGACACAGAGTAGGTAGTCAGATAGTATTTCCTGGATCTATGGCCATGTATAATAGAACCTGTATGGGCGTATTTCTTAAATGTAGAAAATAAGCTTTGAATTTACAGGTTATTTGGACTTAAAATGTATCTTGTTAGGACCAAAGAAATATTGTTGAAAATATGTGGGGTCCATCTCCGACGATGCAGGAGTATATCAACTGAGCCTTGGCAGGCTTGGATTAGAGGTACTCAGAGGCCAGCCCATGGAATGATTTGAGGTTCCCACCTGTAGAAATGAAAATGCATAAATGTCATAACTCTTCTTGTGTGTTACTGGGCAGGCGACTCCTGTTCCATACCTCACTCTGCCACCCGCTATCTGATGTGCTGTCACCTCCTCAATTATCTAATCCTTTGCTTTGATTCATTCCCTCACAGTGTGTTTGTCCTCTTGGAAAAGCTACCTGTCTTGCACAGGATTGCTTATAGACCTCATATCAGATTTCGAGGACTGCAAGATTTGATTCCTCTCTTCTCCTCCGTATTTTACAATGATTTGACATTGGTGAAAAAACAGGCAGCCATCGTTTTATTACAGATGCTACTGTGCCGCAAGCTCTCTGAGTTTAACCCAGCAAATAGTTGTCCTTTGTCTCAGCAGTGTTTCCATTTTTGATATACGTTTTCGATACTTAAGATCATAAAACCAAGCAAAATTACAGAAGAGTCGCTACTTGGGCTATTGTGATTTTTAATAATTTTCTTGGTCCCTATGCTACATCTACAAATGGTAAATTTATGAAAGTAAATAATTGAAGGTGAAAGAAGTTAGAATCAATATTTTTCTTGCAGTATTTATCAAATTAAGAATTTTTTACCTTTATATTTCTTGATGGGCTATACTTCTGTTATATCTGCATGTCTGCTCTGATCCTTTCATCTGTTAGAGCAATCATCAAAATTTATATTTTGTTATTTATATTATTTATATTTTATTAGTCAGATTTTGTCTGAATAATAATTTGGCTGTATTCTCCTCTATGTGTTCTTGCACATTCATTGAGAATGAATACCCTCTTTTGAGAAAGTTTCTGTCATTAGAGAAGGAAAATAATATTTATTTGAGATTAAAAATTTTTTTTTTCTTTTTGACCATGCCACAGGGCATGTGGGATCCTAGTTCCCTGAGAGAGATCAAACCTATGCCCCCTGCAGTGTAAATGTGGAGTCTTAACCACTGTACCACCTGGGAAATCCTGAAAATATTATTTATTGAATGCCTGCCTACTATTTGCCAGGTGCTTTATGTAAATTGGGCTTCCCTTGTGGCTCAGCCGGTAAAGAATCCGCCTGCAATGCGGGGGACCTGGGTTTGATGCCTGGTGTTGGGAAGATCCCCTGGAGAAGGAAAAGACTACCCACTGCTTTATTCTGGCCAGGAGAATTCCACGAACTGTATAGTCCATGGCCTGCAAAGAGTCGGACACAACTCAGCAATTTTCACTTTCACTTTATGTAAACTATCTTGGTTAGTCTTTAGGCTGTGTATTTTCACCCTGCTTATTTATATGCAGAGTACATCATGAGAAATGCTGGGCTGGAGGAAGCACAAACTGGAATCAAGATTGCAGGGAGAAATATCAATAACCTCAGATATGCAGATGACACAACCCTTATGGCAGAAAGTGAAGACGAACTAAAGAGCCTCTTGATGAAAGTGAAAGTGGAGAGTGAAAAAGTTGGCTTAAAGCTCAACATTCAGAAAACTAAGATCACAGCATCCAGTCCCGTCACTTCATGAAAAATAGATGGGGAAACAGTGGCTGACTTTATTTTTCTGGGCTCCAAAATCATTGCAGATGGTGATTGCAGCCATGAAATTAAAAGATGCTTACTCCTTGGAAGAAAAGTTATGACCAACCTAGACAGCATATTAAGAAGCAGAGACATTACTTTGTCAGCAAAAGTCCATCTAGTCAAGGCTATGGTTTTTCCAGTGGTCATGTATGGATGTGAGAGTTGGACTATAAAGAAAGCTGAGTGCTGAAGAATTGATGTTTTTGAACTGTGGTGTTAGAGAAGACCCTTGAGAGTTCCTTGGATTGCAACGAGATCCAATCAGTCCATTCTAAAGGAGATCAGTCCTGGGTGTTCATTGGAAAGACTGATGCTAAAGCTGAAACTCCAATATTTTGGCCACCTCATGCGAAGAACTGACTCATTTGAAAAGACCCTGATGCTGGGAAAGATTGAGGGCATGAGGAGAAGGGGACGACAGAGGATGAAATTGTTGGATGGCATCACTGACTTGATGGGCATGGGTTTGGGTGGACTCCGGGAGTTGGTGATGGACAGGGAGGCCTGGCGTGCTGTGGTTCATGGGGTCGCAAAGAGTCGGACATGACTGAGCAACTGAACCGAACTGAATCTTTGTGGCATGCTTCCATTTATTGTCCCCATTTTACAGATGAGGAAACAGGGGCTCACAGAAATGGCAGAGCCAGAAGCTGAATTTGGCTCTGTTAAAGTACACACTGTGTTCTTTGCACCCTATCCGGCGGCTGTGATTCCCGGTCAGATGTGGGGCTCAGGATGAACACTGGAAGCAAAGAAGCAGCCTCAGTGTGGTTTTCATTGCCCCCTTTTCATGAAAGTGATTTCCAAAAGTTTGTTTGTCTCACTTTTGTATGTTGGGTATATTGAAAGGGTCACTGAAGAGGTTATTTCTAGATTGTATACATAAAATCCATATATATGTAATATCTAGGTTATATATAATTATGTCATTAGCTAGATATTATATAAAACTATTATGTATAATTAAGATATATGTATATATATATAACAATATGGCATCTTTACTCTCCAAAGTGGGATCTCAAGATACATATTGACAGATGCAGAGAAAGTATGGAGATTCTTGGTATTTGTAGAGATCAAAATGGATATTGATGTTGATTGGCCATGGTTGACCTCAGAAGAGAAAAAGAACTGAGTACTCTTTTTTTTTTTTTTGCTCTTATTTGCATATTTTTAGAAAAGCATTGGGTTACCTTTGCTTTACAAAAGTCAAGGAAGCAACCATCACCTTACAGTGTGTAAAAAACGACCAGTAAAAAGAGATTCGTTAGAGCTCAGCTAGACCTGAGTTCAAAGTACAGCTCTGCAACTTGATGGCTGTCTCATCTTGTGAGTGTTATCTTCCCTCTCTGAATATTAGTTTCATTACCTGTAAAAATGGGTTGATAGTACTTTGTAGGAGTGTTGTAAGGCTTAACTGAGGAATCACACTTCAAAACACATAGTGGAGACCTTGTGTAGAGTAAGTACTCTTATCAGAGTTAACATCCTTCCTTCATCTCATATCGGCTTTATTTTATAAGCTGGAACACAGAAAAAAATGATTTTATGAAACTTTTGAAACGGTTAGAAGTGTCTTGCTTCTATTTGTATGAGATGACCTTTTAAAAATCCTTTAATCTGCAGACAGTATTGTATGTTAACTATAAAATTAATTGTTGTTATTGTATTTATTATTATATGTTAATTTATAAAAAATTTTTAAATGCCTTAATATAGTAAGTTCAAGATATACTTGTATAAGATCTTTCATTTCTTACCGTCTCTATTTATTTATTTTATTACTCCTGATTGTCTTTCATCCCGTTAACCATTCAAACAAGTACTTATTGATAGCCTTATATGTCAGCACAAAGTTACAGAGGAGAAACACACAAGATGGTTCTCTGTCTTCAAGGTAATTATACATTAATGAGGAAAAATTGACACGTGAAAACAACGAGAAAAGGAACACATGAAAACATCTCAAGAACAAGTAACTAATACATGGCAATATTTATTATAACTTCAAAGGAAGTCTAGAGAAGTTTCAGAGTCGGATATAAATGGGGCTTGAGAAAAGGAAAGGATTTGGACAAGCAAGAGAAAATTAATGCATTTGAGGGGCTTCCCTGGTAGCTCAGCTAGTAAAGAATCTGCCTGCAATGCAGGAGACCCCAGTTTGATTCCTGGGTCAGGAAGATCTCCTGGAGAAGGGATAGAGTACCCACTCCAGTATTCTTGGGCTTTTCTGGTGGCTCAGCTGGTAAAGAAATTGCTTGCAATGAGGGAGACCTGGGTTCGATCCCTGGGTTGGGAAGATTCCCGGAGAAGGGAAAGGCTACCCACTCCAGTATTCTGGCCTGGAGAATCCCATGGATTGTATAGGCTTTCACTTTCAAGAATAGACTGACCAATGGACAGGAGCATGGAATGTGGGAGAATATTGAGGAAATTTTCTTCCCTGCAGCTCAGGGCAAGGATAGAGGGCAGTGATGAGTGAATATGAAGTTGGAGCCTCAAGGAGAAATGGATTCAGTGCATGCCGATTCTCATCCTGATGCTTCTCTCTTCTTGTGTCCTTTTAATTGTGTACAAGCTGAGGAATCTTGTGGATGGACCTGAACCTGGACAAACCTTGAGCAAATTACTCATTTTCTCTTTCTCTGTTTTCTGTATGGTATTTGATTAACAGGATAATAGTATCTATCTTATCAGGTTTTTCCAAAGTTAAAATAAGTTAATGTATATAATGCATTTAGAACTGGTCATTGGAAACACTAATAAATGCTAGATTTTGCATTTTAAATAGTCTTTAAAATGAGGAACCATACAGGATTTTTAAGTGCAAAGAGAGGTCAACAGATGCATGCATGTATGTATGGCTTGCTGCTGCTGCTGCTGCTAAGTCACTTCAGTCGTGTCCGACTCTGTGCTACCCCATAGATGGCAGCCCACCAGGCTTCCCTGTCCCTGGGATTCTCCAGGCAAGAACACTGGAGTGGGTTGCCATTTCCTTCTCCAATGCATGAAAGTGAAAAGTGAAAGTGAAGTCGCTCAGTCATGTCCAACTCTAGCGACCCCATGGACTGCAGCCTACCAGGCTCCTCTGTCCATGGGATTTTCCAGGCAAAAGTACTGGAGTGGGGTGCCATTGCCTTCTCCAATGTATGGCTTAAAGTTCTCTATTTGGCCAGTGAGAAATGTTGGAAGATCAGTGACGGAGAGTAAACAGTTATCCCAAGCTTTTTGTGTTGGTACAAATACTCATGGGATTGTTAATTTTGGTAACACCTCTAGAACTTAATTTCTGGAACTTGAAAGGTATCCTGAAATGAAAAATAAACTTTTATGGGGATAAGAGGACAGTTATATTAAGGTTTCAAATTTGGATTTTTGTATTCTTGAGCAAAGGGAAAAAGCCCTAGTGATAGAAAAGATTTTGTTGTTTACAGGGACAGGGTGAAGACGAAAAAAACTGTCCTCCACAAGACTTAATTTACAGCTTTGTCTTTACAGGAACTGTGCTTTACTTCAGTGGTCTCCAAACCTTTTTGATTATGTACTCTATCAATACAATTACTATTTATGCTTACATCACACAGACTCACTTACTAGATTCAAGTACTAGAATACCTCTTTCCTTCCTTTCATAGTTGGAATATCCTGCGTAACTCCTGAGTGTGTGTTCTTTGTTTTACAGACCAGCTCTTTGACTAAGGGATCTAATTAATCTAGATGAAGCATGCCTTTCATTTTTTATGTCTTCTTTGCCTCCCTTTAAAAAACAATATATTGTGGCCCATTGACATATGTTCTACAGGAATTAGATATAATAGTATGAGCTGCTTTATAGGTAGTCAGATGTAATGGTTCTGACTTCAGAAGGGAGGTCTGGGCTGGAGCCTGATGGGGAATAATGAAAGGTGCTGCAATAACCATGAGAAGGATGACCTGCCCTAAAGGAAGGGGCATACTGTGAAAAGAGATCTTTCAGGAACTCAACCTTTAAAGGTAGGTAAAGAAGTAGAACTCACAAGATATCTCAAGAGCTAGAAGAAGGTGTGCAAGAAATTGTGAATGTGTGTTAAGGCCCAGGAGATAGTCTTTAAAGTGAGAAAATACATGAAAGTTTTACGTGCAAGGGTGGTCCAGGAAGATATGAAAGAAGAGGGATGGTTTGATTTGGCATCTAGGAGTTCACTTATTTTCGAAGTGAGGGAAAGTGTAGGATAAGGGAATTAGAGAAAGAGCGGTTTGGAGAAAGAACAAGAACGGCACTTTACAAGAACAGATCAGCTTTAATGAGGTGAGAAGGGGCAGCAGCCAGATTAGTGAGCTGCTGCACTAAGGGAAGAAAAGAGTACGTATATATAGGCATATATATGGAAATCTATTGTCTTAATGGGGCCTGTTCTTCTCCAAGGTTGTTCAGATTAGTTATCTCTTAAATAGCTGGGGCAAGGAATTCGGAAGATGGGCCAGAGGCTGGGACCGGCTGGGAGCTGGGTGTAATCAACCTTAATGTCCATTTTTACTTTGGGCGAGAGTTCTTTGTTTTGCATAGAATGGTGGAGAGGACCCAGAGGGGAGTTTTAACTCCAGGCTGTTTTGAGCCCTGTAGAAGGAAATGGCAACCCACTCCAGTATTCTTGCCTAGAGAATCCCGTGGACAGAGGAGCCTGGTGGGCTGCTGTCCACGGGGTCGCACAGAGTTGGACGCGACTAAAGCAACTTAGCATGCATGCATGCCCTGGAGAAGGAAATGGCAACCCACTCCAGCATTCAGGCTGGAGAATCCCAGGGGCAGAGGAGCCTGGTGGGCCGCCGTCTATGGGGTCGCACAGACTGAAGTCACTTAGTGACTTTCCTTCAGAAAGTGTGTCAGTTAAGTGGTGGACTGAGATATAAGTGGGAAGGCAGCAAGCATAGACTAGTCTTTCAAGAAGTTTGTAAAAGATGGGAAGAAAAAAAGAGAGAGTCGGGAGAAAAGGGGGACATCCCGTCTGTCTGTTTATCTGGCCATCCTGAGGAAAGGATGACTCTGTGTGTTTATTAGCTGCTTTGTCTCCCTGGTAAGACTAGGCAGAATTCAGTCCTAATGTCTTCTTAACAATTTCAGCTGAGCACCTATTGCATACTGTGAAGATACACACAAAGATGTGTGACTACACTCACCACTCTGGTGGTCACTTCGGTGTTTGTCTCTGAACAGGTTTCGGTTATTTAAATGAAGACACGGTGTTTTCATGATCTTTAAATTCCCAGTCTCAACTATAGTGCTCAATGTGTATTAGTTGCTCACGAAGGAGGAAACAGATAGATCAGGCTCCATCTTGAAAGCAGGAGTCTATCTTGGGCTGGACTGCAGACTTTGAACTATATGCCCAGTATCTATAGAAACAACACACTAACTGGAAAACCAGACATCTTGGATGGAAGAGCCCCAGGGCTCATACCTAGACTCTCTGACACCTAAAAGAATGCCCTAATTACCTGTGAAACCAAGAATCATAAATTCTTTTATGCATATTGGAGTATGACCACAGGCCTATTGATAATTATCCACTGATAACTACCTAGGCTTAAGGCATACGAATCACGGATTTAAGGCACACAAATCATGGGTTAACTTTGATTGTATCTTTCTTTTCCTTTGTTCAGACTAGTTTCAGAGAATTTGGGGAGGTGGGTTTGAGCATGTACACTTAGGATATATAAGGTTTTCACAAAAACTGGTCGGTGTCCTTGGCTAAGGGGAGACTCTGCCTTGGGCCCGCCAGTGTAATAAACTGCACTCCACTATCCCCACCCACTCCAGTACTCTTGCCTGGAAAATCCCATGGACGGGGGAACCTGGTAGGCTGCAGTCCATGGGGTCTCGAAGAGTTGGACACGACTGAGCGACTTCACTTTCACGCATTGGAGAAGGAAATGGCAACTCACTTCAGTGTTCTTGCCTGGAGAATCCCAGGGATGGGGAGCCTGGTGGGCTACCGTCTATGGGGTCGCATAGGGTTAGACACGACTGAAGCGACTTAGCAGCAGCAGCAGCCACTATCTGCATTGTCCTTCTGAGTGAGTTTGCTTCCCAGAACACGTAGCTACAGCACTCGGATTTGCTCTTTGAAAGTATGAATGAACAAGACAAGGTAAACAGGTGAGCAAGGAGTCCTGTCGGAAGGTTAGCCTGGTAGCAGATGTAGAGGAAAGCAGGCAGGTTAAACAGGATGCAGTGAAGACTACTTGAAGTTGTGAGATAACCTACTTAGAAGGGCTTCGTGTCCTAACTCAGGGACTAAATAAGAAGAGGTTGTTTTAAGAACTACTTTAATGGAAGACGTGCCCAAGTTTGGATAAAAAAGAAGAAAGAATGAAAGATAATGGATGTCTAATTTTTAAGAAGAATAATGTGGAAAGTGAGATCTTGATGGTGGGGTTTGGGAAAGGCAAAGAGCACAGTGATGGGGGATGAGTTGGAGTTTTCGTTTGTTGGGTGGTCTCCTGAGCAGTCTTTTATTTTTGTCTCCATGCCCTGTTCTTGGATCTTTCCCAGCAGCCTGCTGTCTCCCCACCCCACCCCCCTTTTTGTTTTTGTTTTTGGTACTTGTGTCAAGCAGCTACCTCTTCTCTAGTCATTTCCTTTCTACAAGAGAAAAGAAACATTTCTTCAATAAAGACTTTCAGCACTGGTCCTCCACTTACATCAAAAACATGTCAGAATAAAGTGAAACTTCCAGCTACCAAGATTTAACAAGCACGGCACAACTTGACCGAACTTGGAACGTCGCCTTAAAGTGTTTTCTAAGAAATAGCATTTATTGGTGAGACAGGATAATCTATGTAGAACATCAGATGTATTCATCTCTGTTCATACATTTATTTTTAAACAAATGTCTATGTTTGGTTCTTTACCATTCCTTGGCAGTAGAACACATACTCTTCTTTTTAGATTAGATTAATTTCACTCTGCTTAGTATCACTTGCACTTATTTAGCAGCATTTACTTTTCTTAAAACATTAATTTTATTTATGTACTGGCTGTGCCATGTCTTCATTTCTGCATGGGCTTTTGTATAGTTGCGGGGAGCAGGGGCTACTCTCTCGTTCTCTTGTTGTGGAGTATGGGCTCTAGGGTGTGTGGGGTTCAGTAGGCTGTGAAGCCTCCATAGTTGAAGCTCCCAGGCCCTGGAGCACAGGCTCAGTAGTTGTGGTGCAAGGGCTTAGTTACTCCTGGGTATGTGGGATCTTACCAGGCCAGGGATTGAACCCGTGTCTCCTGCATTGGCAGGTGAATTCTATACACCACTGAGCCACCAGGGAAGCCCTATAGAAAGCTTTTTGATTTTGATTGGCTCTCTTGATTTCTGTGCATGTAGACAGCGCGTGATCACCATCGACTCCTGTTATAATGATGGCACATGATGATTTGACCTTTAATGTGATTGGTGCAACTATGGAAAGTCCCTCGCAAACCCCTCCCTGCTTGCCTTTAAAAACCAAGAGCTTGCAACAATAAAGCGGAACTGTTTAGACGGAAAAAAAAAAGAAGAAAGCTTTTTGATAAGAATTAGAAATTATTCTGAAGCTTCTATTCATTTTAAGAGTAAAAAAGATGAAAAGAAAGGTATTATGAAGAAGAGAGCAACTGATTTGGCAGAAGGAAGGTTAGCTATAATCATTCACCATTCATCACCATCCATTTCCCGAACATAGCCCCTGTCTAAATCTCTTGAAGGCCACCTTCACTTCTTTTCTCTCTTTCCTTGCCACACCAATAAAATCAGTCATCCCCTCAGCAATAAGCATGTAAAATGACTTCTTTTGTAGAACAAACCCTTTGTGTGTAAATAATTTGTTAGCCCCCTCCTCCCCACAAGCATTGTGTTTGAAAAAAATATCCAACATAAATTGATTGTATAGATAGCCTGATTGTAAAGCAAGATTAATATGAAAACACAAGGAGTCTGCAATAAAACCTACTAACTTAAATCATTCACATTTGTGTACAAGCATTCATATTTAGCAACAGTCCCAAGGCTGAGATTAAAGCTGTTTGGTAGGTTACTTCAAGGCCTTTTTATTGCTAAATCTTATTATGTCTCTAAAATGTAGAAATTAATCACCTGTCATCAAAGCTGCAGTGGATTATTGACTTCTAAATGTCTCTACAAATTGATTCATGACAGAATGAAACAGGAGACTGAACTAGCATTGAAATTCCTTTGCATGTGATAAAAAAAGGTCTATTAAAAGCATTTCAACAAATGCTGCCTATTAGGTAATCATCACAAAGTACTTTCCTATCAAAATGAGGTGCTTCTGGAATGGTTTTGATGAGATACATTTTTTTTCCCCCACAATGATATGGTAACATGAAATTATTCTGAAACCCCAGGAAGATGATTTGGAAATCCATTTAATTTTTATATTACAGAGCACATGACTTATTTCTTAGTTCTAACACAATATAAAGATGGTTAGGAAAAATCTACTTCATTTGTTTGTGTTTTTATTTATGTGCACATATGTCAGACAGACCCTAAAGATTATTTGGGTTAAGAATTTGGGAGAATGTTTATAATCTACACTAATGGGGTTACAATAATTTTTGTCATAAGGATTCTTTCCATTGTCTCACTGTATTTTGACTATGTCCTGTCTCCTTGTCCCTGTTAGTTTAAATCAGTGGTTCTTGAAACAAATCAGTTTCGCTTCCCAGGGGACAGTAGGTAAAGTCTGGAGATATTTTTTGGTTGTCACAACTGGTGTGTGTTTGGGGTGCTAGTGGCATGAAGTGGGTGGAGGCCAGGGATGCTGTTAAATCTCTCATCATGCACAGGACAACCTCCCACAACACAGAATTACCCAACCCAAAGTGTCAATAGTGCCAAAGTTGTGAAACTGGTTTACAATAAGATTTCAAGAAGACAGTCCTTGAATGGGGTTAAGGGGAGGTTTTAAATAGAATCCAGAACATTTTTCTTTAATCAAAATTGCCTCCTTACTTTAGTCCACTGGTCTTTTCTTCTCGGTAAACATTTAACTGCCAGTGATGATTTGCTTTCTTTTCAAATTTTTCTCCCAGGGAGATTCTCCTTCCATTCTTTGCTCTGTCCACACTCCACCCACACTTTCCCCTCCAGCTGAACTCAGCTTTTTATCTTTTAAGCTTTGTAGAGACTCTCAAGGGTCAATAGAATGAACACTCATGGAACTAATTGCTGACCAAAATATACTCTGATGTTTGATTAATCTTCAAGGAGAGGAATAACTATTTTTTGTTACTATTACTATTTTTGATTAACAGGAGAGGGAACATTGTGGAGTAGGAGATTTCTGTTTTGGGTTTCTGTCTTGGAAGACTATCAGTTCAACCCAAGTACCCCAAACAATTTATGAATGTTTCATGAGTAACCAGTGTTACTATTTGATAATATTGCTTTGGACAACATGCAAGTTAAAAAAAAAAATTGCTTCCACCAGACTGTGAGCTCCACAAAGCCAAGAACAACATTTTATCTTTTCTTGAATCTCAGTGCTTAGATCTTTGAATAACTGAATGTATTTTAATCCTTAATATTCAAGAATAACTTAAGACAAGCACAAAATTTAATGCATAAAGTTTTTGTGGTGATCACAACATCATTTGTACATCTTATAGGCAGAGATAAAATCATACAGTATTGATAAATATTTTTCCTATCCACCTTATGTCCTGCACAGTTTCAGGAATACATCATGCTCTCTCCCTACTCTGGGCCTTTATAAAAGCAATTGCTTTTGCTGGGGAGACATTCTGTTAACATCAGATCTTTTAGGACTGCCTATGACTTGGAGCACTTTTCCTGAGTTCCTGTGGTCCTAACCACGATTAATAGACCTACCTGTTTACTCACTTAGATTTTGCTCTAGACAACCAGCTCCTTGAGGACACTGGTTGTGTCTTGATAATCATTGAATGTCCCCGAACTTAGCATAGAATGTGGAACTGGCTTGTAATTGTCATCTACCAAATGTATGGGGCGTGAGAGAGGAAAAGTGGAATGTGTCATTTGGATTAAACTGAAAACCTCTTCCATCAGTATAGGTAGCACAACTGACATATTAGAAACCTGTGAAGAGTTGTTTTTCATAAAGGACCAACAGGTAGGGTACTACCAAGCAGGTCACAGAGTCCCCAGACAAAGGGGCCCAGGCTGTAGTAGCTGCATGCAGCCCAGACAGTCTCTTCTCCTAAACTGTGAAGCATGAGGAGGAAAGGCTACCAAAGCCACACAGGACAGCTGACTCTGCAGCCCTGAATTCGGCTTCATATTTCATCAAGAAGAGGGATCCCATTTCTTCTTTAGGATCTTGAGGGAATAAAACTAAGGCCACGAGTAGGTAATACACTGGAGTTTTGTTTTGTTTTCCCAGAAAAATTGGCTTTGAAGAGTCAGAGCTGTCCAAAGATCAAAAAGGGCTGTCTTTGGGATAGGATGCTCCTGGTCTCCATTTCTACAGGCTGGGTGAGACGGGCAGAGACCCTGGACAGGGATGTGAGCCTTCAGCTGGGTGTTGAACCTATGCCCCTGTGAGGCTCCTCATCACCGTGAGAATCAGTGGTGTCGTGTGTATGTCCCTGGTGTAGAACTTACAACTCTTTCCTGGAATCCAGGAAGCACCTTTACAGCAGTCACAGGTAAAGACGTGGGATCCCTGGATAAGGTCAGAAACCCCAACCAGGCTCCTCTCACAGGAAGTCACACCCCTTCTGTCCACAAAAGTTCCCATACATGAAGGGCTTCCCCATCACCTTGGAGACCTTGGGGGTGACTTCTTATTGTTAGCTTGACTGTTGATACGAGGCACGCATGCACATCAACGGAATTCCTCACCTGGTTTCACACGGAGCACCCATTCCCATTTCTCCCCCTCTTCCCTCCCCTCCCTCTCGTCTTGTTCTCTCTCTCTTCTTTGAGTCTCAGTTCTCTGTCTAGCTGAAGATCCAGCACAACCTGTGAAACAGTGGAGAGATGTAATGAAACTAACGCCTTTGTCTCTATGGAAGACTCAAATACATGCAATTAATTGTTAGGCAACTAAGGCAGAAGACTGAAAATGGAATCTAGAAAGATTACCCTCACATATAAGTATGGTTTTAGACTTTGGACCCGATTTGTCAAAGAGCATGGGATAAGCTTCAGTTCAGGCATAACAGCTTCCGGTAGAGATTTACCTAAAGATGGTGAGCATTTATTAATGCTTCATGCATAATTATTCTATTACATTCCTCTTCAAGTCTCCTGAGCAATCTTTCCGAGACATTCTTGGGAAAGTGGTGGCAGTGATCTTGAACTGTTAGCCCTTTGCAGTCTGATTGCCATCAACCATTTCAAGGTGTATATTATCTCTGTATTTATGCCATGAGGCTTTCTCTAGTGCTAGTTTCTTTTTTTTTTTTTTTTGTCTTTCAAAACTCCTAGATCATTTCTGGCACTAGTTCCTGAAATATTTACAGGGAGCTAGTTAAATTTTAACTGATATTTAGGGAAATTTTTCCTTAGCAAAGACTGTTTATGCAAAACTCCATCTCAAAAAGAATCTCCAGTCTTTTTGAAGACCAGAGAACTTAAAAGTCAGTTTTTGGGCTGAATTCATATGTCTTTGTCTCTCTTTCAGTTGATCTTGGCAACACCTCACATGTAACCCAAGACCAAAATAAAGTTGTGTTCGGAAGGCAGTCACGATTCAGTGATCTTATCCTGCAGAACGCCTTCTCCTGGCGTTGACATCATATGATTTGGTAAGCGGTTTACACATTGGCTCCTGTGATTTTCAAGGGGCTTTTATGATCTGCCAAGTGGACAAATGTCAACAGGCTTTAAGGATTGATTTACCAGGATTTCTGTCTCTTGTGAACAGATTACTGTAGCTCAGAAGAAAACACATGTAAACAAGCCCAGCAATCCTAGTGGAAAATGTGGTTCCCACCAGACGTGGTGACTTGATCAGGAGTCCTAGCAGAGAGGTTTCTGCCCTACTCGGTCCTTTAGGAGTCACAGCTTTCCCTTTCACACAACCATCCTGGAAAGGCTCCAAGCCTGCACTGCCTCTGTGCAGCCAGAGGATAGAAGTGGTGAGGTGTGAGCACCCAGGAGTCCAAGGCTCATAGGTTGCAATTCTTGCCAGAAACTCCTGCTCTTCTTTTTTTTCCGCTGGCACACGCCTCACAGGCCTGACCCTTGGGACCTTGAACCTGTTTGTATAACCATAGGTGATGCCCTGCCATGGACTCGGTACAAGAACAGTAGGCAGGCAGTTCCCAGCTTCAAGTGGGAAATGAGCTGACCACCTTGGCAAGCTGTTGGAATTACCGATCTCTTACTTTTTGTAAAAGAAAAAAAAAATCAAATTGTGGCAACTTAGGTCTTAATTTCTGTGTTTGAAAGTCTTTGTGTCTTAATTCTGGTCCTTAAAAAAAAAAAAAAAAAAAAACTTTACCTGTGACGAATAGTAAAAGGAGGACAGAAGCCAAGGGCCCTTGGTTCTCCAGCCTTGCTTTGTCAAGTACTTAACCATTTGGTTGCTAGGATACAGAAACACGCTCTCCATGCTGTCCAGGGATCATGACAGTTTTGGGGGGACTGGAAGAAAGACACTGCAGAGGAAATACAACCCCATCTGCTTGCATAGAGATCTTTCTAGAACTAGCATTGGGTTGTTTTTCATATCTCCGCAGCTGTCCCAAGGATGTGGGAAGGGGTTGTTGCTGATGTTTAGTTGCCAAGTTGTGTCCACCCCTTTGCTACTCCATGGACTGTAGCTCTTCAGGCTCTTCTGTCCTTGGGATTTCCAGGCCAGAATACTGAACTGGATTTCCATTTCCTTCTCCAGGGGATCTTTAACCTAGGGATCGAACCTGCGACTCTGACACTGCAGGCAAATTCTTTTACCGTGGAGCCACCTGGGAAGTAGGACAGCCTAATTGGCATATTCCCTTTCATCCTGGCTCATTGTCTCCCAGGCATAGAAATCTGGAGTTCTCAAGGGTGTGTTGAATGTAGATTCTCTCTAAAAATTTCCATTTGCTGCGGATTTGCATACAATATTTATCTCTTCCACTTAGACTGGCTTTTCAACCTTAAGGAAATGACTTAATGTCTGTTTAAAAGGGAGATACTACTACTAAAATATATCACAGAAGCTTACAGGGAAGGTGAATTAAGAAACCTATATAAAAAGCCTTGCACACAGGAGACACTCAAAAAACCTTAATGTGTGCTTCCCATCTGAGTAAACCTGAGGCATCTATCAGTTCCTGCCTGTGTGGGCCTCCGCCCACTCATGTGGACTCTTTCAAATCCCTTCTAAGCCCGGTTGGATGGGCCCCAGACATAAGACATGGGCCAATCGGATTGAATTGGAACTTTCAGTTTTGCCTTGAATTGGTTCCCCTGTGTCGACAGTCTGTGTGATAGCAACCCTCTCCTTCAGGGAGAAAGAGGCTGTGTGGGCACGGGTATTATCTTCTTAAATGCAGAATAAAACGGCATCAGCAGGATATTTCAGTGAAATATCTCGTTTGAACTTTCCTATTCATTGGCTCTTTTATGCATTCGCAGCCAGGGGTTTCGAGCCGATGCATTTGATTGCTCTCATGTACTGAGTGGAGAGACAGAAAAGAGGGGATTCCTGTAGATTCTTAACTCATTGACAAAGGCTGTTGTGACTGTGGCAAGCCCCGGCCCTGACAGCCAGTTTCAGTCCTTTGTTGGGGTTAAGAGAGGGAGACAAGATGGGGACATTGGAGGACGAAATTTTAATAGAGATACTGAGTCTGAAAAGCGCCAGAAGAGGGAAGCCAGGGGCCTTGGAGCATCACCAATGGGACTCTGGACTCAGAGACCCTCAGTTCCTTCCTGCTTCTTCCTCTGCTGGGCACGCATTCTGTGACTCGGCTGCCTCCTCTGTGACCAGCATGCTGGGCCAAGCAAGTCTCAGGAGACTCAGGCCAGGCTCAGCACCATCAACTGTACAGTCATGGGCACACCCCATCACTTTATCTCTTTTCTGTGGCTATATACTTTTTAATTTGTAAGAGTCATTTACGCATAAACAGGCTTGCCTTGAGGTTCCATTGCAAAAAGACACCTTATAAATAAAGTGTTATGACATGAATGTAGCACGATCATTTATTTTCTTCACTCAGAATCTATAACAGGAATATTCTTATGCTAAGTACCTTACTGGGGACCATTCTGGCCTGGGATAACGGTAGGGAGCATGGAGTGGGTGGAGAGGAAGAAATGTTGAAGTTAATTGTATTGGGTTGGCCACAAATTCACTTGGAAATTTCTGTGACATCTTTAACAAAAACAACGAACTTTTTGGCCAACTCTATACTCCTTGGAAGGAAAGTTATGATCAACCTAGATAGCATATTCAAAAGCAGAGACATTACTTTGCCAACAAAGGTCCATTTAGTCAAGGCTATGGTTTTTCCAGTGGATGCGAGAGTTGGACTGTGAAGAAAGCTGAGCACCAAAGAATTGATGCTTTTGAACTATAGTGTTGGAGAAGACTCTTGAGAGTCCCTTGGACTGCAAGGAGATCCAACCAGTCCATTCTAAAGGAGATCAGTCCTGGGTGTTCATTGGAAGGACTGATGCTAAAGCTGAAACTCCAGTACTTTGGCCACCTGATGTCAAGAGTTGACTCATTGGATAAGACTCTGATGCTGGGAGGGATTGGGGGCAGGAGGAGAAGGGGATGACAGAGGATGAGATGGCTGGATGGCATCACCGACTTGATGGACATGATTTTGGGTGAACTCCAGGAGTTGGTAATAGACAGGGAAGCCTGGCATGCTGTAACTCATGGGGTTGCAAACAGTCAGACACGACTGAGTGACTGAACTGACTGAGCTGATACTTTTCACTGAGAAAGTGGATGTGAAGTCAGTTTGGTTATCACTTTGTTGTTCTTCAGTCATAAGTCATGTCCAACTCTTTGTGACCCCATGGACTGCAGCACACCAGGCTTCCCTGTCCTTCGCCATCTCCTGGAGTTTGTTCAAATTCATGTCCATTGAGTCAGTGATGCCATCCAATCATCTCATCCTCTGCGCCCCTTATCACTGTGATGTGTTAAATCTGTGAAAGACAGAACATGTTCCAGCCCACC
This sequence comes from Oryx dammah, assembly GCF_014754425.2. Classification (NCBI taxonomy): domain Eukaryota; kingdom Metazoa; phylum Chordata; class Mammalia; order Artiodactyla; family Bovidae; genus Oryx; species Oryx dammah. Next base: position 47,072,430 of record NW_024070208.1, on the reverse strand, counting down.
TTCCTTTCTAATGGCGCATCTCAGCTGTGTAACTGGGTCACAGATCTAACAAGATGGACACCTGGGTTCTCTCTGCTCCCTTAGTCTCTCAGCTTACCTTCAGGAGCAGCACAGAGCTATTTACCAGGCCTTTGCTTTCAAGTTGGAAAGGGTTTCACTCAGAGTGGCAAATGGGTTTTTGACAGACTGAACTGACACTTGAAGTAATCTCCAGTGGCCTTTGGTTCCTATCATGCCCGTGGTGAACCCGCTTAAGATGCCTGATGCTCGTTTTTCTTTTTACTTACCCTGAAGCAATTTCGTGATAGCAAATCTTCCCCACCCTCCCATCCCCAAACCAAAGATTCCTTGACAAGTGTGGATAACCAGAAAAGGTGAAAGGTAAACCAATAGTAAAATTAATTAATTCTCGAAATGCATCTTTTTTTGGGGGGAGGTATACCCCAGGACTTCTAGTTGGCAATCTCTAGGCTGTTTTAGAGTGTGCTTTAATTTATCTAATGACATGAAAGATATAAAATTGGTAAAACTATAGTGTTTGGCTTGCTTAAATTAAGTTTATGAGCTTTGCTTAAGCCTGCCAAACAAGTTAAATATTTCATGGCTTTCACAGGCTACAGTTCTAATATTTATAACTCTTGTGTACAGATTTCAAAAAATTATAATTACAACTCCCAGGATCCCAGATATAGCAGATGTTCAATATTTTCTACAATGTTGGCAGAAATGCTTCTCATGCTCTTTTTGATCCCCAACCCATGTATTGTATCTGTTGGAACAAGCTGTTGATAAGAAAGTCTACTGTCATTCTTTCATTTTAACGACCTTGGAAAAAAACTCTAATGTGAAACAGGAAGGGAGATGGAAAAGGTGATTGCTACCCTCCTAAAAATATATTACTGCATGGAAATACTGTCTTACCTAAAGGAGAATGACATAAAAGTGCATTTTTCCATAAGCCACCTTTTATTTACTTTACGATCACAGTATTTTTCTGTGTAATTTCCATCTTTCTTTAATTAAAAATGCAAATTTCCTTTTTGGCTGTGACTGACTTTCCTTGACCCCTTTAACAAAACAGCTACCTCATTTGCCTTCCAGAAAAAACTTGAAAACCCTCTATCAGTCAATTCTTAAGACTTTGAAGGTCTTTGGATAAAGGTAATGTGCCATCAACTCCAGTCATTGTCCTCCCTGGTACATGCATGTATTAATCCATTTTTTGTTTGTTTGTTTGTGTACTATGCAGACTTGGAGAGAATGGGCACAGGATAAATTAATTTTGTATCTGGAAGTCTCTGGCTTCTGGGTTCTAGAATGCATTCAGTGGGATATAGGTTTGGAGAGCTCTGACATATTCCACTTTGTCTACTTCCCAGCTTGCCTGAGGCCAGTCTTCGATAGAAGGGAGACATACTAATTCTAAAATGAAATTGAACTTACTCTACTCTTCATTCAGCTTCTGCACACAATTAGTAGCAAAAAGAGACATAAAAGAATACCACTTACATTTTAGTTGAGTTTCTTAGTGTTTTTATTTAAATATTTGAAAGACTTTAAAACTCTCACTCTTTGGGGCCATACTGGTACCTATAATCTATGAACGATATTTTAAAAAGTAAAATTTCCTTTAAAAATTAATGAATCTCAAATTCACAGATTTAAGTATTTCTCTTCCCACAGATTTCTTTTTCTTCATTTTTAGAATCCAACAGTAAAAATACTCTGTGATGAAATGAGATGTGATTTCCAGAAGAGCTTCTAGCCTGAGGAGATGCTCCAGGGGTGTGCTTGCGAGAGACAGAACTCCTGGAAATGGATGTGTGAGCCGTTGTAGTTTTAAGAATTAGAAAATGTACCCAACATGACTAACTATGACATTCAGGAATGTGAGCTGGTTTCCAGGAGGCCCCCAGCTGGGGAAGAGTGTCTTCCGGATGTGCTGTCTTGGTGCTTACCTTGTGGAGTCAACACAGCCAGGTTATCCAGTCACATGGGAGTTCCTCTCCACCTGTTGTTGAGTGCGCATGGGAACATTTGAGGGGAGAGCTTTAAGGATGCAGGTTGAAGGGCTCCATCAGCTTTTCCCACCTCTTCCCACTCTCCAAGGGTGTGCTCTCCATGTTCTTCATTAATTGCACCTTAGACTCTTTAAGTGACACTGAAGGGATCATAGAGTGTCTGTCATCAGCTCTATATCTATGTTGCCGTTGAGGATAGGGAAACTGAAAGAAGCTCTTTCTAGATGCCGTAAATTGTCTTCAAAGTTGCTCCAAGAAATGACCAAAGTCAGGCTGAGGACACGTGGTCATGCTCCAGCTGGTGTGTTCCAGGTAGAAGGGTAGGATAAGGGCATGGACTGTGTAGCCCACAGGTGGGTGCATTCAGAGCCCGGAGGAGGTTATGTAAGACATTTTAGAGATTTCATCTATGAAACAAGGAAAATAGCCATTCTACAGAGTTCTACGACTCTAATGAGCATAGGTTTCCCTGGTGGCTCAGACAGTAAAGAATCTGCCTGCACTGAAGGAGACCCGAGTTCAATCTCTGGGTCAGGAAGATTCCCTGGAGGAGGGAATGGCAACCCACTCCAGTATTCATGCCTGGAGAATTTCATGGACAGAGGAGCCTGGCAGGTATAGTCCACAGGGTCACAAAGAATCAGACACAACTGAGCAACTAACACTTTCACGAATGAGTACACACAGTACCAGACAACGAGTAGATGCTTGACACTTCTTTTGGTGAGTTAACTTTGCTGGATGCTTGGGATACAGAGATAAACAAAGCAGAATCTGTGCCTACAAGTTGTACACACTCTAGTGGAAGAGAGTAAAGCTTTATATTAATGTCATTAGCTCCTGGCAGCTCTGCTCCTGTGGCCTTCTTTGCAAAGGAATTGAATTAACTGGCTCCCCTGGGCTGATGGGTGTACTTACCTGGCCAGATTCTTATCATGAGTTAATTTTAATAAAGAGAAAAGCTCTAAATGGTCACAATGATTTCCCAGATATTAATGATGCTAACATTTACAGGTCCAAGGCACTTACACTTAAAAATCTCTTTCCAATGTATTATCTCCTTGAACCTTACAAAGACATTGTAAAGTGGGTAGGACAGGTATTATCCTACTATTTTATAGAGAGAAAAACTAGGGCCTGGAGCAGGATTTGAACCCCAATTTCTGGCTCGTAGGATGAAGCTCTTTTCACGACGACATCGATTTTCTCTTTGACAATACTGAACTAGGGTCTTGTTCAGTAAAATTAAAAGCCCAGAGGCTTTAAAGACTTATGGATTGCCCTCTAAAATGTGTGGTTATCTGAAGGATCACAAACGTGCCATGTTTTCTGTCCTGAGTATGAGTAATGCTTAGGCCAAGTCCAAGGCCTGGAGAAATCAGTGTTTAAATCCTTAAATACATTTCTTCTGGATGCTACCTAGTATTCACAAGAATAGCTCCATTGCTCAAAATCAGCACCCTACATTCTCATTAGGCATGCCTTATGTGGGCTTCCCCTAGCAAAATCCATTTAATAGCCCACAGAGATTTGTCACGTTGGATTTATCTTGCTGTCAGCTTCCAGAAATGTATAAACGCTACTATCACCCTTTTTCCTTTTTGGATTAAATATGATTCACTTTCCCAAAGTTGAAATACTTAATAAAACATTTTAAGGCTAGAGAACCTGAAGCAAAGATCATTGCTGTTGGGAAAATAGAGAAAGAAAAAGAGAGAGACATCCTTGGGGAAAAGTTCAGGGCTCTGTCTTACCTTCTAATATATGGTATGCATTATTATGTATTTTGGAAAAATCAGTGTTAGGCATGTGCTTGCAAGTTTTAGTAGGTGATTGTTCAAATTATTATGAAACATTTTACACCAACTGCTCAGAGAGCAAAATAGCACCCTGAGATGTGGAATCGATTTGCAAACTCATAATGCCTGGGAGGGTCTGTTTGCAGTGTTCTCTTACTTAATTTAGCATGAAGTATTACCTGAGAAATCTCAAAGCTTAAAAAAATATCCAAAGACAACTTAATGCTCGTCTAGTGCCTAGAAGTAGTTATTTCTGGTTGAAGCCAGTGTTACCGAACGATGTGAAAGAGGCAAGTGTGGAATGCAGTGTTTCATGATTTTTCATTGGCTACATTGTCAGTGTTAATGCCTTCCTTTCTATTTTTCTTCCTTAAAATCATTTCAGAGTAAAGGTTGCTGAAAGTAACAAGACATGTTACAGAATTTCTCTAAAGTCACTGAAACAATGAAAATCACAAATGGTATTAGTAAAGTTACTGCTTCCCTACAGGGTCGAAATGCATTGTATGTTTGTGTGTGTGTGTGTGTGTCTGTGTTAATTTAGCACACAAGTACATGTCTACACAAGAATATACAGTTTCTTCTGGGCTTCAATGAAGTTTTTGTGTTTCCACATATAGGTGAAAAGCCCATTTAATCTCATAAAACAAAGTGGAGCAAAACAATCAGACAAAAAACAAAACGAGATTTCAAAGATGAGGAAATGCTGTAACGTACCTGCTCTGTCTGTTGCTTTTGGCTTTCGCTCTTTATTCTTACTTGGAGTGGCTTATCTCCCCTAAGCTGGATTAGAAAAAGCAGTATACTGCTTTCTTAAACTACAGCTTGACTAGCTGAGTATCTTTGAGAAATAACCCTGGAAACACAGAAACCTTCCAAAGCAAACTTCTATCAAAGCTGGTTAGTTTATAGTATATAGTTGTTAGAGGTAGGAACTGTCTTTGATGGTGCTGTTTGTCGTGTCATTCTTGTGGATAGGAGAAGTGAAAGCACAGTACGGCCATTTGCTCAAAGGTGGATGGCTTTTACAAAAGAAATTATTTTCCAGATTTAAAAAGACGAGGAAAAAGCTGATGAGTTTGAGCAAACTTTAGGAGATTGTGAAGAACAGGGAAGCCTGGCACGCTGCAGTCCATGGGGTTGAAAAGACTCCAACATGACCGAGTGACTGAACAATAACAATAACAAAGAAAAAGTCGAGCATTACAGTACCAGCAGAAAAAACATTAGTTTCCCATTATACTTAAAAATAACTGCCGAACACCTCCTGTTACAAAAAGGTAAGTTTTCAGATTTTCCTTCTCACAGTGAATTCTGAGCCCTTGGTGGCAGAGTAGTAATGGAGCCTTACTCTTCACTCTGTGCCCTTTTATATATTTTGAATTTTGTATTATCTGTGTGCATTACATAACAAAAATATTAATATGAAATTAGAAAGGAAGATTTCGACAGGATGACTTCAATGAATCAGATTTGGAGCAGCATATTAATGTATTTATTTTTGTCCACACTAATGCCACTCATGCGAAGAGTTAACTCATTGGAAAAGACTCTGATGCTGGGAGGGATTGGGGGCAGGAGGAGAAGGGGACGACAGAGGATGAGATGGCTGGATGGCATCACTGACTGGATGGATGTGAGTCTGAGTGAACTTCGGGAGTTGGTGATGGACAGGGAGGCCTGGGGTGCTGCGATTCGTGGGGTCGCAAAGAGTTGGACACGACTGAGTGACTGAACTGAACTGAACTGACTGCCTTTTACAGAGTCAATTTAATTCAGTGCAACAAACAACTGCCATGTGCAAAGCTGGCATTGGGGAGGCCTGGTGGGGTGACAAAGAACCTGCTTTCAAGGAATTTAACATCCTAGTCCACAATAACAGTAGCTATTCCCAAAGTTCAAAGCCTCCCTTCGTTTGTACAAGGGTCTAACCCAGTGTCCATTGTCTAACCTAGCTGGAAACAGCATATAACAAACTGATCATACGCTGGGGAAATCGTTAAATACAGAGCATATACGTGAAGGGCTTTCTGTTCTTCCATTGATTATCAACAGAATATTTGCTACATAAAGCCCAATGCAGGTGACCAGTGACAAGCATGAAGAATTCCTGCCCTCAAGGCCTTACCATCTAGAGGTAGATTCAGTTTCAGACTTCCTGGGTCTTCTGATGTCTGAGACAGGTATTTGAGTTCTTATATAAAAAAAAAAAACAATGTGGTCTAGGAGATTTTCTTTGTTAGGGCAACTAATTAAAAAACAATTAATATTCCTAAGGTTCAGTTGTTAAGTCGTGTCTGACTCTTTGGGACCCCTCCGAACTGCAGCACGCCAGGCTTCCCTGTCCTTCACTATCTCCCGGAGCTTGTTCAAACTCATGTCTATTGAGTCAGTGATGCCATCCAATCATCTCATCCTCTGTTGCCCTCTTCTCCTCCTGCCCTCAATTTATCTCAGCATAAGGGTCTTTTCCAATGCTCGGCTCTTTGCATCAGGTGGCCAAAGTATTGAAGCTTCAGCTTCAGCATCAGTCCTTCCAATGAATATTCTGTGTTGATTTCTTTGGGGATTGATTGGTTTGATCTCCCTGCTGTTCAAGGGACTCTCAAGAGTCTTCTCCAGCACCAAAATTTGAAAGCTTCAATTCTTCTTTGCTCAGCTTTCTTTATAGTCCAACTCTCACATTCGTACATCACTACTGGAAAAACCCTATCTTTGTCTCTATGGACCTTTGTTAGGAAAGTGATGTCTCTGCTTTTTAATATGCTGTCTAGGTTTGTCATAGCATTCCTTCCAAGGAGGTTTAGTATGATGCATAAATAAGAATCTTTCAAATATGTATGGTATCTTTTAGACAAATCATTGTTTCCTTCAGGGAGAAGTCATTTATGGGATGAATACACAGAGGACAAATATGATAACAGCTTTAATTCTACACATAGCTCAGATGGAGTAATACCACATTTTTCTGAAGGTAGTAAAAGTTGCTCAGTTGTGCCCTACTCTTTGTGACCCCATGGAATTCTCCAGGTTAGATTACTGGAGCAGGTAGCTATTCGCTTCTCCAGGGGATCTTCTCAATCCAAAGACTGAACCCAGATTCTCCCAAATTGCAGGCAGATTCTTTACCAGCTGAGCCACCAGGTAAGTAGTGAATAATGTGATGCGATTTGTTAATAAAGACTGTTGCCCAAATAGGTAGCAGAAAGATTTCCATCGCTTGCAATGAAGAAACACGAATTCTTAAATTCCCACCAAACAAAAAAGGAATTTTAAATGCATCAGCAAATGAGCATCAAGGAAAGAAAAGGCTATTATAGAGAAATATTTGATTAGAAAAGCAGAACTATTATAAGTAGAAGGCATTCTCTTCCATGAGAGATAGTGTTTAGAGTTCTGATTTATTTGTGTAAGAAAGTCATCTTTTTTTTTTTTTTTAATGTTGGTAAGAAAAAAGGCAGACTGTAAGGCTAATAGTTCAGTGCAAAGCATCTCTTAGGTTCTAATAGTTTACTTTTTTCACTGTGCTTTCATCTTTAAAATGGAAATCACTTATGAAAATTAAAAAGTCCCTGTGTTTGTTTATATTGTTAATGTAATACATACAATATTGCCATAACACATACATTATTTCATAATTATTATCACTTGTGGAGGGTAGTTCTGCAAATCAGAATATTTTCTCATTGATTTTACTGTAAAACTTATCATTGGAATGATATCTGCTGTGGACTAAAATAAAGCTGTAATTCTATGTCTTCAGCAAGCTTAGGTTTTCCATAGCAGGATAGACAAATTGAATCTTAAAAGATTTAATCTTCACTGCCTTTTTCTTTTTGTAGTGGTTCTTTTCCAAAAGCTAATAGAAAGCTTTTGGAGTTTGAATTGCTTTATGTTGTATATTTGTCTTTGTTTTTATAAATTTAATAGTCTGTGAGTTCATTCTCAAACACTAAACCACTACATACTAGAGATGAAATCTGATATGAACCATTCAGCTTTGTATTGCCAGTGATGTTATCAGAGGAGCTACAAGAAGAATTTCTCTAAATGGTCGTATAAATCTCACAAATGTGAAGCTGGTGCTCCGATTTGTAGTCCACATAACGGGAAGCCTTGTTTGAATGAAGGGGTTGTTGTGATGCTGGGTTGATATTAGATCATTGACACTTAACCCAGTGACTCTTTAGTCTAAAGGAACTACTGATGGAAATGCACTTGGTGCTTTCAGCTTACTTTTCTTCTGATCAAAATTCATGTAGTCACAAAGTCTATAATTAAATAAGAAAACAAGCACACGCATAAGAAACACAAGGACATGGGACAACAGAAAAAAAAAAAAAAAAACAAGAGAGAACTGCAAAGATCACCATTTAAGGAAGCAAAATTTCTATTAGTAGTGAAAAGGTGTTCTAGTAATTGTTTACCCTGGCCTCCCTGCTCAATCGGGAATCCAGCTCAGTTGGGAAGAATCCACCTGCAATGCAGAAGACACAGGTTTGATTCCTATGTCGGGAAGTCTGCTGGAGAGTGGATAGGCTACCCACTCCAGTATTCTTGGGCTTCACTTGTGGTTTAGCTGGTAAAGAATCTGCTTGCAATGTGGGAGACCTGGGATAAATCTCTGGGTTGGGAGCTCCCCTGGAGAAGGAAATGGCTACCCTCTCCGAATTCTGGCCGAGAGAATTCCATGGACTGTATAGTCCATGAGGACACAAAGAGTCAGACACGACTGAGCAACTTTCACTTCACTCACAGCATATCTAGGTACCATAGGTACTTTGCTTGATAACTGCTGTTTACAATTGGTGCATATAGTCAATTTCACAAGCAGGACTTCCCGAGGAAATGCCAAGGCCAAGACCCTGGATTTGTGTTGTTCATACTTGTTGCCCTTCTTACAAACCCCCTACAGCAGATTTTCACAGTCTTTTAATGGTTCCACTTCCTTCAAAGATACTCTTGAACAGAACTTCTCAAACTTTACTGGGCATACAAATCAGCTGGAGATCTTGTGAAATGCCAGTTCTGGTTCAGCAGGACAGGTCAGTATTTCTAACAAGGTCTGGGTGAGTATGCATGGCTTACCAGCTCCTGGGTAATGCTGACTGTTGGTCAGTGGACCACACTAGAATTGCAAGGCTTGACAGGAAGTTCTTCAAGTGTGGCCCCAGTATCAGCAGCATCAGAACCACCTGCTAATTTGTTAGAAATACCAGTTCTCCTTCTCTAACTGGGCCCTACAAAATCAGAAACTCTGAGGGTGTGGCTTAGCTGCCTATATTTTCACAAACTCTTCCAGGGACTCAGATAGACCCATAAGTTTGAGAACCAGCCCTCTAAACCAATGGTTTTGAACCATGCTTGTATATTACAGAGAACTGAAGCCTAAGAAAATGCAAAGACTTGGGCCTTATTCCAAGTTAGGAACACAAGACACCATTATTATTATTATCTCCATCTTAAAAATGAGAAAAAGGAAGGGTGGTAAATTACTTGTCCAGCTAGGCAGTTAAGGAGTGGTGGGACTTGGAATGAATTCAAGACTTATCATCCCAGAGTTCTTTCAGCTCCCCTACTCTGCTGAGGGCATTTACAGGATGGAATCCAAAATCAGAGACTAGTATCATTTATACTGTTCAGCCTACTGTCTGGGCCGAAAGCGTCCATCAATCTAGCTTCTTTCAAGAGAACTCTATTTGGAGAGGTCCTTTACATTGCCTGGCATTTCTCCCAATCAGTCACCAAGTATACACTTAATTTCTTTTTAAAAGCCACCTGGTTTTATTTTTTGTTCGTGTGTATGCCTTTTTGTTAAGTAGGTGAAGGATGTGTAATCTATCTCATGCATAATTTGTTTAAGACAAGTCATTAAAAATGCACTAAAGTTTAATATGCTGTATATGTTCCTGCTAGAGTTCTTTTCCCCATGTAAATGTAAATGATTTTGAAAGTTTTAAAAATAGTTTTTAAAGGTTTATTGCATGCTATTGCTCGCAATACCTCATTTTAAAGCTTTAAAATTAACATTTCTTTCCTATCAATTTTATCTTCTGTTTGCCTGTTATTGATTTTTTTTCTTTTTACCCTTCCCGTGTCTAATGGAAACAGAGCTAATGGGTCTTCGCTTTGTTTATTCCCTTGCTTATGCAGCAGCATTGTTTTGACGTGGTCAGCATAGCTCTAGGAATAGTGCTTTGAGCTGCTGGAGAAGGAATTTACCAACACGCTCCATTTTATTTGTGTAGATGCTAAAAGAATCCTCCCCGTTGCTCCTCTTACCCTGTCACTGTTCCTTTCTGTTTGTTTCATTTAGTTGTGCTTTCGTGAGGCAGCCTCGTTTTCCTTCAAGGATATCCTTGTGAGTGATCATCTCGAAAGATATATAACCTCTGAGAGTGACTAGGAAGATCAAACTAACTGCCACCAGCGAGTGGCTTCACCCTGATTCATGAGGCAATCAGGACTTCTTACTAATCTCCACCACCAGCACCGGCTCTTTAACCACCGAGAATCCTTGAGAGGGGGAGGGGTGACAGGATGCTGATCGCCATATTTTATCTTTCAATCCACAAATAATACGCAAAAAGCACACCTTTCATTTATTCCTTAATACATGTGAGATGTATTTATTGAGGTTTCTTTTCAAGGGGTGGGGAAATGCCAAATTCAAAAACGTGAACATTGTCCAAATCTATCAGCAAAAGATTGTCTTTTGTCAAATTTCAATTATCTGTGATAATAAGCATCAAGTAAAGAAACTAGGGAAAAGTAGATATGCAGAATAAAAGGCAAAAAGGAGTGGACCTTCCCCTGACAAATGAACTATATTATCATTTGTTATGGAGTTCAACTATCTAGCCCAGTATGGATGAATTAAACCTTATGATAATCACAAAATTTTACATATTCAATACATTTTATCTCCTTGCCCAGCAGATCTTTTTACCAGACTCACCCGCAAAGCAGCAGATCGTGTCTGTGATGCAAGTATTAATGAGCAGGGAAATGGCCCACAGGCAGGAAGCTGGAGAGAAGAAAGGGGCCTTGATAAGCCACAAATGGATAATTATTCTCTAGATAATTAAAAGCTGACGCTATGCAAGGGATACAAATCAAAATACTGATAGGACAAAAAATATTTCTTTTCACTTGTGGAATTCTCTTCTGAAACTTTCCAGAAATTTGATTCGTGGCATTCTCTTCAGAACGTTCCAGAAATGATCAGATCAGAATGAATCCCTTTTATCCAGTGCTTGGTGACTCCCAAGCATCAGTTTCTAGCTGTTCTTATGCACCTGAGCCAGTAGGGGCGCCTGCGGCCCAGAGCAGGGGAATGAACTTGGACTCCATCTCTCTCCCTGATTTGTTGCGCAGCTTTAAACAAGTCACCTTATCACCAGCTCTCCATTTTCTTATCTGTTTAGGCAGGATTATGTTGGCTGCTCACCCAGTAAATATATTTTAAAGATTAATGGAAGAGCACGTGCCTAGTAACTTCGAATTCCTTATGTCAAAGCAATACACTCTTCTTGTTGTACCACTAAAATTAATAAAGAAATATTGAACTCATTTTTATATAAACACAAAACAGTATCAACTCAAAGGCTGTATTTTAAAAAGTTTCATAGAAGTAAGGAACAGGGAAAGTTAAGCATAGCTTCTGATGAGTGTTTTTCCTCAGAAGACTGTTGCTTGTGCAACATATCTTGAGAATTTCCCCCAAATCAGTTGATTAGACTTTTAAAATGTTTCTTCTACTTGTTTTCCTCTATCCAATGCATCATCCTTGTTCCTGGCTGTTCAGAATTGAAAGGAGGTGCTTTTCCCCAACAACTGTTTTGGGTCCACTGGGAGCTACTTTTTTCTTTTTAATGAAAAGTATTGAAAAAATTGAGGTATAGTTTATTTACAATTTTAGAGTAGTTTCAGGTGTATAACATAATAGCAGCTACTTTTTGTGTGATTTCAATAACCAATGGTAAGGGAGGACAGTGACCTTAATTTGACTCCTGAGGGTCTGTAAGGAATTAACTAAATACAAGAAATAAAGGGCTAAGAGAAATAACATTAAATGGTTGTGCTCATGGAAGACTAGTGTGTATCAGGACTAAAAACAATTTGACTCTACTGGTGGCTTTTCAGAATTCTTCAAGTACAAAATATATATCTACTTGTCATATTACAAGTAAGCAAAATATATACATGGGGCATAGATAGTACTGGCTTCCCTGGTGGCTCAGCTGGTAAAGAATCCGCCCGCAATGCGGGAGACCTGGGTTCAGTCCCTGGGTTGGTAAGATCGCATGGAGAAGGGAACAGCTACTCTCTTTGGTATTTTGATCTGGAGAATTCCATGGACTGCATAGTCCATGGGGTCACAAAGAGTCTGACGCAACCGAGCGACTTTCACTTTCATAGAATGTTAGCATCATCTCTGGGTCCTGGTTTTTGTTGTTTAGTCCCCGAGTCATGTCTGACTCTTTGCGATCCCATAGACTGTAGCCCACCAGGCTCCTCTGTCCATGAGATTTCCCAGGAAAGAACACTAGAGTGGGCTGTCATTTCCTCCTCTGGGGGATCTTCCTGACCCAGGAATCGAACCCACCTCTCCTGTGTCTCCTTGAATCTCTTGTATTGGCAGGTGGACCCTCTACCATTGAGCCACTAGGGAAATCAAGATACAAAATGGGTCAAAGGCATATCTCCAGAAAGAATATAGGCTTTGAATAGATGAAACTTGAATAGATGAAACTACATGAAATTTAGAAAAATCTAGAATTAATTCACTCATCATTTTGGAAATTGAAATCTCAACTAAGAACCATGGAAAAAGAGATTTAAAGTCAAAAGATATATACTAGGTAAATCTTTGCTAATTAATGTTTCCTGTCTCATACTGAAAGCATTTTTAAGCCAGATTTACTCCAAATGTTGTATAAACCTCACTAATTATATGTACTTACTGAAAATCAGACCATATTAGCACTAAGGTGCAGCTAGCTCAGAAAGAGAATGGGACAAGTATTTAAAAGTTCTTCATAATTTGAAAGAGCCTTTTAGGTCAGGAAATGAGGACTATAACATCTGGTTAAAACTAAAAGAGAATTTTAACTAATTGTTCAAGCTGGACAATAGCCAAAACCCTGGAGTTAGCACACCTGGATAATATCCATATAATGTTTCTAGAGAAATAGATTCTAGTAAGGAAGCAAATAATGGAACTTTTAAAGATTAATGAGGGAAATGGAGAAATTTTAGGAAACAAATTTATAGAACGATGTTGTATAATAATCATGTTTGAAGCTTTAGAGGACAAACCAGTTTCATAGAGAAAATAAGAAGCAGCACCATGAAATCTGTGTTATTATTGTGGTTTAACTGTGGTGGATTCATGTCAATCTATGCCAAAACCAATACAGAATTGTAAAGTAAAAATTAAAAATAAATAAATAATTTAAAAAAAAATAAAGTCCTGTTTACACAAACAGACTGAGTTTAATACTTCAGTTTTCTTCACATATGACGTATAATTTCCATTTAGTGAGGTAGATTTAGGTTTACCTTTCATTTCATTAGCTAATATGTCAATTCTCCTAAAATCCAGTGAGTATATTATGTGTGAGTGAGTCACCGTTAGTGAAGACAGAAGAGAAAAAGGAAATTTCAAGCTTTAGATAAGAAGTAAGAAAAATGAAAATCCTTTAAAAAACATGTTTAGTAACCCTTTGGTACTCTTGTTGCTCAACAGCCCAAAAGAAAAAAAAAGGCCAGTAAATTTAAAAATAAGTTACTGAGCTAAAAATGATAATTTTCACACGGCACAACTGCACAAATGGATTTCATACTGTGGTATGGTACTAAGTGGTGCAACATTGCTAAAGGTATGGAGACTATGTGTAGAAGTCATTTTAGGACTTATGAGACTGTTTCTGGTTCTGTTGCCTGATTCTCATCAGTATGTGCAGTGATCTGATCAAACAGTGCCTTGGCTTCAGATGGGAAATTTGGGGTCAGAAGCAAAATTTTAGTATACAGCTGTGAATTGTAAAGGAAGACTGCTACCAGGAACGGTAAACCAAACACCACAGTTGCTACCACTGAAATCCTAGTGTTAATTAAGGGAGGTATGATATAGCCCTAATTATAGGAACTAACTTGCTTATTGGTATAGGATGCCCAAGCAGTACGGTTATTGATGCAATACAGATTGGGTTTTAGAGAACCAGTATGGAACTTGAGATTTCTAAATATAAATTAAAAGCAATGTCTTATGGGTCAGGTAATTCTAGGTACTAGATATAATCAGTTCAACCTCAACTAAAATATTGGAATAAAGAGGGGAAATTACTAATCAGTCACTAGATAATAGAATGAAAAGCCATAGGCATTTAAGAAAGAATAAATAATGATAAGAAAATCTGATTACTTTTTTGACAGAATTCTGAGAGATTAAGTCAATGAAATTGCTATGTTATACTTTGATTTTGGTTTTACAGATCATGAAATTATATTTGCAAATTTTATGCAAATTTACTAAGAGATTAATGTTACCATGTTCTATAGATGTAGGACAAAGAAAATCCTGTTAATGCCATCGGTTACAAAAATGTATAAAGAGATTCCAAGGTCATGAATTCTGTGTTTAGAAGAGCTGAATAGTTTCATTCTCTTTTTATAGCCATATTTCTCACCTCTTTTTGGATGTACATATTCTGTAAATGCTTGTGGTTGGTCACAGGAATGGGCCATGGAAGGCAGCACAGCTACTGACAAAGGTTTATACTGTATTTTCATTATATCATTCATTTTTTCAATGAGTAAGTTTTTGAGCACTTACCATACAGCCCAGAGGCTGAAGTACATGGGCTAGATCAGTAAACAAAACAGATGAAATCCATTTTCTAGTAGAGTTTTATTATGGCGGCTAGAGGCAAAAAACAAGATAAATATGAAAATGATGTAGTGTGTTAGAAGGTGATCTGTGCTACAGAAAAAAGATAGATAAGTGTATTGGCTATGTGGGGTAGGATTGCAATTTTAAGTAGAGTAGTCAGGGTAAGCCCAATTGTGAAGAGGATCTTTGAATGAGGACTTGATGCCATGAGTGAATTAGGCATATGAAGAAGTGTTCCAGGTAGGGGAACAGACAACACAAAGGTCCTAAGGACAGAATGTGAATCTGGGGAACTCAGTAGTAGATGGGGCCAGAGTTAACAAGCGACCCTATCATGTTGCTTTTTTGGCCACTGTTAGCATTTTAGCTTTTATTCTAAGTGATGGGCAGACATTAGATAAATTTAAACAAGGAGTAAAATGATCTGACTTACTATTTGAATACATCTTTCTGGCAACTGCTGGAAATAGATCCTAAATGGACAAAGATATAAGCACCATGACCTCTAGGAGGAGGCTCTTATTACTCTATGGGGTTAACTTTCTAGAATAAAATTATTTTCGGAATTGCAGCTTTGAATTTTATAGCCTAAATTCCATGAATACAAACATTTTTATTTCAGTATATATTTTAAGGGAGATGATTTCCAAGAGTCATCTATTGAAACAATATTTGATCGCTAAATTTTCAAGATCACAAATCAAATACATAATTTAATTAATGTAATGATTTATGTGTGCAATATTTTACAGCTTTCCATATGCCTTTACAAGGCAAGAACTTATTTAAACCATGTGAAGACTCAGTGAAGTTGGAGAGATGATTATCATCATCTCACTTCAGGTAAAGATAGTTTATCTTTCAGACTAGTTAGTGGCACAGCCAAGATAGGGATCCAAGTGTTCTTATTTCAAACCCAAGGTTCTTTCCACTCTATCACTTTTGTTCAGACTAGCCTTTCAAATTTGTTGTACTAGGACATGACCTACCTTAAAATTATTGTTAATGACTTACAAATGAAGGAAATTTTCAGAAGGTATTATATTAGAGGGGAAGAAGTAGTGTACAGGCAATTAATGAGAAAGAAATAATAAAAATCAATCTTGATAACTTCAATACTTTATTTCTTGACCTTTTACTTTCACCCAGAAGTCATTTACTCAAATACTACTAGAAATTGGAGCTCACTCAAGGTCAAAAGTTATGGTGGTATGGCTGCTAGCCAAAGCTAACTTTATGTCAAAATTATCTTTAAAAGAGGCTACACTGAAGATGTCTTCAGGGTCAAATATAAAGATATTACAAAAACCTTGGGTCAAACACACCTCTTAAAAAATTAAATGATGTGAGGTTGTCAAAAATTAGTAAGATCTGTGGAACTCCATTTAACATGTTAAACTATCATAGATCATGATGCTTGCCAGTTTTTTTAGGCTTTAAAACTCTTTTTCTAAATCAAGTTGAAAAATTGTCCAATTGTTACTTTAAATTTTATTACCAGCATCCATCGTTTCCCTACACTATTTGCATCTCAAAACTTCCTTGCAACCCTTTCTATACTTGCTGAACACAAGATATTTCCTGATATATCATTTCAAACTCCTTAACAAGTTTGACCTTAATTAAGAGTTTGAACTTTACTCTATCTCTTTGATTCCACAACCATCAGGCAACACTGACCAGTCTTAGAAGTCCCACTTTCCAAGTTGACCAGTAGGCCCACTTGGTTGGGTCCCTTTGGAAGTGCAACAAATTCATTGTTTCTCCATGTTTCCTCTACTTGAGAGGGAAAAGCAGTGTGAGGAACAAAGTTAGGACAGGTGGGATGCTAAAAGAGCAGAATCTCTCTATAAATCAAGTAGACTAATCAATCTAGATTGAGTGTAAAATGATTTTTATTGAGCTCCTTCAATCTATCAGGCACTAAGTTGCATGCTTTCACATTTATTATTTTGTTTATTTTCTTTCAATCATATGAGGGGAATGTAAAATATATTTCTATTTTATCCATATAGAGATTGAGACTCAAAGAATGTAAGTAACTCTTAAGTTTTTTCTCTAGGAAAAATTTTTCTTAAAGATTGTTTGACGCCAAAACAAAACTTGAGATTGTTTGATGCCAAATCTGATAGAACAGCTTTTTTTTTCGTCATACTGATTCAAAGTTAATCTCATCCCAGATCTTATACATAATCCTCTGAGCCCCGCTGCTATTATATCTTTCACCTTGAAGAGAGAAGAGGATGCTTTGGGGTACCTGGAGATGCCATGTTCACATATATCGTAGCTATAGAATAAATTCAGTTACTCTGTGGGCAAATATCTATTGGATTGAAGACAGCTCAGTCAATATAAATTGTGGTAAAAACTGAAGTTAATTAGCTGAGAGTGAAAAGTGAAGTCACTCAGTCGTGTCTGACTCTTCGTGACCCCATGGACTGTAGCCCATCAGGCTCCTCCGTGCACGGGATTTTCCAGGCAAGAGTGCTGGAGTGGATTGCCATTTCCTTCTCCAGGGGATCTTCCTGACCCAGGAATTGAACCCGGGTCTCCTGCATTGCAGGCAGACGCTTTACCATCTGAGCCACTAGGGAAGCTGAGATAGATGTATATCCCAGGGCCAAATATTATTCAATGACACCTACTTTATACAAGGGTTCTTTGTACAAAACCCAAGACTGCACTTATCAAGAGTGATGGCATAGTTAAAAGTTAGAATCCAAGTGCAGAAACTCCTTATTTTCAGTTTATAGTTTGGTTAAATATAATTACTAAAATGCAATATTATTACATAGAAAGAAAGTTGCCAGAGAAAGTAAGAAGATGATGATATTCATCCAAGTAAAATATTGATGACTTCTAAAAGGAATGCTGACAGACTATAGGTGAAATCTGATTAGAAAATTAATGTCAGATATATTAGTCAGAGATGATCTCTCCATATTGATCTAAATTATGTGACTCAAAAGAAGGGCCCCTCCTAAGTCTTGATGTTCTTTCAGCCATACTGACCTAGATTCAGAGCAACATCTGACATTCAGCTTCATCTTCATCCTCACTGATCTTGAGAACTTATTTGTCTTTCCTTCGCTAAAGTCCAAAAGTTTGTTCCTTCAAGATCTTTATACTTTCTCCAAATTAAAAAGAAAAAGACTAAATTTCCCCCACACTGATTAAAATCATATACCCTAAAAGGTGTCATTTACATTATTTTGGAAATAAACTATCACTTTAAAAAATTGGCTACACTGCACTGAGTCTTCATTGCTGTGCTTGAGCTTTTTCTAGCTGTAGTATGTGGGCTTAACTGGCTCCCCCACCCCCATCACCTCCCTAGACATGTGGGATCAATCTTAGTTCCCCAACCAGGGATCAAACTTGTGTCCCCTGCGTTGGAAGGCAGATTCTTACCCACTGGACCACCATGGATATCCTACACTATCACTTCTTGACATCAGTCACTAAGATGTATCTAACTGTCAGTAAGACTCTACCTTGTAATTTACACAAAGTGAATTTACAAGGAATACGATAACATAAAACATTCCCAGTTTTGTTTTCCCCTCTTTTTTTTCTTAATATTTGAGGTAAATTTTATTAAGAAAAGAAATTACACTTGGCCACAAATTGTTGGATGGTAACCTTTCTTAGGTTTGCATGTTAAAATTTGGAAGTATAATGAGAAAAAAATTGAGATGGGACCAAAAGATCTTAAGCCTCTCTCTTTCCCTTGTCTCCCTCTTCTCTGTTCTTTTTCTTCCCCTTCATCTCTCTCTCACTTGTTCTTCTATTTATTAATCTCCTACATGAAAAAGACAATAACCTGAATAAATAGGGCATGATAAACAGGTATGGGCCCTAAGACCACAGTGAAAAAAGAAATCAACACTGATAAATACATATGTGGTGATACACGTGGGTACTCAGCAATACTCTGAAACAACTACATGTCTATTTCATGAAACATATGCACTACTCATGATTCTAAGTAAAGATATTTTTAAACTAAATACAAATCGGCATTTATTATTGTTCTTTCTATTCATTTCCTTTGCATAAAAAGTAAATCCTGTGATATACAATTATTCTTAAAATAGTCTGAGAATCAATTGCTATGTATGTGAAATATTGGCATTGGACTTTTTTTATCTTTATCTAAAGCTTTTTTTAAACCTTAACTTTTTTTTTGTTTTTTTTTTTAAACTTTATCTAAAGGTTTTTTCAAGGACTGACTATAGCACAGGGAACTATACTTAATATTTTATAACTATAAGGGAAAAGAATCTGAAAAATAGTATATAGAATATATATATATATGTATAACTGAATCATTTTATTGTACACCTGAAACTAAAACAACTATACTTCAATACAAAAATAAAATTCTTTTCAGGTCTAAAATACTGTGACAATGGAAAATCTCATGAATCGTCAGGTTTGGTGTCTATACATGTTGCTGTTTTTTTTTTTTTTTTTTCATTATGAATCCCTGTTTCAACACTCATAAGAATTACCTTTACCCTTACATTTTAGGATTTTTTTTTTTTGTCCCATTCTTGTTTCCTTGGGATTGACAAGGCAAGGAAACTCAGTTTTAGGTCTTCCAAATTCCAGAGAAGATACACAAAGTGTCCAACTCCTGGTGGTTGTTTAATAATGATATTGATTGATTAAATAAAGAGCTTGAACTCTACTATTAGAGAACCATGTCACATTTCCCTTCATGAAGATAATTCACGGAGAGGGGTGAATTCGGCTAAAAGATAGGGCCATTTGATCTGAACCAGTGTCCAGGTTAGATTAGGACCATCTTGCAATTATCTAGTGGAAAAACTGAACAAAGGAACAAGCTTACAACTGAAGAGGAGAAGGATGCTTCAAAGAGATAGGAAGAGTTTTTTAGTTTTCTTCTATTCATAATATGTTTAAATAGTGTCTTTAAACTTTTAAGCAAATAGCATATAGTGTGGATGATAAAACCTAACCTTGCCTATTTCAACAATGATTCAAAATACTTTTAAAAGGTTTCAGATTAAGCAAAACACAAAAGGCAGTTTGTTAAACATTTTCTCTTGACTGTTAAACATGTGTATCTACAAAATTATATTTATTTTTTGATCATTTAGGCTAATATTTGTAAAAATTCACTTTAACAGGATCCCTTTAAAATCTAAGAAGTCCTGTGTGTTCATTTTCGCAATACAAATAAAATATTTTCTCTTTCAAACTAGAACACAATATTTTACCAATAAATTAATTCTACCTTTAGAAGGTTCCTCTGAAAATGAACTATGGTTTTAATAAGGATCTTGAAATTCACTGACATGTGAATGTTCCCATATTAGAGTACAGCTTACATTCATTAGGTGTGTGACTGAATTTCCTGTTTAATTTTAGGTTAATGAAATAAATACTTTAATATAGCTCTCTCTCTTTTTTTTCTAATCCTCATAGTTTATGAATGAATAGGGCAGCAATCCAAATTCTAGGCCTCTTACACAGAGTCAGAAGACTGGATTTACTTAGTGGACTATTCATCCCACTTGGAGGACAAAGGAAGTTGTCTGAAATCTTTTGGTAATAACAGAAACGTGATGAAGAAGTCTCATAAGACAAAGCAGGGTTTTCTCTGTTGAAGCGACTTTTCACTGTGAAACCCAGGAGGAGGCTGCCAAATGTGCAGTGATCTCTTTTGAGGACTTAAGAATGAGTGGCTTCAATAAGCTATGAGGACAAAGTGAAACGACACCTTTATAGATTCCAATGGCTCAGAAGACTCCACTTTGACATTTCATTTTACCTTGGCCAACAACTGCAATGAAAAATAGCCCAGACATATGATAGGATATGCCCTTATGCATGATATTTTGTATCAGATATATCAGTCACATTGCAAAGGACTTAGATCAACTTAAAAAAATAAAACCCAATAGAATGATTACAGCCGCTGCCTAGAATGACAAGTATTATCAACAAAAATTAATCAGGCGCATCTTTTAGTGAACTCAATTAATAATGTGCAACAACAGGGTCTCTTTTCTTAAGATGAAAATTAATTAGTGGAGGGAAGGTCACTTGGAGATGCTGACATCACTCATCAGAATGCTCTGGCAGCTCTAATTATTTGTCTTCCAGGCTTGGGTGATCAGAAATTATTGCAATACCTGAGCAACATTTTGAAAAAGCTTTGTGCATGGCTCTTTTAATTAGACCTGGTATTTGATTAATGCAGTGGAAGCATTTAGATCAGCCTCTTATCATTGAGTGACTTAGAAGTTTTAGGAAATTATACTGTGTGAGACAGGGTCACTGAAGAGGTTTGGAATCTATATATTTTTATTAATAAAGAGTTATAATTTTAAATTAGATTTATCTTTCTCTTATAAGCACTCCATTTATTGCCAAGCCAGATAGTGTATGGTATAGAATTTTATGTATTCATATTTCAAGCATTTTTTTTTTCTTTTTTGCCTCTCAATGAAAATACCCATGCTTGGAGTTTTAGAACTGAACAATTTAATCTGAAAATCTTTCAGGACTTCATGTAGGATAACATCTCAAAGGAGGAATATAATTGTATCTCAAAATTCAACATTAAGAAAATTCAATTAGGGTCTTGTGTACAGACGTTGCAGGCTCATAACGTAAATATAGAGACAAACTATCCTGGACAAATAGGGAAAAATAGCACAATATTGTAAATATTGATATAACTATTTATTTCATGAGTTGAATCATTTTTAAATTTTGGAGGATTAAAAAATATGTGATAAAACTTGTCTACATTAACTATGTAATTGTTTATATATTTGAGGGGTTTTCATGCAACTTACATGGTATTCACACCAATGGTACTTTAAGCTGATGTTCACAGTAAATGTCAGCTATGTTTTGGCTATAGGTTTCTTCAAAGACCACAGGATGAAGTGGAATTAGGATAAATTTTATAATAACATTTTAATCTGCAGGGAAACATATTCAAACCTTTCAATTTTGCTGCTCACTTACTGACCTAACAGTAAGTAAGTGTTAGTAAAGAAAGCTGAGCACCGACGAATTGATGCTTTTGAACTGTGGTGTTGGAGAAGACTCTTGAGAGTCCCTTGGACAGCAAGGAGATTCAACCAGTCTATCCTAAAGGAAATCAGTCCTGAATATTCATTGGAAGGTCTGATGCTGAAGCTGAAGCTCCAATACTTTGGCCACCTGATGCGAAGAACTGACTCATTTGAAAAGATCCTGATGCTGGGAAAGAATGAAGGCGGGAGGTGAAGGGGATGACAGAGGATGAGATGGTTGGATGACATCACCAACTCAAAGGACATGAGTTTGAGTAAATTCTGGGGTTTGGTGATGGACAGGGAGGCCTGGTGTGCTGCAGTCCATGGGGTTGCAAAGAGGCAGACATGATTGAGGGATTGAACTGAACTGAAGTGTTAGTCGTTCAGTTGTGCCTGACTCTTTGAGACCCCATGGTATGGATATATAAACACACACACATCTTCTTTCAAGAATATAGGGTTTTTGGGTACTACTGTTGATCCAATTAGAGAAGTAGCATAGGGTAGTAAAAGGCACTTGGCTTTAGATAAAAAAAATCTGGGATGAAATCTTGATTCCATTGTTTAACATTTGTGTGAATATGAGAGATATGCTCAGTGTCTCTGGATGTCAATGTCTTCACCTGTAAATGGAGAAAGTAGCCCTAATCTTATGAGCAGTAAGGAAATTTAAATGAGATGATGTATTTGGAATGTTTACTGTGTGTGTGCCCAGTCACTCAGTCATGTCTGATACTTTGTAACCCCATGGGCTATAGCCCTCCAGGCTCCTCTGTCCATGGGATTTTTCTGGACAAGAATACTGGAGTGGGTTGCCATTTCCTCTTCCAGGGGATCTTCCCAATGCTCACTATAGTGATCAAAATCTTGCAGGAGTTCAATACATGTTAATTTCATTCACAATATTGAACACTGAGGTTTTGATGATCTTTCAGTTATTTGTAAAAGGATCTAAGGGGTTTGCATGATTTTCAGTTTAATAGATCAACCTTGAAACTAGATGGACTGTATTTTAAGACAATAAATATACCCTTAAAATCAGCAACTTGAGGATATTTATATACCTTAAATGTATCGCTTATAGACTCTAATTAATGATCTATATTAGAATTGTCTGGGATGTAGCCATGATTCAGATATTAATGAAAAATAAGGTAACTTGTCCTATACTCACTGGTAAAACATTTGGATACTTATTTCTGCTGATGAATTATGCATGCAAAGTCCGAATGAGGCACACTGATTTATTTTCCCTCTTTTATGCCTTGATTTTCAGGCTGTGTGCAAAGCAGTGTATATTTTTTCTGTCCTGCACTCCCACTGACTATATTATGCTCCTGGGGCTCTTCAAGTGGAGGAGACACGCAGCTCTGCTCACGGATGGCAGGTTGGCCTATAAAGCCAAGGTAGCAAACGGGCATTTGGGAGAAAAGATTTTAAAATTAGTGTCAGATGTAGAATTGTTAGGGCAAAGTACAACATCTCTGCTCAGATGTCAATTCCATTCACACCTCTATACCTCTCAAAACCCTGCTATTTAAAAATCTACAAACATACATCTTAAAAACTTCAAATTAAGACCGCTAAGTAGACCTGTAAAATAATGACCCTGGATAACTTAAAAAAAAAATCTAACAAATATTTATACAACAGTAATTATGTGCCAGGCATTATTCTAGGTTGATTAACGAGAAAGAAAACCCAAAATTAGAAACAGTATGCTGTTTCCAAAAGGCAATAGTGAAATAAATGAGAAAAAAATGCCTGAAAAACATGTGCTTGACTGCCTTACATACCAATTGGTATTATACAGTGTCACCTGCTCCCAGAGATGAGAAATGTCAAATCATTAGCTGCCATCCAGAGGAAGGTTTTCTGTTGCTACCCCCATTCAGATTTTCTGGTTAGAGGATCCATTTCCTTGGAAGAGGGTTTTGTGTTATTGGCTGACTCCAATCCCTGCTGATGCTCTTATGTCCATTCGTAGAGTCTCCAGATATGCGGGGGCTTCCCAGGTGGCGCTAGTGGTAAAGAACCCACCTGCCAATGCAGAAGACCTAAGAGACACGGGTTCAATCCCTGGGTCCGGAAGATCCCCTGGAGGAGGTCACGGCAACCCACCTCAGGATTCTTGCCTGGAGAATACCATGGACAGAGAAGCCTGGTGGACGATAATCCCTAGGCTCTCAAAAGAGTCAGACAAGACTGAAGCGACTTAGTACGCATGAGTGCACTCAAGCAGATATCTGGGGGCTCTTCACAGCATCTTTCCTCTTCTGTTCCAACTCACTTCCAGGTCTGGGATGGGCTGTGCTGTACTCCACTGTGCCCACAGCACAAGGTGGAGAAGCCAGGGCCACAGGACCTGGAGTCTGGAGACGTGGCTTAATGTTCCACTCCTGTCACTAACCCACATCTTTAAGCTCTTTAAGGTCCCATCTAGCTCTGTAATCCTAGGGTAGGTGTCTGTTAGATTAGGAGCTTATCAACATCAGCAACTATATCCAATTCATATTTGTATCTCTAGGGATAAAGGAAGAAAGGGTGGGAGATAAAATTTCCACACAAGGCAAATCTTCCTTCTACCTTTCCTCACCCTGCTTACTTGATGTAGCTTCAACTTCCTACTCAAAGGGCAAATAATTCCCTGCATTATGATAACTAATTGATTTTATTGCTAGAGAAATTAATAGAAAGAGATGGTACCATGAGCAACGTCCCGTTTTGAAGCACATTGAAACTTCTTTTCAACATTCTTTTAAGTAATTTTCCAAAAATGCAACCTCTAGTTCTTTAGCCAGCATTTCAGCCTTCTTATCGTAGAAATCATGACAGATCCTTGCTAATTTTATGAAATTTGATTAGCACCTAACAGGAGGAAACGGCAACCCACTCCAGTATTCTGGCCTGGAAAATCCCATGGGCAGAGAAGCCTGGTGGGCTACAGTCCATGGGCTGTAAAGAGTCAGACACTACTGAACGACTAACACTTTCTTCTTTCTAACAGTATGAATTGGAGGTTCTTACTAAGCATTGTCAAAGGTAGGAAAGTTGAAAAGGTTCTGCATGTAAAAGAAGCAAAATATCTTTTAAAAGTTAATAAACTTTTCTTATAAGACCCTAAAGTGAGAATTTTCAGAGTACTATTTTAGAGACATCCATGTTGATTGGTTTTTGAATGCCACAAACTCTGGCTGGCTATGGGAACTTAGACAAGCTGCTTTACCCCCAAGCCTCAGGTACTGTGTTTATGAACTGAGCATATGCAGAGAAGAGTTACCAGGGCTCTGCAACTTTTTTCTGTCAAGATGCTAAAAATGGTTCCAAGTAAACTAGAAGGTTTCAAAAATCAGAAGTCTTCTCCTAAGAGAAAGACTCTAACATCCAAACTGCAAAGTGAACTTGTATTTTCTACAACTATTTGTCTACTGTAGGTAAATTGTAATAAGATCATTCAAAATTCAGTGATGACTTAAAAACATCCTAATTTATTTACTGGTGAGTCATTCTGTCCTCTGTTTCCTCTAATTGTGTGGTTGACAATTAGAAAAAATTTCCCCTAGGATTATTTATCAAACAGACCTACATTTATTCACCTAACTTGCCTGCAAGTTTTAAATATTTAAAGCTGGGTAAACTTGAGGTGTTTTCAGATTTGAAGTAAAATATGGTACTTTTGAAAAGCTTCTATCATCAGTTGTCTTCTGGAACTTGTTTTAATTTATAGCATTTGAAGCAAATTATAATAAACAAGCCCTTTTCTTTTTAGTATCATACATCTTATTGCCTCCATGATCTGATGAGTAACTGATTAAATTAGCACAACCTTTCTCTGCATTGAGACACGGGGAGTTATTGACAATAGGATATATCATTTCTTAACAAATTCCTCTGCGATTTTTCTCAAGCCTGTTCATCTGATTCTATTCAATCAATAGAAAATGTTTGTAAGAAAAATACTGCTAGTAAATTCTTATACTTTCTCTGGACACATAGTTTAACTTGTCAGAAGTCTTTCCATGTGTACAATAAGACCTTTCTGTTTGACAAATATAAGGATGCCCAAGTTGTTTTGTCGAATGCGTCACCTCAAGTTATATAGCTAACGGTTCGCATTTGATCACCTTGCTAACTGTTTTAAATCGAGAAACAAAGGAAACTACACATGTATATTAAAACTGATTAGCATTACACCCTAAAGCAATTAAATAAATATTAGAAGAAACTCCCACAACCCTTTGTTTTGCTATAAGGGGCTCAGCTGTGCTCCTTCTAACCCTAACTACATCACTTCAAATTACCAGTAAATTAACAGAGGAACACTTTCAACCTCAGAGCAGATTTGATCCAAATAGTCTTTAAATGCCATTTCTGTTCCTATTAACCTAAAGATCGGCATAACAGATATTTTCTCGAGGCTGCCCAGCAGTCTAGGGCATTAACGGTGAAGTTGTGACAGCACTTTTCATGATGATTTATGATTCCATGTTTAACTTGATTACGCCAATGCTGACTCTGAATACTATTTCAATTAGTGCACAGAAGGTCATATCACAAATATTCCTCTATAATCTATTCCTATTAACACTAATACACAGAGTAACCAAATCTTTTCACCCTTGTTGGTTCACATCATCCATAGCCCTAACTGCAGGCTTGTTTACCAGTTTACTGCCTTGGACACTTCCGAAATAGTAATTTTCACTCCTTTGAGTATCATTAATAGCTGTGCTATGACATGGGGAATAAAGCATCTCTCTGCTGGCATTTGTGCATTAATAATTATCAAAGTCTCAGATTTATTAAACAGGAGGTCTGCTCTCTAAACTGCCTGTCTAAAGCATTATTTCATGACCAATTACTAAATAAATATACAAAAGATTTTTTAGGGAAATGAACCTGGCTTCCTCCTAAAATCAATTTGAGCAACAACTTTCTCTCATTATTGCTCTCTTAACGACTTCAGGGAGTTGCTCCCAGATAGATGTAACCAGTCATAATCCAGCTTTCTTTTTTTGACTAATTTCTATGTCTAATCATTGGGGAAAACAGAGAATATTGGGTCATCAGGTCTTTCTTTTCTACCTGAAAACTGCTTATTAAACAGTCCCTGTGGGACAAAATTAAGACTACAAAGGGGAGTGCAGTTTTACGGAAAAAAAGTTTTCAATTTGTCCAAAGGTTAAAGTGAAACCAACTGCTGGAGACAAAATCCACACATCATTTAAACAATTAGTGAGGAATGTTCAAAGACTTTATGTTCAAAGTGCACACAATTTGTATGTTAAGTCATATGTGGAGGGAATCTAGACTTAAAGTTAATTAACAATAAACCAAGAGGGCTTCATCGCAGACGTTTAACTGCACCAAGAGGCCGGCATCCAGCCGAGAGCGTGGCGGGAAGTGGGACAGGGGGGTGGCATGTCACCATGCTCAGTGGGTCCCCAATAAATGCCTTATTAACAACGATGATGTCAGCCTTGCAAAATATTAAAGGGCCTTGTCCCTGTGGCTTGCTTTTTCTTGTTTAAGTGACCTGAGAAACACTTTTAATAACAAGGTATTTACGGAAGGAAAAAAAAAATCAATAGTGTTATTTCACAACCCACTATTGCCAATTCATTGGCAATCTTGCTTTCAAGGATTCTCCAGCAATCAAAAATCATATTGTCATTCCTCTCATAGCTAATTTTACTGATTTTTCATGATATACTCAATAAAAGCTTAGTGTCTATGAGAGTAAAAAAAAAAAAAGCTTTCCTTTTTTTGTTGGGCGAGACTGAATTTGAATGATTATAGCACTATTTAAAAGCCAAACTAATGGACAGAATTTATAAAAATACAATTGACATGAACTTTTTGTTTTTACAAACATTTTCTTTCAAAAGTTGAAGTATAGTTGATTTACAGTGTGTTCGTTTCTGGTGAAGAGCAAAGTGATTTAGGTTTTTATACATATATTCTTTTCGCATTATCATCTGTTATAGGATAGTGAACATAGTTTCTTGTGCTATACAGTAGGTTTTTGTTGTTTATATATTTGATGTACAGTAGTTTGTATATTGGGGAAGGAAATGGCAACCCACTCCAGTGTTCTTGCCTGGAGAATCCCAAGGACAGAGGAGCCTGGTGGGCTGCCGTCTATGGGGTCGCACAGAGTCAGACACGACACTGAAGCGACTTAGCAGCAGCAGCAGTTTGTATATGCTAATCCCAAATTCCTAATTTATTCCTCCCCCACCTCCTCTTTCCCCTTTAGTAACCCTAAGTTTGTTTTCATGTGTATGTCTGTTTCTGTTTTGTCATTCAGTACATTTGCATGATAATTTTGATTCCACATATAAATGATTTCATACAATATTTGTCTTTCTAGGTCATCTTTCAGGCCCAGGTCTCATAATCCAAAGGAATTCATCATCCCTACTAATCCTTGCTAGACTATTAACTGACAAATAAGACAGTACCCCACACTGAATCAACATGTACCCCCATCCATAGATGTATTAATAAAAAAGAGAATCTTAGAGAATCATTAAAAAAAAAAAACCTACACTAGTAAAATGATGTGGGTTGGGATAATGATTTGTGGATGAGAGTGTTTTTAAATAATTCCTTTAACCCAACAGAGAAGTTCTCTGTTACATCTGTAAAACTTTCCCTAGTCTTTGGCATGCTATTGACACAGAAACCACAGGCCTAGGAGCATGTACACTTGTCTCTGAGATGTGCCTGTCTAGTCTTTCACATAGAGGATCCCGACAGCCAAAAGGAAAATTGACTCGAAGCTCATGAATATCCAACTGCCTATTATTTTCCTGTTACAAAGTTAACTCCAAAAATCTGAGAAACTGGGAAGAAATCACCCCTTACAACAAAGTACTTAAAAGTGCTGTGTGTGGTGCCTGGCACATAATAACTGCTCAAGGAAAATTAGTTTTCTTCCTCCCATTCTCTGTATTGGTTCTCATTCTCCCTCAGTCACTCCCACTTCCATGCACTCAACTTTCAAAGATGAATTATCCCAAAGATGAAAGTCAGTTATTCTGGAGGCTTGCATTCTCTGCATTTTATAATCTCCCATCCCCCACCCCCTTCCCCATGGTTCATGTTAACACAGCTGGAACAAAGGGTAAGTTGCAAAGACTTTTAAATAAAGGATTCACTTTCCATTGCAGTACTGGAAAGCTGATTGAAAACTTATTTAGGAGTAGAGTTAAAAATCCAGAAGGCAGAGGGGAGAAGAACTTCATGCCAGGGTAGCAAATAGGAAAGAAAATCATCTGATTTCTCTTCATTGCCTGAAGACACACTCATGGGGGCTTAAGTATGGACTGGTAAAGATGAATGAACCTCCTTATTGTTGCATTAATAGGATAGTTAGAGTTAAGGATCAGTGAACATTTATTCTTATAATAAAAGCTTTCTTTAGTTTTCCATATAAATGTACTTCTTTGTATAATAGTATCTGTGTAGTAATCATAAGTGATGCTTAGCCTACACGTCTGAGTGATTAGGGAATAGTTATAAATTTTTATATGCATATATCCATATCTCCACGTGGAGAGAGCCTGCCTTCCTTTTACAGGTGGTTCATAAAAAGATTGTAATAGGAAAGATCCACTTCAAATGAAAGGTTGAGCTGTTACGTCTAGATGGAGAGCGATCACAGAGATTAGCCCCTTGCCCTGAGTAATTTATAAAAAGCAAATGAGGGACTGGTGGCCACGAAAGTAAATATAATTAACCCACTTAGAAAAACCTTCACCCTTGTTACAGACGGTTTCTGCGCCATCAGACCAACTAGAGTCACACACAAATAAATTAAGAGAAAGATTCCAAGATTTTAAAGTTTCTTTCTAATTTCTTCATAAATAATTGGGCTGTAGAAGAATAGCCCATTTTTCAAACTCTGAATAAGCACCTCATGTATATGAGCCAGTTCATAATTTTTGCACAGATGTCACACTCCACAGGATATAAAAACAAACTAAAGATAGCCGGCCATATAACGTGTAGATATATCATCGTTACAGATGCTCGGTAGGGCTTGTGCATTTTTTTTCTCCCAAACAAATCTCAAATCTACATATTTTGAAGATATAAATTTCTCATTTGTTATTCTTGGACATGTTCTTTCTTTTTTTTTAAGGGAATTTTTTAAAAGTTCCAGACCCACAAAGCTGGCATGAAACTGTCAGGGCTGGAGAAAGAAGCCCCCATTTCTACACAAAGAAGATGCAACAAAGACAGTGTGTTTTTCTGACACTGCCTATGAGAGCCTGCTTAGTAAGAATGAACAGCGTTCTCCTCAATGAATTCAGGCTTTTGGCTCAGCCATTTGGGGTCCTGTCTGCTGACAAAGAGCCTGCAAATGTTATTGGCACGTGTAATTTACTGTAAATCTTCCTTTCAATCCTGAAACACACAACTGTGCCTTACTGAGAACCGAGGGGAAGAGGGGGAAATCTTTCCTAGATGTTTTTTCTCCTGTTTGTGTGCAGGACCGATTCATTTGAGCAGAACCACTCTGTCGGTAGACTGATGAAATCATGTGACTGCCACTCCACCGTGTTTCTATAATTCCCCTAAACTGAAGGTTAAATGAGATTAGGTGTTCATCTGAGGATTCGGGGTCAGCTGCTTTGTAAAAGCGAAAATGTCAAATATTGATCACAATCCTTCCCTCAGGAAATGCCCGAAGAGGAAATGCCCAGGTGGTGTTTTGGTTACAGAATATTGTTCTTAGGAGGGGGTGGGATTCAACAGCCTGAGTTTGAATCTTGACTCTTCTATTTCTTAGTGTGACATTAATTGAATTATTTAACTTACAAAGCCTCAGTTTTCACACCTGTAAAATTGGAACCTATGAGTATGTAGCTTTAAGTTACTGTGAGAATTAAATAAAATATTGCATCTAAAGTGCTGGCACATAGATCTTAACCCTATGTTTTCATTGTTGCCATTCTACATATTACCTGGAAGGAATCACTATGGACGATTCTGGTACCTTCTTCTGTACATTGATGGCTGAAATGTTTTCCACATGTGTCTATCTGAGGGGCTTATCTCTGATCTCTATCTCCAATCTCTTTTGGTAAAGGTGGTAGCACAAGGAAGACTAGGGTATATTTATGCAGTAGCAGGGGCTTTCCAGGTGGTGCTATTGGTAAAGAACTTACCTGCCAATGCAGGAGACATAAAAGATGTGGTTTGATCCCTGGGTTGGGAAGAATTTTTGGAGGAGGGCATGGCAACCCACTCCAGTATTCTTACCTGGAGAATCCCATGGACAGAGGAGCCTAGCAGGCTATTATAGTCTGTAGGGTCGCAAAGAGTCAGACACAATTGAAGTGACTTAGCATGTATGCATGCAGTAACAAAGCTTTGTAAACAGTTTTTCTCCCCACCTTTTGCTATCCTAACTTTTGCTTTGTCCTTTCCTCTTTCTTTGGGTAAGACCATCAAGTGCCTACACCTGCAATATAAATTTACCTCAAAAACCCCATTATGGAGAAAGCCTTGAAATGATAGTGAAAATGACAAATACCCTATGTGGGTAGGGGGGACAGGAGTGCCATCTGAAGCAGATAAGGAAGATTGAAACTATTCTGGAGACTGGCAAAAGTAAAGGCTCTTTCCTCTAAAAGTGGAATGGCAAGAACTATGGATTCAGGCAACACTTGAGCTGGAAGTGGTGGTGAGAAGGTCTGAACCTGCATTTCAGGTAACCCTGTGCACTCTGGCAGTATCACCTTACACAGGTCATAAATTTATCCCTCATGATATTTAATTGTCTCATGTGTATAAACATAACACCTGCCTCACAAGTGTGTTGTTAGAATCTAGGAAATGATTTTATTTCCAATGAAAACTTTTGGTGATTATGAATATTACTGCATGACAGATATTCCTAACAATTTATTTGATAACTAAATAATAATTTAATAATGTCTGTTAAGATTCTTCAAAACTGTGGAAGAATGAATGAGAATGAGAAAACAGGTTTTAAAACCTGAAAAGATATAAATTTAGAAGCAACCAACGAACCTAACTGTCTGGGTTTAGAACCTTTTTTCTACAAGATTTGTACAAAATATAAGGAAAAATAAAGGGAAGAACTACATCAAATGGAAGGAAGAAAACCAAAGGTGTTTACTCTTCTAAAGGTGACATAGTTGAAGAAAATACTTTGGAGATTTTGGACAATAATAATGATAATAACAATATAATAATGGCAATAATAGTAGTTAACATCTTCACTATCTCATGTGCTTGTGAAACCAAAACAGAATATTGTGGAATGATTCAAGAACTAGAATGAAAAATCAATCCTTTAATTATGAAACATCTTTGCGAGTGTCTTGTTTGAGTTCCATCTTGGAGATCGGGAGGGGTAGGGTTATAGAATGAACATCTGCAGAACGACCATCTTCTGGACAATGAACACTTATGAGTTGAATCCAGAGTAGGGGCAGGGAGAAAAAGGGAGGAGATAGAGCAAAAGGGAAGGGAAGGGGAGACTGATATTCCTCAGGCACCTACTATGCACCAAAACTGTGCAGAGCACTTTGTGTAAGTATTCACATTGCAAGGGGTAAAGATAGACCTCTTAGGTTTTTGGAGTCCAGTTTGCAACGCGAAAGTAATAGAAGTTAAAGAGAGTTAGAACAAGCACTTCCCACTACAAGTCCTAAACTACCTAGATAATTTAGAATATCAGGATGGATAGACTAGAGAGCTGACCCATTATGGGTCATTCTTTCATTCTTTGTCCCCATTCTGAAATTCTCACAGAAGTCAGTGAGAAGTCAGTAACCTCTTTACTTTTGGGTTTGGGAACATAATTTCTCTGATGCTAAGAGAATTCAGGTTTATTGTATTATTCTTATAAATGATAGATCAGGAGTAACTTTATAAAACATGATGTGATAAAACAAATAATAATATATTTGAGTATCTAAAAGCACAGAGTAGTTCCTATAATTTCTTTCTCATTCTTTCCTCTTATTTCCTGTCCTCCTTCCCTTCCTTTCTTTTTCCTTTGTGTGTCCCTTCCTCCCCTCCTTTCTTTCCTTCTTCTTTCTCCTCCTTCCTTCTAGCTTTTCTTCTGTTCTCAATAATTGAAAACTAGTTATCTAGTTATCTAATGCCTTCTGTGACATATCCTTTACTCTGTTAATCCCACTTCTTGTCACAAAATTTGACCTTTTAATAACTATTCAGTAATTATTTCTTATTATATTGCAAAAATATTTTCCTGATCAGAGTAAAAAAATAATTCTGCAACTATAATTGGCAGAAATAGGATTAAGGATGTGATGTCTGCATTTACAGTTCCCTACACTGCCTCTATCCTTTGTTACAGACTCAAGAAAGACACACAGACATGAAAAGACTGTAGTGGCCTCTCACTTCTGACATGAAGTTAATTTTTAATAAATTTGTCACTACAAGATGTACATTCTTATTTAAATGAAAAATTTCCCAGTAGTGAACAATTTCCCCCAAACAAGCTTTGCTCACTTTATTTTTAGTAGACTTGGGGTAGACATGCTTTTCTCTAAATATTAGAAATTGTTTTGATATGTATGTATGGGTTAAATATAATAATTGCTTGCTGTGAATTTTTAAACCTTGGATTTAGAAAAATGATTCTAGACTTCTTTTGCCCAAACTGACTTTGTCCGTATTGAATGCTTCTTATACAAAGTGACAACGCTTATGGTGCCGACAGCCAGAGAGCCTCTTGGGGCTGCACTAGTCTGCAGTAAATGAAAAGCTCTTTTCAGACTGAATTTTAGTTGTGTATTGTTATTTGTCTTAGAGTCCATTTATTAGTCCAGAGATAATGTGACAGTTGACTCTTACAGTAACACAGTACTCATTAGCTAGCTTGACAGGGAGGTGCCAACATCCGCTGGAGATTGTATTTTATTAATCTTCATGGCTCATTTGGAAGCCTGGCTGGCTATCTTGTAATGTGCCCTCTTGCTGACTGGGACAGGGATGTGTAGCCGTGCTTACGACTGAAGAATATAAACTTGCACGATAGGCTCTTTCCCTTTCTCTGACCTGAAATGCAGACTTGTAAAGCTCAAGCAAGAAGCTGTAGTGTCCAGGGAAAATCTCCCTCTTAAGAATCTGTAACATTCCTTCTTGATGCTAAATGTCATTTGAATTTAAAACTGCTCAGTGCTTGGTGGATATACATGCTAAAAATCTAAGGACAGATTTAATTACCTTTAAGGTGAATGTTGAAATGTCTTGAAATAGTGTAGTATACCATCATATCTTTGTTTCCTCACTTATTTTTTTGTGGTAATAAAAATAGTCTTCTGAGTTGATCCAGATTTCTTTTCAAACAGTGAATTTGCATAAATCATGCTCTTTGGGCTTGGAAAAATCTTAACTTGTGTTTAAACAAGCTACATTAAATATGACTCATAGCTTCCAATGCTCTTATTCTGTTGACTTTTTGTTTTCAGTTGGATTTTTGTTGTATGTTTGTTTACAATTTTATTATACAGAAGTCTCTTACAAGGTAGTTGCTTATTAAAAAATGATTTTGATAATAAATACTTCACAACAAAGTTGAAGAATTTCCAAACTATCACACTGTGCTGTCTTTCTGGACAAATAAGCTATTATATAATTTCTAAACTTTCCATGGAGTATCCTAAGTCTCTATGTCTCAAAGAGTTTTCACTGATTTCTTACTAATTTAAATGTGTTTTAGTCCATATTAACTGAAAATAGATTTGATTTGGATGTTTTCTTTGGCACTCTGCTAATAAGGCCATTGAAGATGAGATTCCAAGCCTTAGAAAAATGAAATCAACATGTGGTTTAATTCTCACTACTAATACTACCCTGAAAGACTGTTAAGCTTCTGATAGAAAACAATAAAAAACAAGGAAATTCACTGTTAAAACGGCAACATACCATATGTCCTTTAATACCTAATTACAACAGGGGCACAATAAGAGAGTCATTAAACCTGCACCCTATTGTGCATAGGTATCAGAGGACATATGGTGCATTTCAACCATTAGTATGAATTTGATTGCATCTGTGATTTTCTGTTACAACTTTGACTGTATTTTCCAGAAGAAAATGTTGGTAGACATATTGGTCATTGAGAAGAATTGCCAACAATGAGAAATGGGACCATTTTTACCCCTCCAGAGATAGGTGATTATAAATTGCATAAAGGCCTACTAATAACCTTGTTTTCTCTTCTGACTTTCAATGTCTTCTGGCGCATTATTTTCCTGGTTGAAAATTTCTCACTCAAACAAATTATTTTTACTTGCCAGATAAGGGAATTTGATCTGAGTCCTTGCAAAATATGCATTTCCACTAAATATTCCCTGTTATATTGTAAATTTACATGGCCTACATACTGAAAACTGTAGATGATGAAAGGGAGTACCATGTCTATACTTCCTCTTCTTTCTCTTACTGAGGTGAAATTAATGGTCAAAATTGGTAATGTGTTCTCCTGGACTTAGCTTTGAACTCATATGTGTGCATGTCTATTTCTATATATATGCACAGATATTTATCTATATATTTCATTTATGTCTATATATGAAATGCATCTCTATATACACACACACATACACACACATTCTTAAGACAAATATCAAGTTTGAAGGATCAGGAATTAGTAGAATGAAGGCCCCAGGCTTCACCATTTTTTGTTGTTGTTCAGTCATGAACAACAGTCATGTTGCTCAGTCATGTCCGACTCTTTGCCACCCCATGGACTGCAGCACGCCATGCTTCCCTGTCCATCACCAACTCCTGGAGCTTGCTTAAACTCATGCCCATTCAATCAGTGATGCCATCCAACCATCTCATCTTGTTGTCCCCTTCTCCTCCTGCCTTCAGTCTTTCCCAGCATCAGGGTCTTTTCTAATGAGTCAGTAGTTCACATCAGGTGGCCAAAGTATTGGAGATTTGTATTGGAATATTGGAGCATCAGAGCATCAGTCCTTCCAATGAATATTCAGGGTTGATTTCCTTTCGGATTGACTGATTTGATATTCTTGCAGTCCAAGGGACTCTCAAGAGTCTTCCCCAATGCCACAGATCAAAAGCGTAAGTTCTTTGGCA
This sequence comes from Oryx dammah, assembly GCF_014754425.2. Lineage (NCBI taxonomy): Eukaryota > Metazoa > Chordata > Mammalia > Artiodactyla > Bovidae > Oryx > Oryx dammah. The sequence goes on along the minus strand of NW_024070208.1, from coordinate 47,036,534 downwards.
TTCACCATTTTTCTATACCTCTAATACCCAACATAGTCATAAAAGCTATGAGATTTATATGCATGATAATAAAATGATATAAATCAGATTCACATTATTTCTCTGAATTTCATCCATTCATCCATTAGTTCTTTCCTATGACAGTATCTATTGGACCCCTCCGATCTGTTGTGGGCTCTTTTAAATGTTTGGTCAACAACAGTGTGAAAACCAGACAAGCCTTCCCCAACTGTGCATCCTCGTGGATAGAAATAGTTAAACAACTATAGATGTAATAGTTTCTCAGGTGCTGGAAATGCTATGAAGACAATCAAGGCAGTAAGTGTACCAGGAAGCTTGGGTAGGAGATTTGTTGCTTCTCTGCTCATAAGACATTTGTTGATAAGAGTGAAGGGGTGAGGGCTAGGGGTGAGGAACCAGCTGGGAGTCCTGGACTTCATGTGATCAGTGGGAAGAGGGATGAAGGGCTGACACTCATCCTGAGGCAGACAGTAGGTGAGGAAGGGTCTTGCTATGGGCATCGGGAATTTGGGTCCTCATTCTCACTCTGGGGAGTGGGTATATCTGTGCTAAGTCTCTCAGCTGTGTCCACTCTTTGTGACCCCATGGACTGTAGCCCTCCAGAGACTCCTCTGTCCATAGGATTCACCGGGCAAGAATACTGGAGTGGGTTGCCATGCCCTCTCTAGGGGATCTTTCTGACTCTGGGGAGAGGATGGCCTTATCTGAAACTTCAGGAGCATCTCGACTTTCACTCGTGCCCCCAGAGCTGTAGGGCTAGTCTTGGAGACTCTTCTGTCTAGTACATACTGTTTAACCTTGTTCTTGTCCCAGTACTAGGTTACAGATAATAGAAATTCTGAGGATATTTACTACTATTCATGTTTGTTGCTAACTATATTTTTCCTGTAACTGGCAAATCATCATTTAGAAAGCTTGAAAAAAATTCTAAAAAGTAAAGTTTCATGTTCCATGAAGTCTTAGTAATTGAGAATGCTGTCATGTGTTAAAAATGTATCCTGGAACACTGCAATGAATTGTTTAGGCTGTAAATATTACATATTGTCTTTGCTATAAAATGCTAGTTTTATCACTATTTACACATGTTGCCCTAATTAGAATACATGCTTTGTTTTTTCCCAAACAACTTCTATGATTTTGGTTTTGGAAACTTTGCTCCTGCAGCTTGCTGCATGCTAGGGACTAGAATCAGATTAGGATCTGGTCCTACACCCCAAATTCTTAGAATCTAATTTCATAAGTTTAGGAAATTATTACAATAAATGCTCTATCAAGAAGCGAAGCTGAATAAAAGATTCTTGAAGATGATAGTTTAGTATTATGCAGTTGACAAGAAGTCTTGTTCACCTTAGTTTATATACTTCTTATAGAACTTCTGAAGCCTAGAATTTTCAGCAGAGGGCAGGGAAGTGAAGGGGAATCTGTTAAAAACTGGCTTCAGTGAGTAAAAATAGAAAAGATCATACAGTGGTGAAGGTTCACTGTGCATCCTCATGGAGTCCTAACATAGTAGCCTAATTCGTGATATTTAAGTATTGTTTCACTCCTCTTGATCTTCATCTCGCCAAAAGAGTAAAAGCCAATTGACTGGGAAATAATTGCAAGTCTACAATAGATGAAGTCAAATACTCATTTGATGACTAGTTCAGTCGCTCAGTCGTGTCCGACTCCTTGCGACCCCATGAATCGTAGCACGCCAGGCCTCCCTGTCCATCACCAACTCCCGGAGTTCACTCAGATTCACTTCCATCGAGTCAGTGATGCCATCCAGCCATCTCATCTTCTGTCGTCTCCTTCTCCTCCTGCCCCCAATCCCTCCCAGCATCAGAGTCTTTTCCAATGAGTCAACTCTTCGCATGAGGTGTCCAAAGTACTGGAGTTTCAGCTTTAGCATCATTCCTTCCAAAGACATCCCAGGGCTGATCTTCCTCAGAATGGACTGGTTGGATCTCCTTGCAGTCCAAGGGACTCTCAAGAGTCTTCTCCAGCACCACAGTTCAAAAGCATCAATTCTTCGGTGCTCAGCCTTCTTCACAGTCCACCTCTCACATCCATACATGAATTGATCACTAAGATATTTTTAAATTACGTTTTCAAAAATTTTTAAGGGACCAACTTTTGATAAATATTAGAAGGGGTTTCATTTTACTAAACTTTTGGTGTGCTTATGAACTGAGAAATTTTCTAGTGTCATTGAAAATAGGTCTTTGTTTCTTACATTTGTTTAAACCTTGCATGAATTTCCAAAACTGGCAATTACATAAGAGACAAGTCACTCCAAGACTTCTCTGAGGCTTGTGAAAACAAACTGAAGTTATTTTTCTCAGCTCTAAGCATTTCCATTAATGGGGTGAAGTGAAGTGAAGTGAAAGTCGCTCAGTCGTGTCCAACTCTTTGTGACTCCATGGACTCTATAGTCCGTGGAATTCTCTAGGCCAGAATACTGGAGCAGGTAGCCTTTCCCTTCTCCAGGGGATCTTCCCAACCCAGGGATCGAACCCAGGTCTCCAACACTGAAGGCAGAATCTTTACTTGCTAAGCCACAAGGGAAGCACTAATGGGGTAGGACTTAATAAATCAGGAGTCGAAACTTAATATCGGAGGCCTGAATTTGCAACAGAATGGTTGGAGGGTCTGGCCCAGGCACTGTATCCCTCTCTGCTGATAGCATTGTGAATGTAATTCTTGCTACCTGCTTCCTAGTGCAACAACTTGTTGTAGAAAGCATTTGATGAACTAAGACAAAAATGCAAAAATAGTACTAACCTAATTGACATAACTGAGACATTTACATGTAATCTACATTGCACTGGTCACTTAACCAGCCCTGGGATTCCTTAGCACCTATGGACACCCTACTTGGGACTATGCTAGGTAATCTATCTATCTCTGTTTTTTCACCCCCATCTCTATTGTAAATAGTTCTCTGGCTGGCTCAGATGGTAAAGAATCTGCTTGCAATGCAGGAGATTCAGGTTCAATCCCTGGGTCAGAAAGATCCCCTGGAGAAGGGAATGGCTATCCACTCCCGTATTCTTGCCTGGGAAATCCCATGGACAGAGGGATCCTGGTAGGCTATGGTCTATGGGGTCACAAAGAGTCAGACATAACTGAGCGACTAACACTTTACTTTCTATTGTTAATACAGGCTGTCCCCTCACTTGACTGTGAGTGCAATGACTGTTGAACTGTATCTGGTCCATAGTAGATACTCAGCAAATGTTTGTTATTCATAAAGGTGAGGACTGATCTTCGTATTAGGTAAATACTCAGTCTATTGTTATTGTAACTGATCTGCTTGACAGGACAATTATTTATTGAGAAATTAAAAATTTAACCTCCTTTTTTGCTTTCTTCTATGCTAAGAATTTAACCAGAACTTTTTGTTCCCTTGCTTCAAGTTCATTATTTTGAAGAGCAGAAAATGCTCTCTTTGAGGACATTATGGCAGCCTCCGCCAGAGGGACAAGGGTGGGAAAATACTCAGAGAAAGAAAAGGGGAAGTGGCTGCCTCTGGATTAGACAGTGTCTTAGTCCTCAAGACTAAAAAGGAATGGTCCATATTCCTTGGTCTCTTGGCAACATGGCAAGACTTAGTGGCAACGTTCATGGTGCATTTCAGGGGCTGGACTCTTGGCACTGGGGCTCCAGGCTTTGTAAGAATTTCTGGACCTAGCAGCAGAGCACACACCCCTTCTACCCCTAATCAGAGAACACTTAAATTGAGACAATAGCAAAGAATGACTGAGTATCTTAAAGACCAGAAAACACCCTTCAAAACGATTCTGCTTCCTGAAGGTCCCTGGAATCCCCAGAACAATTGAATGATGAGGAAGAGTCTATTATGGTAAGATAAGAAAACTGTGTTTAAAAGGCTTGTCTAAAACGTAGTGCCAAAACTATGGCTGCACAGACTGATTGTAGTACAAACCATAGGTGCTATAGAAATGAGATCAAAATAGATATCCCATGGGGAGATTTAGGGATTTAAATCCAAACCCTCTTCTAGACTTTCTCAATTTTCTTTTTCCTGAAGTATCTCCACAATTCCTCTTTTGGATGTTGATTTTCTGCCAGAATCTGAACCTAATCTGCTTTTCAAGCCTTTTCTCTAATTACACTTTTCCCACATTTGACCACATCCAAGTATGTGTGTTCTCCAACATCTTGCTTTGTAAGTTAGGATCTTTGAGTAGCCACGCTGAAATCATGCTGCTTTCAGGGCTTTATACCTCGCTGTCATGGTGGTAAATCTGAATCAAGAGTCTTGGCTACTCAAATAGTTTCATTTTCTATTTAAAAAGGAATAAGTACAGATGTGATGAAGAAGATTAGTTCTTATTTTTGAGATGGTTAGTAATTCTGAAAAATTTAGTACTATTAATATAACACGTAGGCTGAGTGGTGAAAATAGAAGGAAACATTGGGAAGAAGCTGGGATAAACAAGACACTAGCGTAGTCTGCCATGCACTGCTTGACAAACTACCTTCTTGCTCTCATCTAGATGTATTCTCAAGCTCTAGTATTAACTCTTCCAAAAGAGATGGGTGCTGAAGTTCAAACAAGATGAAAAGTAACAACAGAGCTTGGAGAAAGATAATTAAAATCACTAAGCTCTTAGGGTCCCAGGCCATATGAGGGCCACCATCCAGGCTGGGCATTCCACACTGGGGACCTCTTGAGAATCAGTGTCTAATGGCTTTTGTGATCTCATTTCACCGGAAAAGAAGGAATGCTTAAACCTCTTCCAACATTTTAACCCTCTGAATACAAATGCAGAACCAAGACACAGAAGGAAGCATGCATAGAAGGAAGTGTTGAAATGGCTATATTTTATTTTTCTATTTCAGTCCTTAGCAGATTGAAGTCTAACTTTCAGGGAGATTGGACACCATGGTTCTTTGTGACTTTAAAAGACAACATTGCTTATTGTTTCAGTTGAAAACATGGGTCTATTTAAATTAGAGACTTGATTTCTCTTTAATCCTGCCTAAGTTTTTTTTTTTTTTTTTAAGTGCATTATTCAACATGAGTAAGAAATAAATTCTACATCTTCTAGAGGTGTAGCCCTTTGAATAACTTTTGATTAGGTTAAGAAACTACTTTAAAAAATTATTCTTTCTTACCCATGAAGAATGTAAAAAATTCAGTTTCAGTGTACCTTGTGAACCTACTATTGTTACTATGCATGTTAGAGCTGTTTTAAAACCATAATTTAATACAGGGTGAAGCAGGTCACGATGCAGACATGCTTATCAATGATTCTGAGGGAACTGAAATATAAAAGATAAAATCAGACTTTCATTCTCCAGACATAATATGACTATATTGTTATGTTAGCTTTCAATTTTAAAATGAATTTTGGAGGGACCAGTTGGAGTCACGGAACATGAGGTTGTTTCTTGACATCACATAATAGCTACGTAACCTTGGTCATGATACTTAACCTTCCTTAGCCTCAGTTTTCTTTTCTGCTAATTAAAAAAAACATTAGTACTGAGCTAATTTCAGTCCTAGGGTTTCTTGTCATCCGTATTGATACATACTAATCAATGCATTTTTTGAGGCCAAAATTTTATTTGAAGGGAAGCTTCTGACTAATGGTTTGATAGGGCACAGATGAACTGTAGTTGGCATTTTAATTATCTAGAATATTCTATTTTATCTCCTCAGAAGAAAAATCATAATTGTTGAAGGCCATGGGCTTTTATCAAATGAAGAGAGAGGCATGTTGTAACCATTGTTTCTTTTCTGCATTTGTAATCTGTCTTGGTAATGAAAGAGAGGCTTTAAAGCAATTTAGTTTGGGAATGTATATATTATCAAAGATGATAAAATCATATAGAAGTTTGCAGTTATTTCTGAGAACTTTGTATTGCTCACTCTGACAACAAGAATTTAAGGTGGTTTAAGGTGTGTCACTGGTCACTTTCATTCTTAGGGTCATTTAAATATTATGCTAATAAAAAAATAGAATAAAATATTATCCTGTTAATGAACTTCAAAGTAGACCCCTGATAGAAATATATGATAAATAAATACAATGTCAAGTTAGAAAAAATGTTGTAGTTTCATGTTGTTGGTTTGCAAATTGAATTTTTACATAAAATTTACACTAAATGGAACCTCATTATATAGTGATGAGGTCCAGTGTGATCCAAATCATTAAAATCACTGTACTGCTTAATGATTCACTAAGTGGTACTGCAGTGCCATAAATTTAGCACTAGTTTCATGATTCAAAACACCAGACTGAGACACCAGCAAATCGTATGTGGATCATTAAATTTACAATGAATGTCAGAGATGAAATAAGGGGGAAAAAACACTTTGAGAGATAGGGATAATATGTGCTCTAAGGTGACATACATCAAGATAAATGATCTTATACCACTTGTGCTTGGATAATAATGGGGGGTAGGTTTTTTTTTTTTTTTTGTTATTCCTCATTTCATAATTTCCAGAGGGGCTGGAAGTCTAAACTCCTACGAATTAAAGCAGCTGTCACTTTTTGACTACTCTGTGATCTGTTTCATTTATATTTATAATATATACATTTATATATGTCATTACGTTTTAAACTTAGCTGATTTTGCCTAGACATTATAGCTCATCTAATTTCCTAGCAGATTAGTTCAAAATGATTTTTATGGTTGGATGAAATTTGGACTGGGATTCCACGAAAGCTACTAGGTTTAATTCTGAAAGTGTTAATGATATTTTAAATCACACCCTTCATGAATCTCCACATTGTCTTAGTGTTTACCTTCAGGTATTTATCTGTGTGAAAATTTGTGTACTGTAACTTATAAAATATAAAATTAAATATAATAAGTATATGCTGGATCCTCAAAATTCATAAATTTTGTTGCTTAGGGTATTGGGGAATACATTTTAGAGTACTTGTATATAAGATTTGGAATATGAAAGGCAATGATTTCTTTGGGCCAGAAGTAGATCTGCCCACAGGCCCTCTATATAGAATAGGATATGTAAGGCATTATGATTTTTAATAGCTTAACACTACAAAGCTGAGCAAATAGCTGTGTGGTATCTAACACATTGTTAGTCAGGAGTGTTATTCCTTTGTCAGGAAACCCCTACTGATGAAGATTACAAGAGGCTAGTCTGGAGTGCTCAGACATGTTATTCTGACTTCTGGATCTGGGGCAATTGATCAGTCTTAGGGTGTAACACAACCTATTTTAGACAATTATATCATTCAAACACTGTGGACTTTCATGCTGGAGTGTTAAGAGAAGGGAACTTCTTACTTACACTGTTGGTGGGGATGTAAACTGGTATAGATACTATGGAGAACAGTAGGGAGGTTCCTTAAAAATCTAAAAATAGAGTTACCACATGACTCTGCAATCCTAATCCTGGGCATATATCTGGAGGAAAACATGGTCCAAAAGGACAGATGGACCCCAGTGTTCATTGCACCACTGTTTACAATAGCCAAGACATGGAAGCGACCTAGATGTCTATCGAAGAGGAATGGATACAGAGAATGTGGTACATATACACTACGAAATATTACTCACATACACAATAGTATATACACAATGTAACATCCATTAAAAAGAATGAAATAATCCATTTGCAGCATCATTGTTGTTATTCAGTTACTCAATCCTGTCCAGTTCAGTTCAGTTCAGTCGCTCAGTCATGTTCGAATCTTTGCGACCCCATGAATCGCAGCACGCCAGGCCTCCCTGTCCATCACCAACTCCCGGAGTTTACTCAAACTCATGTCCATCGAGTCAGTGATGCCATCCAGCCATCTCATCCTCTGTCATCTCCTTCTCCTCCTGCCCCCACTCCCTCCCAGCATCAGTCTTTTCCAATGAGTCTACTCTTTGCATGAGGTGGCCAAAATCCTGTCCAACACTTTGCAAACCCAGGGACAGAAGCACGCCAGGCTTCCCAGTCCTTCACTATCTCCAAGAATTTGTTCAAAACTCATGTCCATTGAGTCGATGATGCCATCCGACCACCTCATCCTCTGTCATCCCCTTGTCCTGCCCTCGATCTTTCTCAGCATCAGAGTATTTTCCAGTGAGTCAGTTCTTTGCGTCAGGTGGCCCAAATATTGGAGCTTCAACTTCAGCATCAGTCCTTTCAATGAATATTCAGGGTTGATTTCTTTTAGGATTGACTGATTTGATCTCTTTGCTGTCCAAGGAACTCTCAAGAGTCTTCTCCAGCACCATGATTTGAAAGCATCAGTTTTTTGGTGCTCAGCCTTCTTTATGGTCAACTTTCACATCCATACATGACTACTGGAAAAACCATAGCTTTGACTAGATGGACAAGAAAATAAACTCTTTCGCTCTTTCTACTTTTCCCCCATCTATTTGCCATGAAGTGATGGGACCTGATGCTCTGAACTTAGTTTTTTGAATGTTGAGTTTTAAGCCATCTTTCTCACTGTCCTCTTTTACCTTCATCAAGAGACTCTTTAGCTCTTCTTTGCTTTCTGCCATTAAGATGGTATCATCTGCATATCTGGGGTTGTTGGTATTTCTCCCAGCAATCTTGATTTCAGTTTGTGATTCATCCAGCCCAGCATTTTGCATGATGTACTTTGCATATAAGTTAAATAAGCAGCATGACAATACACAGCCTTGATGTATTCCTTTCCCAATTTTGAACCAGTTTGTTGTTCCATGTCCAGTTCTATCTGTTGCTTCTTGACCAGCATACAGCTTTCTCAGGAGGTGATAAGGTGGTCTGGTATTTCCATCTCTTGAAGAATTTTCCACAGTTTGTCATGATCCACACAATCAAAGGCTTTATCATAGTCAATGAAGCTGAAGTAGATGTTTTTCTGGAATTTCCTTGCTTTTTCTATGATCCAATGAATGTTGGCAATTTGATCTCTGTCTTCTGCTTTTTCCAAATCCAGCTTGTACATCTGGAAATGGACCTAGATATTGTCATACTGAGTGAAGTAAGTCAGACTGAGAAGGAGAAAAATTGTATGACATTCCTTATATGCAGAATCTAGAAAGAAATGGTACAAATGAATTTATTTACAAACCAGACTCACAGACTTATAGAATGAACTTATGGTTGCCAGGAGGAAGAAATGGAGAGAAGGAATAGTTAGGGAGTTTGGGATCAACACGTACATGCTGCTATATTTAAAACAGATACCAACAAGATCCTATTGCATAGGACAAGGAACTCTGCTCAGCGTTATGTGGCAGCCTGAATGGAAGGAGAATTTGGACACAGAGCATACATGTATATGTATGGCTGAGTCCCTTTGCTGTCTACTGGAAACTATCACAACATGGTTAATCCAATATAAAATAAAAAGTTAAAAGAAAAAACAAAACACTGTGGACTTTCAGATGAGAACTTTGCCCACATGTTACGGTTATTACATAAGGTGTACTGAATAGCCTCTGGGGTCAGGATTTTTACTTTTATATTTGACTTGCTTGTTTATGTCTGTTAGGGGAATGGCATGAACAAGAACAATTAAATTCCTGAGAGAGTGCGAAACATACCTGCAAACCTAAGGGGCTCATGGGGTCATGTTCTTTGTTCTGGCGATTTATTTGTTAAAAAGTTCTTTGAAAGCAAAAGCTATGGGCTGACAAAAGCAAATGGGCTGATAAAGCCAACAGTGACTGACATTGTGGGTTCACAAAGGGTCGGACACAACTTAGTGACTAAATAACAAGAACAATGATAATTCATGGATGGCCCAGGCAAGCACCGCTTTCCTTTACTAGTCCAGGCTAGACAAGAATATTTTTTCCTCAAGAGACAAGGATAGTTTGATTCTGGTGGCTGAGCCCTGAAATGAAGCACTGAGGAGATTCTTTATTTCTTTTTATAAAAATAAAAATGCCTTAAATTCTGCCTTTTTTTTTTTGGAGGAAAAGTCCAATCAAAAATAAGAAAAAACGAAATGTGTTCAATGAAAGCTTTTAAGATTGATTATTGTATTTAACCTTTGGGATTTCCCCCACTTTCCTAGGGGCATGAAGCTTTATTCAAGTTGGCTAAATACTTAAGACATTTCTTCTTTTGGAAAAAGTATTATTAGTAGTAACCATAAAAAATGAATTTGAACAGCCTCCCCCCTTACCCAACATTTATGAAGCTCTTGGACTATCCAAGTCAAACACAGGACAGCAAACAAATCAAACACCAAAAGACCAAAGGGAACTATAAAAAAGACATGTATTCACTTTGTCCTTGAAAGTATGAAAACAATTTCTAGAATAAACAGTTTACAAAAACAGGAAAGGATATTCTGTCAGTCCATGCAGGGTCTGTTATCTAGAAATTGCTTATAGCAGAGGGGTATAGATAGTTAGAAGAGAAGATAAAAAGTGCTATTGTGGTCTTTCATAATAAGCCAGAGGACAAGATTGTAAAATGTGGCAGTTTAGAACAGTTCTGAGACAAAACAAATGGTATATAGCATTTCCCTGCTTATCCTGAAATCCACCTCTTGTCAAATACCAGGCTCTGAAAGAATGTTCCCTTTTTCTTCTCTGCCTCTGAGATCTCTCCTAAATCTGTGTGAGAAGTGTAATATTTTAGAAACTTTCCTGACTTATATGCCCTTAGTAATAAATCAGTTTCCCTCTATCAGTGCTGGGTCCATGTAAGAGGGAAAAGAAGTGATGATCATTTTGGTAAAGACAAAGATATGCTATACGAGAATGTTCTTTTCCCTTGGGGAGAGAAAGTGGACCCCCACCTTTCCTTGACAAATCCCTTAATCATCAGACAGGGGGTTTGGTGGGGAAATGATGAGAGGGCTAAGGAAAGAAAGTCGTCAAAAATGTCTCTCAGCATTCCCTCTTTATGGTCTCCCCTCTAAGATATGAGTGGGGAGGAGGTGAATTAGCCAGGCTAAGATGCAAAGAAAAAGTAGAAAGTGCTTGTTTTTTGATTTGGTGATGTCTCTGAGGAGCCACTGAGCAGGGTATCCAGGCACTCATATGGGGCAGAAGACCAGAGGGTTCAAGCAGATAGAGGTTTTAGTTTGCACCCTTGAACTTCCATGGTTACGATGTGATGTGAATAAAGAGATGAGAGCCAGAGGGCAACCCTGGAGCTTGACATGCTAGGGGCTGAGAAGAATACTGGAAGACTGGAGTTGGATAGAGAGTATGATAGAAACTCAGAGGGGTGAAGCACCAGGAGGAATGGAGAAGAACAGAGGTCAAGTCCACAGGGTGAGCCACCAAGCAATGGCCAAGCCAAGGAAAAATGAACCACTGCTTTGTCAGCCAATATTATTAACTGTAGTGTATAAAGAATGCCCGTATGTGAGGATGGACCAGCCCTTCCACAGAAGATACCAGAAAGGAAGGCATGTCCAAGAGCCAGTGCAAAGTCAAGAGATCTCATTAATCCCCAGACCTTCAAGTTCTGTGTGTCTCACAAAGACAACATTTTGCACGGCAGAAGACAGGGAACAATCTAATGATGAACATCTTCCAGAGACTGATTTAAACCAAGAGAAAGACTTTTGATTACTGGCTCCCATACATCTTAATCCAGAATGGACTCAATTTAATTTTCCCTCCACTACTTGATTGGTTGGGGCCTTTATGAGAAAGATCAAATCAGTTATAAAGGAGCCATGTTTTCCTTGCATATTTGAGTTGTAATATGATAAACATATGTAATGGGGCAGAAAATTTAATCATATCAATAGCTGTTAGCTCTCTATGGGTTGAAACTAGGAGGAACTGCTCTTCCTTGAGCCTGAACAAAGCTGGAGAGACTAGTGGGATGGAGTCTCTACAATGAGGTCATTAGGCTGGAGGCCAACTGAGTGAGCTGCCCAGACAAGGCCTTGAGGTCCCATAAAGCAACACATATGTCTAGCTTGCAGAGTATATGCAACAGCATAATTATTAAGCCACTGGTGGAAAATTTCAATCTGAAAATGAGAACATCTGGGATGAATGACTTCTCTGTAAATGTCTGGCTTGTGTCTGAATGATCTGTTTCTCCACCATCGTGAGCATTGACTATCCATAAAAAACTCATCATGGTCGGAAACAATGTTCGTTCAGCTGTTGGTCAACAATATAAACAGTCTTGTTTGGATCAGGCCTTCCATCTCTTTAATGTGATTCCAGTACTTAATATATTTTGCATACTAATGCCCTTTGACTAGAGAAATATCTTTCTTGCCATCTCCCTTTTAAATTGTGAGCTGTTGCTTTTGCTTAAAAGGAGATGCTGGCTATTTCTGTAGTTCAGGGATAAGAGGTTGTGCTTCAACCATTTGATGAAGAATTTTAACTTAATCTCATTCTAAGTGGGTTGGTTTCCTCTCTTTTATGTGTAGAGATGAGGAGTTAAGAAGAGAATGAGGTAGAAAGGAGAAAGCAAAGAAATGTATAATTATTCCCCCCTTTTAGCATTGCATATATTAGTTTATGCAGGTATCTATTTTTACTTATACCACTACGTTTCTGAACTTTCTAGAACTTTGAAACTTTATCTAAAAGTAGGACGGAGAAGAAATTCTCTGCAAGAATGTTACCTAAATAGCTGTGCTCAATTTAAGTTCTTAAGATGGGGATTCTGAAAATATGTATGTATCTTTCAGGCCCCTTTTCAGATAACCCCTATTAGTAAAACATCAACAATGAGTTCTGAATAAATATGATGGACTAAAGCTATACATAGATCCTATCTCCCACTTCAAGAAATATTCAAGTCATGAAGAGCATCAAAAATAGCTTATTTGTGGGGAGCAAGTTGCTGGGGTGTATGTGGGGAATGGTGCAAAGATCAAACATGGAAAATATTCCTTTTCATACATATATATTGATGCGAGCTTGGACAAGAAGTAGTTGGATGTTCTGGTTTCTAGTGTTAGTCCACTCCAACATCATGGTTGACTTTTCACATCCACTTTCTCACATCTCTAAAATAAACACTGATTCCATGGAGTTGGTGTGAGCAGAAAAAAACCTAAAGCTTATGGAAATACTTAAGTTATTGTGAACACCCAACCATGAAATATTAACCATATTATAATCAAAATGATCTCATACTTTTGCATTTTATTCTCAGCTAAATAAATTCTTTTTATTCCCATTATTTGTTCAAAATCACAAAGTTACTGCTTCTCATCGTGTTAGAGTTCTTTCCTTATCAGAGTGAGAAGTGCTTTTGGTTCCCCATCTTTTGTAAATACAAGGAAACTCACATCCCCATCTATGCTGAGCCTGCGATAGCTGATTGATTGCTAATAACCTTGACAATGTTATTTTTCTTAGAGAAAAAGGAGACTTGATGACTTCTTTGTTCAATTTCACCTAAAGAGTAGTCTTGCCTGGTGCACACTGTAAGTGTCATTGGTAGGGAATTGTCCAGGAGGCATTCAGTATGTAAATGTTCTAATTAGATCAATGTAAAAGAGCAGTCGTACATTCTGTTATAGCAGTGTGTCTGGTTCCATTAATAAAACCTCCTGAAGGCATGCACTACTAGTTTTCTCAATTAGTTTGTCCCAGATCATTTCATCTTAGGGTAAGGAGGGGAGGAAGGGTGGAATGAGAGGGTGAAGGGAGGTGGCAAATTTACAGGTATTTGCTGCAGCTCAGAGAGCTGTCCAAATTTGTCCCATAATTGACCTGATCACTATACTGGTCCTTAGAAAACCCCATCACTGAGTAATATTTAGGAAAATGAGAAAATCAAACATCTTCTCCTTTTCACTTTTGCTGACAAAATTAATATCAGCAGCACCAACTCCACCTTTCCTCCTCCTCTTCCTCTTCTACCTCCTACATCTCCTTGTTTTCACTTTCCAGAGAAAGTATCACTATGTAAAATTCCTAGCTAAGTTCCTGGCACATAATAGCAATTTAATTAAGCCTTTGCTCCCTATCCTTTCTCAAGGATACAGCATGCTCTAGGCCTCAGAAAATGCAAAACAATTGTCATGGCTATAAGATGCCTGCTAAAGGGAGCCAATTTATAATGATTGATAAGATTGCAATCCTTTCTTTTTGCATGTGACTTTGAACTTATGGGATTGTAGAGCTGTTTGTTTAAGAAGGATCTGAAAAATTTTAAAGATATGTACATGAAAGCTTTTTGAACCTCTGAGACTCCAGGCAAGCAGAGTGAAATAGAAGTGTGTAAAATCCTGGCCAATACAACATATGTGTCGTGTTGTTGGCTGTGTGTGCTGTGTTACCTGTGTTTAGTCATACTGGCTCTGCATCTTTTGTAAAAGAATGTTGCCTGTAGCCTGAAATATACAGGATAGCCTCTTCTCAAGGCTCTGATCTTTAAAGGTATAACACTCTTCCATTCAGATAGAGATAAAAGTTGCAGAATAGAGAATAACATTAGTCTTGCTGGAGGTTGATAGGAACACATGACCTGATCTATGACCTGATCTACAAGAACAAAGGATTCTGACACCAAGAAAATTTGCAACAACCAACCATATCCCCTCCCCCTTTAGTATTTCCAAACTCCTTTCCTCTACCTTATCTTGGGAAAGAGCCTGATGCTGGGAAAGATTGAAGGTAGGAGGAGAAGGGGATGACAGTGGATGAGATAGTTGGATAGCATCATTGACTCGACGGACATGAGTTTGAGAAGGCTCCAGGAGTTGGTGATGGACAGGAAAGCCTGGCATGCTGCAGTCCATGGGGTCACAAAGAGTTGGACACGACTGAGAGACTGAACTGACGGACTAACTTTCTTCTACCCATGCTCCCGAGAGTTCAGAAGTCATGAAAATATGGAGAGCAGCCCCAGGTTGTCTAGTAGAGCTAAGACAATGGTAATAATGTTAGGAAGGCTAGTAACAGAGGACAGATATAAATGCCTACAAGCTCTGAGCAGTCCCATTTTACCTAGTCTACCTAGTCTAGCTAATCTAATTGGTCTATTCAACCCAACGAAGTCACAGAATTTACTTTAATGAGGTGTCCCAACTCTCCATTTGCTCTTCCATCCTTCTTGAAAGATATAAGCCAAGAGGAAGGTGAGGCAGCATTGAAAGGTTATGATTCCTTGAATTAGATTCAGAAGTGAATACTAGTCTTATTTTATCATTTATTGTCTGTTTATGATCACTTACATTTCTGAGACTCAGTTTTCTCATCTGTAAAATGGAGACATCACCTCTCATATAATTTACAGGATCATGCCTCTAATGTTATAAAATAATTGAAAACCTCATATAAATTTGATTACTTTGTGTTCTTCTTTGCTCATTTTGTGCAGAAGCCACAAATACAGTGCTAGAGGAGTCTTTCAGAGTAGCTATTTTGAGGAGGTTGACTGAGAAAAAGAACTAAGTAAATTTAGCATTATCTGTTGGGTTATCCTACAGAAGAGAAAGAAACTCTTTTTGAGGAGAAACAGAAAGAGGAGGAATACATTAGATTTTTAAAACATTTTAGTGGTTATGAAATAGTGAGATGAGTGATTACTTTGATTATAAAGTATTTCTCTTGAAGTCTTAATGACCAAGATGAGTAGGCATTCAGTGCAGGGTTATGGCAAAAATTTAAAGGAAGATAACTTATTGAAATTGGTTATAATGATGGTCAATTACCATATAAGTTTAAACTTCTGATATTTTCCAGCCCTTGACTTACAAAAATAGTGACTTCATCTTGTTTAGCTATTCTAGGAGCAAGAAGTAAGAGAATGAATTGTGGAGGTGATCTAGAATGTGTTTTGGGGAGTGAGTGAATGGGTTTGGAAAAAGGTAAAGGGATCTAGGTTGCTCAGAAAGACACATTAAAATATCTGTGGATCCAGGATGGAGAGAGTACAGAGTAGTCGTGAGAAGGTGTGGATACCAGAAAAGTTGGGATAGAGTGAGCGCTGGTCTCTGCTCAGAAAGCCTTTTTCCAACTTTTCCATCTGGCTCACTTCTTTTCATCTTTCAAGTCATATCTCAGAGAACCCTTCCATGTCCAGGCAAAACAGATTTTCTCCCTCTTACATGTTTTTTTAGTACTTTGTGTTTTTTTTTTCTTTTTCTTGGCACAACACATTAGAAAATTATTATTGTGTCTGTAGGTGTGTTTACATTTCATAAGGACAGGGCCATGTAAAACCTTGTTCACTACTATATCTCCAGTGCTGGACATAGTGCTGGACATTCAGGAGTTTCAAAATGCCAAGGAGAAAAAGGCTGAATAATAAGTCTGAAGATTAATCAGTGACAATGGTGATTTGCTGAGTATAGAGCTGGATGCTACAGAGGAGAGGAATAATATGCATCAGAGCCCAAGGAGAGCAGAAGAAATAGATCTGGTACCATGGGAAAAGAGGCAACCAACAACCAACATGACTTGAAAAACTGGGAAGAGACAGACTGACTTTAAATAATTAGAATTAAGAGAAGAAGTGGCTCTATGATATAGTTTTGGAAATGCCCTTTCCAAATAAATGAGAAAGCTCCTTCCTCTTCATCCATAGCCCCATTTTCTGAGCAGGCAGATATTGAGACAAGATAATCTCCACGAGAGAAACCATTGGAAGACATTGTGACTCATGTAGTCAAGTTCTCAAAGGGACAAAAATGTGAGGAGTGAGGTCAGATAAAAGGCAACGAACTCACAAAGGTGTGATAGTCTCGAAGGAAAAGAGGAAGGTGCTGAAGGAGAGCTGGGGTGGGGTAGAAAAAATAAAGATGAGAGGGACATCAGCACATTTTCAGAGGAAGTTGGATGAGTGGGAACCTGTGCCTAGAGTGGCAGGTGTGGATATTGAGAAATCAGGGAGTCCCTGAGAAAAGGGAGTGAAGGAGTGAAGGAGAGGAAAAATGCTCACTGTGATGAATACACCCAAGCAGGGCTATGGAGCTGCAGCTCGGAGTCCTGGGCTCTTCAGCAGACCTGGGGTTTCTGACAAACAGCGAGTGTGTCAGTGTTTCCACAGCCTTCTTCCCTAGTTAACTTAAGATAGAAAAGGTAGAGGGTGAGGTCCCTGCCCTAAAATTTAGTGTTGAATTAGGAGAACAAGCAAATCTCTCTCTAATTATTCAAGTTGTTTAATGATATGCTTTAACAGTTATTTTGCTGCATGGCAATTAGATTCAAATGGTAAGTCAGTCACATAAATGAATATAATTAGTAGTGTTTTTGCATAGTTAAATCAAGCATTTAGGAGCCTGTTAGGCAAATGGTGGTCCAGGGAGAAGGCGCATATGTGACTCCTAGCACTTCTGCTAAAGGGAAAGATTGTTGATTGTTTCAAAATTCCCTCCTTGAGGTGGCCCTTAGGTAGGTGGCCTTCCAGTAAGATCATAATATGATTGATTCTACGTATGCTTTATTCTTGTCCTTCTCCCCAGGTGGGGGCACAGAGGAAGAAGCAGGGATGAGGGGGTAGGGGCTGGGTGAGTAAACACCTTCCTGCCAGGAGAGTATAGAAAGTTCCTGACTTTGAGGAAGTTTCTTGTCATCTCTTCCTCAGTTTTTCCCCTATTTTATAATATTGAGATATTCCACTTTTATTATTTTGAAATATTTTAAACATAGAGAAAAATAAGGGGGAAAGAAAGTAACTGTCTCCCCCATTGAGAGCTCTAACAGATTTTAATGTTTTTTCTATTTACTTCAGGATTTATAAGAATGAAAAAAAAAATGGTCTATTTCAGGTACAAGGAAACCTCTTTTTGCACCATTCTCTAATCTATTTTTCCTTAATCTAGAGGAGCCACCATGTTGAAGTAGGTTTGTATCAGTATTTTGTGTACTTTTATACTTTTACAAAATGTATATGCTTTTTGAAATAAATACAAATTTTCACATGTTTTAAAATTTCAAGTAAATTATATACTTTACTCATGAATTTGAAAGGGTTTATTCAGGAGCAAGTTAGGAAATACCTAAGTATCAAAATTAAGCTACATACTATACACACACACACACACACACACACACACTACTATATATAAAATAGATAAACAGAAAGGACTACTGTATAGCACATGGAACTATACTTAAATTTTGTAATAACCTATGGAAAAGAATTTGAAGAAGAATATATATTACTTTATATATGTATATATAGTATATATAACTGAATTGCTTGTACACCTGAAACTAACACAACCTTGTAAATCAGCTATACTCCAATTAAAAAAAAAATGATGCCATGTGACTTCAGCATTAAGAACATGATGGGGGCTTCCCTAGTGGCTCAGGGGTAAAGAATCTGCCTATAATGGGGAGACTGCCTGCAATGCATGAGATTTGGGTTTGATCCCTGGGTTGGGAAGATCCTCTAAAGAAAAAAATGGCAACCTGCCCCAGTATTCTTGCCTCGGAAATCCCATTGACAGAGGAGCCTAGAGGTCTCTAGGGGTAGCAAGAGTTGGACACAGCTTAGTGAGTAAACCACTACCACCAATCATTGTACAGATCGAGAATTCTGGAGGTAGGTGATTCCAGGTGAAGCATAGTAGTTCGTGGGTATCATCAAAGACCTGGTCTGTTTGTATCCTTCTCTGCTATGCTCAGGAAGCTAAGTCTCTTTTCTTTGCCTTGCTGTTTCAGGGTAGCAAGAAGACAGCAATCAAGAATCATAGTCTCATACAACTATGCTCTAGGGAGGAGAAAAAGGGTAGAGAGGAAGATATTTCTCCTATTAATTCCACCCCCACCCCCTATATGTACAGGCTGCCTAGTCCTGGGTCCTGGGAATATAATGGATTTAACTCTCATGATTAGGCTATATGTTAAGGCACAGTTACTTTTAAAATAGAGAGATGGTACTTGGAGAATCTGAGCTAACTCCATGAGCCCTTTACAGGCAGAGTTTTCTCCAGCTGGTCACAGAATAGGAAGTCAGAGATTCAAAACAGAATCAATGCCTTGTTGCTTGTGTTTAGATGGGGTATATCACATAGCAAGGTATGCAGGTGGTCACTTAGAACTGAGATAGACCTCTGGCAGACTGCAAGCTTGGAAACAGGTACCTCAGTCCTAAAGTTGCAAGGAACTGAATTCTGACAAGAATGAGCTTGGAAGTAGATTTTTTTCCCAGAGCTTCCAGAAGGTAACAGCCTAGTCAACACTTTGATTTCAAACCTTGAGATAATCGAAGCACAAAACTCACCCATGCCATGCCAGACTTGTAACTTGTAGATGGGGAGCTGATTAATGGCTATTATTTTTAAGCTACTGAGCTGGTGGCGATTCATTACATAGCAATAGAAAACTAACACAACCTAGCCAATAATATTGAGTTAACAAATTAAAATACATCCAGCAGATAAAATATTATACTGCTACTAAAATCTACATTATGAAAACATATTTAATGACATAGAAAATGTCATATGTTAAGAAAAAAAAAAAGCAAACAAGATGCAAAATTATATGTTAACTCTAGGTAACTATGCATAACTATATGCATGATCCAAAGTGTGCATTTGAGATCTTATTAGTCAAGGATCTTGGTCAAGTTACTTAACCTCACTGTTTTTCAGTGTCTTCTGTAAAATGAAGATTTTTACATGTAAAATGAAGATTTTTACATGTAAAATAAAGATTGTATATTTCACCTCCCAATATGACCTTACTATTTGGTTTCCCTAAAATACAATCAAGGAATGCAAGATGAGTGTTTGATTCTTTCCTTTTACTTACTAAGTTGTAGAATAATAATTTGGTGTTCTATCAACCTGCAAAATTGACCAATGAGGTTTTGAAAAAACATTATTGTGAACTTAGAGATTTAAAAAAAAAGATTTATTTTAACATTTTATTTCATTGTAGTTATTTTCTGACTGATGCTCCGTCAAATTTTTCCGTCGTTAGCTAGTGGGAGCACCTTCAAGTTGGCTTCTGTGTTTTCAAATGTAACCTCACTGGTCTTTGATAATTTCTTTGCTTTAAGGCACAACCCCATATTCCAAACACAGCTTAGCACCTTTCCTGCTTCAGAATGCAAACAGCCATTTATCCAAGGAACTCTGACCTGTTTTAATAGGAAATGGTATATGGAGAACAAAGTGTAAGTGATAGCAATAGAGATAATCTACACTACTTAGTTCACATTTTTTTCCTGGAACTTTCTTGTGTAACAGCTAGAAAAAAAATCTTGTTTACTAATAACACTAATGTAAAATACTTGCTTGATTCTTCCATCTATGTAATAGTTTAAATAACAACATTACCAATACAATGAGACTACTGAACACTGCTTAAGATTTTTCTGTGCTGTTTTTTGTCTTTATGTGTAGTCTACTAATGTTGTAGCCATTCTTTCCAGGAAACAAACTCACTCAGAAGGACAATGCAGATAGTGGAGTGCAGTTTATTACACCGGCGGGCCCAAGGCAGAATCTCCTCTTAGCCAAGGACCCCAACCAGCACTTGTGAAAATCTTTTATACCCCATGTATATGTGTCTGAACCCACCACTCCAAATTCCTTGAGACTTACATAAACCAAGGAAAATACAATCCCAGTAACCCCATCATTCACGTGCTATGTGCTCATGTGCTCAAACAGTCAAACAATTAGCCAATAATCAATAAGCCTGAGGTTGCACTCCTATAGATACAGAAAAATTTTATGGCCTGTCTGGAGGAAAGGATGATTAGTGTACGTTTTCTTTTAGGGGATGAGTAACCTAGATACGATCTTCAAGGTTCCCCTGTCTGGAGGGGGTCTTATCCTTCTGTTGTTGTTTTCGTAGGCACTAAACACAGAGTTCAGAGTCCATTGGAAAGGTGGCTGAGCATGATCAGCATGAACAGGCCTAAGATGGAGTCCAGGCCCTATGAATTCCTTCTTCACTAAGAACGTACAGTCCTAGAGCTGTATTTTAAAAGCACTTAATGCAATTAGTCCCTTTGTGACTATGATTCTAATTTGATATACAATTACTTGTATATCAGATTGTATTAACCGAAAAGGCAATGGCAACCCACTCCAGTACAGAGTTGGACACGACTGAAGCGACTTCGCGGCAGCAGCAGCAAATTGTATTGAATTATATTGTATTGAAGACAATGGGTACAAGTGAGATTGGTCCTTCTCCTAAGAACTTCCAGGGACCCATTTGTCAAATCTGTACTTATCCTCATAAACTGGTTGTGCTGGATTAAAAGTTCTAATTTATGATGGAGATGGGAGAATATGTCCACAGTAGTGAATTTGAAGGTATTACTATCATCTGAGTGTTTTGGACTTTTCATGCCAAAAGTCACCGGTTAAAAATATATATATATTATGTTGATGGAGGAAATTGAATCTTTTTGTACTGAAGATTTAATTAAGTTTGCTATAAGTAAGGCAGAGAGGGATGTGCCTGAAAGAATGACTAGGGTGTCTGTTGGAGCATCAAAGCCTAGTGGCAATAGTGACAGCGTTGAAGAAGCAGTTGAAGCAAAGCCAGTAAGAGCAAGTTAACTAAGGTTGCAGACCTCGTAGTGATGGTGGTCTGGTTCTCACTCGAGCATGCAAAATGAAACAGCCAAAATGCTGGTCAAGGGGTGAGGAAAATTTAGAGTTTAGGGCAATTTAAAAAAGTTACAGATTCAAGACCAGCTGCAGCAATGAGGTATATAATTTGTTCAATAAAACTTCCTATATTAAATCTTTGCAGAGAACACAGCAGGCCACCGCCATAAGAGAGAGCCTGTGAAGAATCTGCTTTAATGTCAGGCATAGGGGAATCCCCATGTTCCCACATTTCACATTAGCCACTTCTGAGATGACCAATTCAGTGTGTATTCTGAGCATCTTTGTGCAGGTTTGACAAGCTTTGTGTAGGTGTGATCTGACAGTATTTCGCCTTGTGCTCACATGTGTACTTCTCACTTTTAGTAGAAACTTTTTCTGTATTCATGCACATACAACCTGGAACTGTAGCGGTGTTAATGCCTGTGGTCACCTTTGACCAAAAGGTGATAGGAGGCAAAGGAGAAAGTCTTTCTTTTTCAATGTTTAGGTAGATTACTTCAAGAAGCATTTCCTAGGTCTCCTCAGATGGCCCTGACGCATTAAACTCTGGTGTCTGCAGTTCATAGGGTCGCAAAGAGTCGGACACGACTGAGCAACTGAACTGAACTGAACCCTTTTGATGACTTGATAATGCATCCTTATCTGATTTTATCTCCTTTTGTATTCATTCACCTTACATCTTTCTTCTACTTCCTAGAATAACTTCCCAAACTATCTGCATGCAAACCTTTGTTTTAAACTCTGCTCACAGAGGAATCTTGGCTAAAACATGGTCCCAAAACAGGCTCACTCTTGATTCTATTCTCTTCTGTATCCTTGCTCCTAAGAACAGTCCCTGGCAATTAGTAGGAGCTCAGTAAGTATTTGTTAATTAGTAAGTGGATGAATGAATGAATCTCCCTTTTATTTAGACTAACAGAAAAATGAGTATATAGGTTTAACACTTAAGATATCTAGGAGTGAGAAATGGGTGCAATGGAGTCAAAGCAAGCTTAAAGAATGAATTTAAAAGACCTATCTACATATTTAAAAAACTAAGATCATTAGGCTTCATTTCTGCATGGCAAATAGAATGGGAAAAGGTGAAAGTCGTGACAGATTTCCTCTTCTTGGGCTCAGAAATCACTGCAGACTGTGACTACAGCCATGAAATCAGAAGACAATTTTTTCTTGGCAGAAAAGCAATGACAAAACTAGACAGTGTGTTGAAAAGCAGAGACATTATTCTGCTGACAAAGGTCCCTATAGTCAAGGCTATGGTCTTCCCAGTGGTCACATATGGTTGTGAGAGCTGGACCATAAAGAAGGCAGAACACCAAAGAATTGATGCCTTTGAACTGTGGTGCTGGAGAAGACTCCCAAAAGTCCCATGGACAGCAAGGAGATCAAACCAGTCAATTTTAAAGGAGATCAACCCTGAATATTCACTGGAAGGACTGATGCTGAAGCTGAAGTTCCAGTATTTTGGTCACCTGATGCAAACAGCCAACTCATTGGAAAAGTCCATGGGAAAGATTGAGGGCAGAAGGAGAAGAGGGCATCAAAGGATGAGATGGCTGGACAGCATCACTGATGCAATGAACATGAACTTGGGCAAATTCCAGGAGCTGGTGAGGCACAGGGTGGCCTGCCGTGCTGCAGTCCATGGGGTTGCAAAGAGTCAGACACGACTGGGCAACTGAACAACAACAACAGCAACAATCAACATATTTATTATAGGTCTGCCCTTGTGTCTCAGATGGTAAAGAATCCACCTGCAATGCAGGAGACCTGGGTTCAATCTTGGGTCCTGAAGATCCTCTGGAGAAGGGAATGGCTACACACTCCAGTAAGTTGCCAAAAGAAGTCCATGGACATAGGATCCCAACAGGCCACAGTCTATGGGGTTGTAAAGAATTGAACACAACCGAACGACTAACACTTTTACTTGTCACTTTACATATGGCTTGTATAGATTTTTATGTTTATCTTCTAGCATCTAGCAAAACGATCACTTTTAGTACCAACTGTTTTACATCATGTTTCCTAGAAGCAGGGTCTGAGACAGGGATTCAGGTGGCTATTACTTATTTTCTCAGGAGAAAATGAGAGAAACAGGTACTTAGCCTAGAATGCCTGTTGGAGTCTAGCTGATGGAGTCTAGCTTTAGCCGATCCATGGGAGCTTCAGGACATGCATTGCAATATCAAATTGCTCTTACTGCACACCTTACCCTTGCCTCCAGGGAGTCACTGACTGTGATCTGTTCCCAGGAGTGAGGGTGAGACATAACCTCCCAGATTAGTCAACTCTTGCTTGGTTGAGGGCAATTACCCGGAGAAGGTTTTACTTTCATACCATTAGTAGCCAACACCACCAATTAGGGAATGGCTACATCAGTCCTGGTCAAAGAGCTCTGGCCAAGACACCAGCAGCATTTACTACAGCAGAAAATACGCTTTGAGAGCAAGATAGAAAATTTGACCACATGGATTGAAACATCAGTTGAGCTAAATTTTCAGGGATACTTTATCTTCCAGGTCGATTCAATTTATACAATCCTTTTCTCATGAAATTGAATGATGCTGATTGTGCAGACATTTGTTAGTTTAGACACATCTGGATATTACCTCTAAAGACAGCCACAGACATTAGCATGATTTGTATTCAGTAAACTCTATGAATCTCTTTTAAAATTATGGCGTTATTTCCATCAATTAATTCTGCAATTCTTCAAAAGTTTTGAATATTTGTGCTCTGAATGCTCAGTCATGGGAAGTGAGTACCATCCCCAGTTACCATCTGCTCAGTCCACATGTCCTCATGGAATCTGCATACTTGTACTTTGAACAAATCAGCAATGCCCTTTTGTTCCCCTGCAGTCTTGGGTTCAGGGTGTTTAAACGTCTTGTCATTTTCACAAGGATTTACAAACTTCTGAGGCACTGGGGGGTCTGACAGGTTGGGTCTCTCAGAGCCTATTAATTCTAAAAAGTCCTTCAACTGAGGTAGCAGCTCAATTAATACCTTCAACAAATTTCTTTGACTCAGTCAACTGAATGCTTTAAAATAAAAGAAGTCTCCATGCTCTTGCTATTCCAAATTCTTCTTCTTTCAAAAGTATATAAACTCTTTATGATTAAGGGCATACAAGAGAGAAAATCCCATTTGGATCACTTCTATATCGTGCAATGAACTTGAATTGCACAGTTCATAGCACAATGGTGCTTTTGAAACAGAATAAGTCATCCTTATTTTTTGACTTCAGTAAATTGCTGACATCTTTCTTTTTCTTTTCACTTCAGGTGTCTAATGGTAGCATCTCAACTTAACTTTTCCTGTTTAATCCTGTTCCTCAAATTTCTTGGATTCCAAGTCATTAGATTTTACTAATATTTGAGTGCTAGATAATTGGATAAATTTTTTCCTTTTCCTTTCTTCTCTTTCCTTTCTTTGTATTTTCTTTGTACCCTTACTTATTTCCCTTCCTTCTTTCCTCCCTTGTTAAAATCTTTGATTGAAATATCCTGGCCGCTCTGGGATGGGGGAGGGGTGGGGGTAAGAGGCGAGCTGAACTTGACCTGCAGGGCTCACTTTTACTTTGAGCCAAATGGATGACCTTTAGTTCTATCCAACAGAAAATTTCTGGAGGTGAACAGTAATCTGTAATTTTCATGATGCACAGAATGAGGAAATATTCAGACAGTTTTTGAACTTAAAACTAAAGTCATCCTTTGGCAATAGCATGCAAGGAACTTTCTAAAACATAAGTCATTCTTTCATTTCCAAGACAAATTTCTTGGAGTTCTGTGAGAAAATATGTCTTCCTTTAAAGAATTAGCTTTGAGGTCTCAAGAGCAAAACAAACCACATAGAAATAACTATCAAAACTTCAAAGACAATATGTTGTATCAAATTTATTTATTTAAATCATTTGTTTAAAATAGACTTTACTTCTCAACGAATTCAAAGTTGGGAAGAAAAGAGAACAAAAGGTAATCAACCTTTCTGTGACATTCTTTTTATTAGAAAAGAGAATTCAGAGAAGAATAATTCAAGGTATGTTTTTCAGAAAGAAAAACAGAGCTCATTTATGGATTAGATATGGGTTTGAAAGAAATAAAACTGTCAAATATTTATTTATAGAAACTGGATGGATCATAATACTATTTCCTGAAACAGGAAAGACTAAAAGTGGAGTATTTGGAAGCAGGGCAATGTGTAGAATTTTAGCTTGGAGCACATTAAATTTAGATACTTATGAGACATCTAAGTGGATAACTGAAAATTCAAAAAGGCCATCGGCTAAAGGAGTTTGGGGCTCAGTAGGATGATCTAAGCTTGAGATAACAGTTTTAGAAGTTGTTTATATAAAGATGGTACTGTTAATCATCTGAGAGAGCATAGATAAAAAGATGCCTCACACAGTGCCTGGAATAATGTCAATGACCAGAAGTCAGAAGAGTAGAAGAAGCTGGCCAAAGACACTAAGAACTGGTGGCCATGCTTCAAAGAAGATCAAGAGCTGGCCATGCTGAGAATTGCCAGAGGAAGTTGAAAAAGGATGAGGCTAGAAGGTGCCAATCTGATTTGCAACAAGGAAGTTGTGCTGTCTTTGACAAAATTAATTTCAGTGCGATTGTAGGGATGGAGATACCATCAGGGTGGCTGAAGAATGAATGGGGGCTGAGAATTTAGATTCAGAGTTTACAATCAAGGTTTTAAAGAAGTTTGACTATGCTAGAGAGCAGAGCAAAGGAGTGGTATTTGAAAGGAAATGAATACTGTTTTTGAAAGATGTGAGGATACTTGAAGGCATTAGTGCTGACTAAGAGTGATTCGGTCTAGATGGAGAAGTTGAATATACAAGAAATGGAGAATAATTGAAAAATAAAGTCTGCAGAGATGAGAAAGAAAAAGGACCCGAAGCTTACATGGAAGGATTTATCTTTGATAGTAGAAAAGACATTTTTTATGATGTAACAAGGAAAGAAAGGAGTGGACAGAGCTGTGAAAGATTTATAGACTATAGAAAGATTATTAATTTTTTTTCATGCGGAATAAACTTTCCTCTTAGGTTGGGAAAGAGCCATGTAGGGACTTCCCTGGTGGCTCAGATGGTAAAGCATCTGTCTACAATGCCGGAGACCCAGGTTCGAACTCTGGGTCAGGAAGACCCCCTGGAGAAGGAAATGGCAACCCACTCCAGGACTATTGCCTGGAAAATCCCATGGACAGAGGAGCCTGGTAGACTACAGTCCATGGGGTCGCAAAGAGTCGGACACGACTGAGCGACTTCACTTCACTTCACTTAGGTTGGGAAAGAGCCATGTACAGAATTTTCCTAAGTGTTCCCAAATATTGCCTCAAACCTTGGAACTCCCTCCAAATGCTCTGTTTGTCACCATTCATAATTTCCCTTTTAATATTTACATTATCCTCAGAAACTCTGCGAGCAGAAATTGGTGGCTTTGGGAAATTCAGACCACTCATCCTCTGAGCTTTTAAAACCCATCAACAGCCATTTGCCTCAACCTTCCACAAGAGGTTAAGATAAGGTTGTTTTTATTTATTTCCAAGCTTATTTGGAGGATGAGACAGAGTATGAGATGGTTGGATGCCATCACCTACTCTATAGACATGAATGAATGTGAGCAAGCTTGGGGAGTTGGTGATGGACAGGGAAGCCTGGTGTGCTGTAGTCCATGGTGTTGCAAAGAGTCAGACATGACTCAGTAACTGAACTGAACTGAAGCTTATTTAATATGGAAAACAATATTTCTCCTTACTTTATCTACATAGTTTTCCAACATTTCACTTCCTTTGGCCCCTAGGGAGTAATGTATGGCAAAACCAATACAGAATTGTAAAGTAAAATAAAAAATAAATAAATTAAAAAAAAAAGACTTGAAAAAAAAAAGAGAAATAACATCTTTACAATAGATAAGATATTCCAGAAATCATTAAGTCTAGAAAATATTCTTTGTAATTTCTAAGGTAAGAAGCATGACATTCAAGGAAAAATTAAACCAGTGTTACTATGTGTGAGGAATTTTTAGATTCTGACAATACTTCAGTGGTAAGCATTAGGTATTGTTAAATACACAATTACTTAAGAATATTTTT
This sequence comes from Oryx dammah, assembly GCF_014754425.2. Classification (NCBI taxonomy): domain Eukaryota; kingdom Metazoa; phylum Chordata; class Mammalia; order Artiodactyla; family Bovidae; genus Oryx; species Oryx dammah. The sequence continues at coordinate 47,008,950 of NW_024070208.1, read as the reverse complement.
TTTAATCACTAGAAAGATGTGACAGATTCATCACACTTCATGGAATACAACACGTAGTGATAACTGATCTTTGAGAAAGATTGGGGCAGACTGGAATTGACACAATAAGTCATTGTGCTGTCTCCTCTTCTTGACTCCCCCCTCCCCCTTTTTTTTAACTTTTTCCTGATTCTTTCTTAAGAAGAATGTGTATATGGTGAAAATTAGATCTCCCAAATACCTATGTTAGGCCTTGTTTTATGCCTGTTAATAATTGTAGTATAAAAAGGGAGAAATTCAGGGTCAAGTGTTCTAAAGTACAATTAAAATCTTAATCAAAATACAGCAAATTATCACTCTCTGTACTTGAATTTAAGGTAAAGGAGGAAATTGCAAGACTAAGATACCATCTGAAATTTGGATGGAAAAAAAAAAGTTGCTTGCACAGTTGCTTCATTCTCTTCTTTTCTTGAAGTATAGGTGATTTATAGTATTACATTAGTTTCAGATGTACAACTTTGTGATGCAACACTTTCACAGATTATACTCCATCTGAAGTTATTACAAAATAATGACTATCGTGCTCTGTGCTATACAATATATCCTTATTGTTTATTTATTTTATACATAGTAGTTTGTATCTTTTAATCCCCTGACCCTATCTTGCCCCTCCCCTTTCCTACTTCCCAGTGGTAACCTCGAGTTAGTTCTGTATATCTGTGAGTCTGTTTCTGTTTTGTTATATTCACTTGTTTTTTTCATTTTCAAATTTTATATACAAGTGAGAAAATATAGTATATGTCTTTCTCTGTCTGATTTATTTCACTTTGCATAATACCCTCTAGGTCCATCCATGCTGCTGCAGATGGCAGAATTTCATTCTTTTTTATGGCTGGAGTAGTGTTTCATTGCATATATTTACCACATTTTCCATTGTATATATATGCCACATCCATTTATTGATGGAGACTTAGGCTGCTCCTGTCTCTTGGCAAATGTAAATAATGCTACAACGAACACTGGGGGTACACGTATCTCTTCTGCTTTAGTGTTAATGGCTATAGCTATTTATTTATTTTTGGTAGTGCTGGGTCTGTGTTGCTACGCATGGGTTTTCTCTAGTTGTGGCAAGCAGGGGTTACTCTTGATTGTGGTGCAGGGGCTTCTCACTGTGGTGAATTCTCTTGTTGCAGACCACAGGCTCTAAGCACATGGGCTTCAGCAGTTGCAGCATGCAGGCTCAGTAGTTGTGGCCTGTGGGCTCTAGGTGAAGTGGGCTTCAGTACTGCTGCAAGTGGGCTCAGTAGTTGTGGCTCATAGGCCCTAGAGTGCATCAGTTCAGTTCAGTTCAGTTCATTTCAGTTGCTCAGTCATGTCCAACTCTTTGCAATCCCATGAATCACAGCACGCCAGGCCTCCCTGTCCATCACCATCTCCTGGAGTTCACTCAGACTCACGTCCATCGAGTCCGTGATGCCATCCAGCCATCTCATCCTCTGTCATCCCCTTCTCCTCCTGCCCCCAATCCCTCCCGGCATCAGAGTCTTTTCCAATGAGTCAACTCTTCGCATGGAGGTGGCCAAAGTACTGGAGTTTCAGCTTTAGCATCATTCCTTCCAAAGAAATCCCAGGGCTGATCTCCTTCAGAATGGACTGGTTGGATCTCCTTGCAGACCAAGGGACTCTCAAGAGTCTTCTCCAACACCACAGTTCAAAAGTATCAATTCTTCGGCGCTCAGCCTTCTTCACAGTCCAGCTCTCACATCCATACATGACCACAGGAAAAACCATAGCCTTGACTAGACAGACCTTAGTCAGCAAAGTAATGTCTCTGCTTTTGAATATGCTATCTAGGTTGGTCATAACTTTTCTTCCAAGGAGTAAGCATCTTTTAATTTCATGGCTGCAGTCACCATCTGCAGTGACTTTTGAGCCCCCCAAAATAAAGTCTGACACTGTTTCCACTGTTTCCCCATCTATTTCCCATGAAGTGATGGGACCAGATGCCATGATCTTCGTTTTCTGAATGTTGAGCTTTAAGCTGTAGTAGTTGTGGCACACAAGCTCAGTAGTTGCGGCTTGTGGGCTCTAGAGCATAGGCTTAGTAGTTGAGGTACATGGGGTTAGTTGCTCCATGGCATGTGGAATCTTTTCCAGAATAGGGATGAAACCCATGACTTCTGCATTGGCAGGCAGATTCTTATCCACTGTACCACAAGGGAAGTCCTCAGTATACATATCTTTTCAAATTAGTGTTTTCATTTTCTTTGGATATATACCTAGGGGCTGAATTGCTGGGTCACATGGTAGTTGCATTTCCAGTTTTCTGAGGAAGACTTCATGTTTCCCACAGTGGCTGTACCAGTTTATATTCCCATCAACAGTATACAGGTTGTTTTTTTTTCTCTACATCCTTGCCAACATTTGTTATTAATGGTCTTTTTGATGATAGCCTTTCTGGTCGTGGAGGTGATAGCTCATTGTGATTTTTATTCATATTTCTCTGATTATCAGTGATGTTGAAAATCTTTTCATGTGCCTATTGATTATCCATATGTCTTCTTTGGGAAAATGTCTTTTCAGGTATTCTGTCCATTTTTTGATTGAGTTGTTTGATTTTGATAGTGAGTTGTATGATGTTTATATATTTTGAATATTAACCCCTTATTGGTCATGTTATTTGTAAATATTTTCTCCCATTCAGTAGGTTATCTTTTCATTTTGTCAGTGATTTCCTTTGCTGTTCAATTCTTTTAAGTTTAATTTGGTACTTTTACTTATTTTTGCTTTTGTTTCCTTTGCTTTAGGAGAAAGATCTAAAAAAGTATTGCTACAATTTATGTCAAAGAATATTCCGCCTGTTTTCTTTCAGGAGTTTTATGGTTTCTAGTCTTGCATTTAAGTCTTTAGTTCATTTTGAGTTTATTTTTGTATGTTGTGTGAGAAAATATTCTAATTTCATTCTTTTACATGAAGCTGTCCAGTTTTCCCAGCATCACTTATTGAAGATACTGTGTTATTTGTATTCTATCTTCTTTCCTCCTTCATTGTAGATTAATTTATCATAAATGCATGAAAGCAGGGGTAGCAATACTCACATAAAAGAAGACTTTAAAACAAAGTCTATAAACAAAAACAAAGAAGGGCATTATATGATAATAAAAGGGATCAGTACAGGAAAAGGATATAATTCTCATTAACATATATGCACTTAATACCAGAGTACCTAAATATATAAAGCAAATATTAACAGACATGAGGAGAAATTATTAATAACACTGTAAATTAATACCCCATATATATCAATGGACAGATCACCCAGATAGAAAATCAACGAGGAAACAGTGGTCTTAAATGACACATAGACCAGTTGGACATAACAGATATCTATAAGATATTTCACCCCCAAAAGGCAAAATACACATTCTCTTCAAGTATACATGAAACATTCTCCAGGATAGACCACATGTTAGGGCACAGAACAAGTTTCAACAGCTTTCAGTTCAGTTCAGTTCAGTCGCTTAGTCGTGTCTGACTCTTTGTGACCCCATGAATCGCAGCATGCCAGGCCTCCCTGTCCATCACCAACCCCTGTAGTTCACTCAAACTCATATCCATCGAGTAAGTGATGCTATCCAGCCATCTCATCCTCTGTCGTCCCCTTCTCCTCCTGCCCCCAACAACTTTAAGAGGATAGAAATTATATCAAGTATTTTTTTCTCACCACACAGTGTGAAACTAGAAATCAATTACAGGAAAAAAATGGGGAAAAATAATCACATAGAGTCTAAACAACATTCTACTAAAACTAAACCAAACAAACAAAAAATAAAAACAACAACAACAACAAAAATAACCCCACTATGAGTCAATGGAGAAATCAGAAAAGAATTAAATGCCATTCTCCCAAATCATCTCACCCTCTCCCTCTCCCACTGAGTCCAAAAGTCCGTTATATACATCTGTGTCTTTTTTGCTGTCCTGCATACAGGGTCATCATTGCCATCTTTCTAAATTCCATATATATGTGTTAGTATACATGTATAATATCATGTAAGAATCGAATTGCCAGTCTATGTCTGATGCAGGATATGGCACACTTGGGGCTGGTACGTGGGGATGACCCAGAGAGATGTTGTGGGGAGGGGGGTGG